>NC_050076.1:42632826-42932826 GCF_009764565.3 Dermochelys coriacea
TTTTACTCCTATGGTCACTGGAATACAAATTGCACTCCAAAGGAATTCACCCTCAGTGAAGAGAAGCTGTCAACTCTGGCCAAGGCTCCACAGGAACGCAACTGACAGAGGATCCTGGGAGTTGTGTTGAATCTTTACATCGCCTAGCTATCTTGGCCTCTCCCCTCCACAGCCAGCATCACTTACGCTAGCTGTGGATCTTCAGCCTAGCAGCAGTTGCAGAAGAATTGCTTTACTATGCCCCCACCATCAGAGGGATTTGTCACTGCTTGATGCCCAAAGACCAGGTCCCGCTGGGTGGCACCCACTGAATCCCAGGGTTAAATCCAGCCCTATGTAGGCTGCAGAATGAAGTCACCTAAGCTTATTACTGAATTTATTTGCATTTGGAGTTTAATTCACTCTCATAGTTGTTTTTATAATTTGTGTATTTCATGGACTTTTAAGGATAGTTTCAGCATAGATGAAAAAAGGAAACTAAGCTCAGAAAAAAATAGGAGTGGGCCTGAATTTTCAGGTGAATTCAAATTGACCCTGAACCAAACTCTTTCTAAGGGTCCAAAACAGTTTGGTTAATTAATTTTTCATGTACAGTCTGGTTTGCATTTCCTATGTCTGGTCAGGGCCAGGAGTGGAAATGCTAGAGAACTGTGAGTGAGACTGTTATCCTGACATTTCAGGCTTGATCAAAAGTAGAATAGTCTGGAAATCTCACATAAAATACTGCTTCTTGTAGATTTCCAGCTCAATTTACATACTGAAGAGGCTGAAATAAGGTTCAGATATACAAATATAGTTGGAGGTGCTTATATGCACAGGACTGAACCTCTGAAACTTAGAGGTGGCTGCACACTAATTAGGACCGGTTCTAGGTTTTTGTTGCCCCAAGCAAAAAAAAAAAAAGGATGGCCAGAATGCCACCCCTGGAACTGTGCCGCCCCAAGCACGTGCTTGCTTTGCTGGTACCTATAGCCGGTCCTGACTCTAATTGAAACCTACAGATCCTTCTTGTTAGAAGGATAATTGTAATGTTTGGGGATTTTTTGCACTAACTCACAAGTCATAGGCAGGAGTTGTAGACCAAGCTGGATGAGCAAGCATCTTAGAGAGGTGATTAAGAAGAAGCAGAAAGCATACAGGGAGTGGAAGATGGGAGGGATCAGCAAGGAAAGCTACCTTATTGAGGTCAGAACATGTGGGGATAAAGTGAGACAGGCTAAAAGTTGAGTAGAGTTGGACCTTGCAAAGAGAATTAAAACCAATAGTAAAAGGTTCTATAGCCATATAAATAAGAAGAAAACTAAGAAAGAAGAAGTGGGGCCGCTAAACACTGAGGATGGAGTGGAGGTTAAAGATAATCTAGGCATGGCCCAATATCTAAACAAATAAATTTGGCTCAGTCTTGAATAAGGCTAAAGAGGATCTTAGGGATAATGGTAGCATGACAAATGGGAATGAGGATATGGAGGTAGATATTACCATATCTGAGGTAGAAGCGAAACTCAAACAGCTTAATGGGACTAAATCGAGGGGCCCAGATTATCTTCATCCAAGAATATTAAAGGAATTAATTAATTAAAGGCACCTGAAATTGCAAGCCCATTAGCAAGAATTTTTAATGAATCTGTAAACTCAGGAGTTGTACTGAATGATTGGAGAATTGCTAATATATTGGAGAATTGCTAATATAGTTCCTATTTTTAAGAAATGAAAAAAAAGTGATCCGGGTAACTATAGGCCAGTTAGTTTGACATCTGTAGCATGCAAGGTCCTGGAAAAAATTTTGAAGGAGAAATTAGTTAAGGACATTGAAGTCAATGGTAAATGGGACAAAATAGAAACATGGTTTTACAAAAGGTAGATCATGCCAAACCAACCTGATCTCCTTCTTTGAGAAAGTAACAGATTTTTTAGACAAAGGAAATGCAGTGGATCTAATTTACCTAGATTTCAGTAAGGCGTTTGATACTGTGCCACATGGGGAATTATTAGTTAAATTGGAAAAGATGGGGATCAATATGAACATCAAAAGGTGGATAAGGAATTGGTTAAAGGGGAGACTACAACGGGTCTTACTGAAAGGCGAACTGTCAGGCTGGAGGGAGGTTACCAGTGGAGTTCCTCAGGGATCAGTTTTGGGACCAATCTTATTTAATCTTTTTATTACTGACCTTGGCACAAAAAGTGGGAGTGTGCTAATAAAGTTTGCAGATGATACAAAGCTGGGAGGTATTGCCAATTCAGAGAAGGATGTGATATTATACAGGAGGATCTGGATGACCTTGTAAACTGGAGTAAGAGTAATAGTAATAGGATGAAATTTAATGGTAAGAAGTGTAAGGTTATGCATTTAGGGATTAATAACAAGAATTTTAGTTATAAGCTGGGGATGCATCAATTAGAAGTAACGGAAGAGGAGAAGGACCTTGGAGTATTGGTTGATCATAGGATGACTATGAGCTGCCAATGTGATATAGCTATGAAAAAAGCTAATGCGGTTTTGGGATGCATCAGGAGAGGTATTTCCAGTAGGGATAAGGAGGTTTTAGTACCATTATACAAGGCACTAGTGAGACCTCACCTGGAATACTGTGTGCAGTTCTGGTCTCCCATGTTTAAAAAGGATGAATTCAAACTGGAGCAGGTACAGAGAAGGGCTACTAGGATGATCTGAGGAATGGAAAACTTGTCTTATGAAAGGAGACTTAAGGAGCTTGGCTTGTTTAGCCTAACTAAAAGAAGGTTGAGGGGAGATATGATTGCTCTCTATGAATATATCAGAGGGATAAATGCAGGAGAGGGAGAGGAATTATTTAAGCTCAGCACCAATGTGGACACAAGAACAAATGGGTATAAACTGGCCACCAGAAGTTTAGACTTGAAATTAGATGAAGGTTTCTAACCATCAGAGGAGTGAAGTTTTGGAATAGCCTTCCAAGGGAAGCAGTGGGGGCAAAAGATCTATCTGGCTTTAAGAGTCTACTCGATAAGTTTATGGAGGAGATGGTATGATGGGATAATGTGATTTTGGTAATTAATTGATCTTTAAATATTCAGGGTAAATAGGCTTAATGGCCTGTGATGGGATGTTAGATGGGGTGGGATCTAAGTTACCCAGGAAAGAATTTTCTGTGGTATCTGGCTGGTGAATCTTGCCCATATGCTCAGGGTTTAGCTGATCGCCATATTTGGGGTCGCGAAGGAATTTTCCTGCAGAGCAGATTGGAAGAGGCCCTTGAGGTTTTTCGCCTTCCTCTGTAGCATGGGGCACAGGTCACTTGCTGGAGGATTCTCTGCTCCTTGAAGTCTTTAAACCACGATTTGAGGACTTCAATAGCTCAGACATAGGTGAGGTTTTTTGTAGGAGTGGGTGAGTGAGATTCTGTGGCCTGCGTTGTGCAGGAGGTCAGACTAGATGATCAGAATGGTCCCTTCTGACCTTAGTATCTATGAATCTATGAATCTATAAGTCAACTGATTGTTTAGGACACAGCATGAAATTTATGGGAGTCTAAGAGCCTGATCTGGCTCCCACTGAAGTCAGAATCTAAAATTATGTCTACACTTAAACCACTACAGTGGCACAGCTGCAGTGCTTCAGTGTAGACACTCACTACAGCAACAGGAGGGGTTCATAGAATCATAGAATATCAGGATTGGAAGGGACCTCAGGAGTTCATCTGGTCCAATCCCCTGCTCAAAGCAGGACTAATCCCCCACTAAATCATCCCAGCCAGGGCTTTGTCAAGCCTGACCTTAAAAACCTCTATGGAAGAAGATTCCATCACCTCCCTAGGTAACGCATTCCAGTGCTTCACCACCCTCCTAGTGAAAACTTTTTTCCTAAAATCCAACCTAAACCTCCTCCACTGCAACTTGAGACCATTACTTCTTGTTCTGTCATCTGCTACCACTGAGAACAGTCTAGATCCATCCTCTTTGGAACCCCCTTTCAGGTAGTTGAAAGCAGCTATCAAATCCCCCCTCATTCTTCTCTTCCGTGGACTAAACAATACCAGTTCCCTCAGCCTCTCCTCATAAGTCATGTGTTCCAGTCCCCTAATCATTTTTGTTGCCCTCCGCTGGACGTTTTCCAATTTTTCCACATCCTTCTTGTAGTGTGAGGCCCAAAACTGGACACAGTACTCCAGATGAGGCCTCACCAATGTCTAATAGAGGGGAACGATCACGTCCCTCGATCTGCTGGCAATGCCCCTACTTATACAGCCCAAAATGCTGTTAGCCTTCTTGGCAACAAGGGCACACTGTTGACTCATATCCAGTTTCTTGTCCACTGTAACCCCTAGGTCCTTTTCTGCAGAACTGCTGCCTAGCCATTCGGTCCCTAGTCTGTAGCGGTGCATGGGATTCTTCCGTCCTAAGTGCAGGATTTTGCATTTGTCCTTGTTGAACCTCATCAGATTTCTTTAGGCCCAATCCTCTAATTTGTCTAGGTCCCTCTGTATCCTATCCCTACCCTCCAGCGTATCTACCTTTCCTCCCAGTTTAGTGTCATATGCAAACTTGCTGAGGGTGAAACCCACGCCATCTTCCAGATCATTAATGAAGATATTGAACAAAACCGGCCCGAGGATAAACCCTTGGGGCACTCCACTTGATACCGGCTGCCAACTAGACATGGAGCCATTGATCACTACCCATTGAGCCCGACAATCTAGCCAGCTTTCTATCCACCTTATAGTCCATTCATCCAGCCTCTACTTCTTTAACTTACTGGCAAGAATACTGTGGGAGACCATATCAAAAGCTTTGCTAAAGTCAAGGAATAACATGTCCACTGCTTTCCCCTCATCCACAGAGCCAGTTATCTCATCTAGAAGGCAATTAGATTAGTCAGGCATGACTTGCCCTTGGTGAATCCATGCTGACTGTTCCTGATCACTTTCCTCTCCTCAAAGTGCTTCAGAATTGATTCCTTGAGGACCTGCTCCATGATTTTTCCAGGGACTGAGGTGAGGCTGACTGGTTCTCCTGTCACTGTATTAATCCATCTCTCTGAGAGGAACTAACTAGATCTGTGCATTTGAAATTACTGGGAGTTGTGCATAATCTGAGGTTTGGCCAAAATTTGGTTTGTTGCACAAGGAATTACTTAATTCCTCCAGAGAAGTTGCGGTCTTGCTCCTGAGTAGCAGACAATGCAATACAGAATCACTTCCAATCCCCTTTTGCTTCTCCAGAGACTGATACACACAATAAGATGTGATCCCCGACTGACAGCTGTGCTGACAAAATCCCCTAGAGTAGACGTAGCTATACCAGCAAAACTGTGGTTTTGCCAGTATAGCTTGTTGTAAACAGGGGAGGGTGAAATAAGCTACTCCAGTAAAGTGCAATTTTGCCAGTATAAGTGCATCCATGGTAGGAGTGGTTTGCCAGTATAGTATACCAGTATACTTATATCAGTAAAGTGCTTCTTGTGTAGATATATAGTCTTAGGGCTTGCCTACATTTGAAATGGTACAACAGCACAGCTGCAGCTATGTAAAGGGCCTCAGTGTAGACCAGGGGTCTCAAACATGAGGCCTGTGGGGTTATTTTCTTCAGCCCGCCAGCTCCCCGTGGCACCCTTCACCCCCAGCATTTACCTAAAGTGGCCAATGGGAGCTTTGGGGGAGGTTCCTGGAGGAGCTTTGGGGCAGGTACCAGGGCAACACACCTCCCCCAGGTCCCGGCCGCTTCCCAGAGAAGCTCCCTGCCTACGTGCCCTGCCCCTGGAGCGTGCCGAGCTGGAGCCGCCCCCTGAACCTCTCCTGCAGCCGAACCCCCTGCCCTGAGCCCCTACTGCACCCCACACCCCTCCTGCACCCTGATCCCCTGCCCTAAGCCCCCTGCCGCACCCTGCACACCTCCTGCACCCCAACCCCCTGCCCTGAGCCCCTTGCCACACCCTGCACCCCTCCTGCACCCCCTGGGGGCAGGGCCTCATGGAAGGTGTGGAGTGGGGGCAGGGGCAGGGTAGTGGTGTGGTCCTCGGGCCAATGTACTTTTCCTCATGTGGCCCTCGTGGTCATTTGAGTTTGAGACACCTGGTGTAGACAGTACCTACACTGATGGGAGGGGTTCTTCCATCGGCATAAGTAATCCACCTCCCAAAGAGGCAGTAGCTAGGTCAATGGAAGAATTCTTCTGTCAGCCTAGCGCCATCTACACCAGGGATTAGACTGGCATCACTACATCACTCAGAGGTGTGGATTTTTCACACCCCAAGCAACTTAGCTGGGTCAACCTAACATTTTAGTGTAAGCAAAGCCACAGGGCAATGGTTTCCAAACTGTGGGTCATGACCCCATTCAGTGGAGGGGCTTGTGGCGATCCCTACTGTGCAGAAGACACTGTTTTGTTCTACAAAATGGTATCCTCTGCACAGCGTGACCTCGCATACACCGTACATACAAGGTCACACTGTGCAGAGGATGGCATTTTGTAGAGCAAAATGGCTTCCTCCATGAAGCCGGGCCTCCCATGTATTGTGTGTGCGAGGTCACACTGTGTGGAGGATGCCGTTTCGCTCTTCCAAATGGCATCTTCCATGCTGTTTGGGGTCCCAGTGGGAAGGACTTCATTAAAATGGGGTTGTGCCAGCAAAAAGTTTGGGACTCCCTGCCTTAGGGACAGCTGTGTAGACTAGTGCATGGGGAAGGGGCTCCGAACAACCCTCTGCATCAGAGAAGTTTCCATGGAATGTTCTCAGGTGAATCAGAAACCCCATGAAGGTGAATGCAGCCAGACACAAGAGCTCTGAGAGGTGGGAAATGACTCATTCGACTCAATGGATGTTCTCCTCCCTCCACCAAAGTCTACCTTAGTCCCAATTGTGGAATATTAATTTTCAATGAAATCTCACTCTGCTTGTGGGTATTACTGCAATATTTCTTTTAAAAAATCAGAATGAGTATGGATTTTGGAGTCCATTGAAATATTGGCTCTTAAATAAGAATTTCTGCTCTTGGGGCAAAATTTCTCAAGGAGTCCCCCTGTAAAATGCAAGCAGAGAGCAGCTAATCTGCACAATAAACATTCTCAGAAAGCTGCCAGGGGCAGGACACAAGCTCACAGGACATGGGTGGTGCTCAGATTGGATGGCCACAGCATCTCACTTGGAGCCACCCACTTACCCTGACAACAGGCTGTCAGCAAACACTCTGGGTTGCAATAGAATTCCCATCCTGATCTACATATGTAAATTGCTTTTCCTAGCTCATCAGATTGGCTTGAACCACACTGGAGATCCAAATTTTATCCTGATGAACTTTTTAACTATTGCTTCCCCAAGTGCTGGACACTAGCTGAAATCAATACAGAGCAGGTGATAGGAGTTTGGGTGGGATCAGACCTATAGTTGAAGAGTCAGGTGTTTGCAAAAAAAAAAAAAGTAATAAAAACCATACATTTTGGACATCAGTTTTGTTAGAGGGGCTACATCACAGGAATCCCTTGCTCCAACAATTTTAAATGTGTACCACTTCTCCAAGGGTCCCCATGGGGCACAGAAATTTTCAAAACAATTCACATAAGCATGTGGATTTTAGAACATTTTGAAATATTGACTGGTCTGAGTCATAACAATAGTGGAGCTACCATCCCAGTAGAATCTCATTCTATAGTCAAACATTATGAATTACCAGATTTAAGATGATCCCCACACCAGAGAGCTGTTATGATTATTTTATTTGGAGTGTGCTTGATAAACTCTTTGTAGAAAAATGTCTAAGCATGATATCTAGGCAGTAGAAAGATCAGTTTGCCTTTCAAGTTGTCACACTCTGATACATGCAACCTTTACAACTTCCTAAACAGACATAATTTCTACTTTGTCTAAAAGGGGAGGCTAGCTTGTTTGTTTTTATTTGCAACATTCCTGTAGGCCAGTGACTGCAGGATGGCAGTAACCTAGGATTATCCTGCAGAGCTGGAACTAGTGAATCCATAACAGCCAACCTGAACTCTGCTGTGGGCTGCTATTTAATACCACAAGAAACTATTTGCATTTCATCATGTAACTGATGGTGTGAGTTCAAGAGCTTTCCTTGAGTCAGGCTGTGATTGCAGATGAAAGAAATAAACTACCAAATGATGAAGTGAAACATGCAGATTTTTATAGACCAGTGCTCTAAACATGAATATTCTGTGGTGAAGAATTCAGCCCAGACTAGGGGATAAGAAGCAGAAATAAAGAAGAATGGGAATGTATAAAGGAAAAAGGTGTGATCCTGTTCCCATTGACATCAGTGACAAAACACCTATTGTTTTCAGTGGGAGTAGCAACATGCACGAAATGAAATGGCACCGTGCAAAGCATCTTTATGTTGGAGTTTAGACTTTATTAAAGGGGAAATCAGTTCTCTTTAGAATCTGCCTGACCCTTCATTCCTTGCACCAAAAACTCCCTTTGGGATCAATACAGAATCAAGCCCATTTGTGATTTCCCCATGGGTCCTCTTGAATTACCCTTCATTCTATATGATTTCAGTCCAGTTCATAATAAAATGATTCTTTTCCCTGTGAAGTCTGCGTTATGGATGCATGGCCATCATGTTCCTGTGGAGTGCTTGTTTTTTTCCTGTAAATGCAGAAATCCTTTTACATTTTGGAGCTTGTGAAAACAAGTTTGAAGCTGTTAGACTTTTCAGCTTCACGGTATAGAGGAAAAACTAAATCCCTGACTGTGGAATACTCCCACTTTTGCTCAAGTTTTTGAAAATGAAACTCATTCACGCAGGAGAGGACACTTTCCATGTGAATGTGTCTCTGTGCTACTGTAACACATCAAGTAAAATAATTCCAGAGAGGAGGTTTATTAAATGCTAGAAAATGAGTCAGGGGAGGTCCTTGGGAATTCTGGGTGTACAAGGAATACAGGATTGTTGTTTATGCACGGCCCCAAAGTGTGTGAGGTGACTTACAGAACAAATAAAAAGACATTAAATAAAGCTCTTAACCACAGAGTTTACAGGTGAAAGGCCTGATCGTGAAAATGCATATGCATGTAACTGTCCTTACATGAGTCGTTCCATTTAAAGCTGTAGGACTGTTATTCTTGGTAGCTAGCCTGCACCTGGTAATAAGTATTTCCAGACTCAGGCCCTTATTTTAGATGTGAAACAAGGGGAGAGAATACCAAACAATAGGGGAAAGTGGGTAAGGATGGAAAATGGTTATAGCAATAGAATCACATGGTTACTCAGTTTTGTTGCATGCATATCTTGATGTGCCCAGGAAGTTTGTATGTATTATATAAGCTCATGTATGTATGTATATATGTGAGTGTTTATGCATGTGTGTGTCTCTATGTATATGTGTGTGTATATGAGTCTTTGTGTGTATGATTACATATATGGGACAACTTCTTATATGTGACAAGAGAAAATAGCTTTTTAGAATGGGTTTCAAATGTATTTTAATAGACTAATCTAAAACTGATGAACTTCTATTAATGTCAGAAATACTTTCATTTATTTTCCATACTATATTTCTTTGATTCTCATTACTTTTAGGGTAGAGTAAAATGCCATGTTTACATGTGAATATTATTTTTTCTACAATTGTTTTTGGAACAAATAATCCAGGGATTTAAAATAATGCATTACATCTTTATTGGGGGGAGGGACTAGAAATACTTACAATTGTAACAAGATTGTTCTCATTGCCTTGGTGCTTTAGTAATTATGCTGGAAATAGGAAATAAGTTTCTAAGGCCCTGAAACATCAGGGCAGTTCCATTTGGAAGGGAGGTGAATCACATTCCCTTTCTTTTCATCTTTCTAGGGGTCAGTGTTTGAAAGCAATCTCATTTTTAGCTGAATGAAGGCAGGAAGCAGAAAGCTTTGAGGGTCTGATCTTAAAGTCAGTGAGAGTTTTACCACTGTCTTCGGGAAGTACAGGATCAGGCCCTGCTCTGTCAACGAAAAGGACCTGAACAGCAAAGACTACTACTAATCGATTTAATATTAAAACAGATTCATGGCTTTTCTGCTAACTGCTAGACCTTGTATAGTAAGCCCCTATTTCTCCTCAGAGTAGAGCAAACCCAAAAGGTGTGTTTACTTAATGCTGTGCCTGGTAAAAGTTAAAACTCCACATGCTAACCATGAATATATACCTTTGAGCTGGGACACTGAAAGACAACATAAACGGATTAGGGTCTAGAAAATAAACAAACAGGCTTTTTAACCTGTCCCAGTTCCGGTAGCAATAAGAGAGTTTTCCAGATCTTAGGGAGTCATTCTCTTTGCTTACATGCAGCTCATTTCGTTCTGTCTTGATGGCAGAATAATTCTAGCGTGGATTATTGAGAGGGATTCCTTAAAAAGAACCCCCCAAAAGTGAAATTATAGTTTTTCACTGGATGCTTTAAAAAAAATCCATATAGACATCCGTTCTGCTCTGTATACAGTGGTGAGTATATAAAGAAGAGCTTAGCTTGGTTTAGCTGATTGTTGTTACTATTCAATTTATTCTGCATTGGTTTAATATTAAATTCTGTGCTGGTATCTTGTGTTATATGTTTACCAGTAGTCGCAGGGCGCCAAGAATATGTCAGTCATCATATACGTACATTATATGTACACATCTGTGTGTGTTCATTAGAATACATTCTGTTGGTATTTAAGCTCTGATTCCGTAGCATCAGAAGTAATGTAATTCATCAGATCGATAAAGTATCCAGGTTGAAATCTTAGTATTAAAGTGACCTCTTCGCTCTTTGCTTACATTCACCGCTATGTTCATTACAATCAATGGCGATGTTGTGTTGCCTTTTTACCCTTGTGTTAGTGAACTGCAGTAACTGTTCTGCAAGACTTCAGCAAAAATCGCGTTGATATAATCGATTGTCTATTAAAAACAGCGGTACCCGATTTTAATGTAATATACATCCCATCTGCCTTTTTGCAAGCCGCTTTTCAGCGCGGGTTTCCAAGTTAAATACAGTGCATTTTATTTAGAGACTAAATCCGTTGCTGTCCATCAAAAGCGGGGCTGGCGTTAATTTCAGCAGTTTGTACCCTCCTGTTCTGCGCTCCAAGTGTCTTGTCGTTTGCGTTCCCGATTAGGAGAAAAGAAAATAGATATTTAGAACCAATTCAGGGCACAATTATTAATTGCGCTGCATTTATCTGTATTTAAGAATTTCCTTGTAATGCAGAGACACAGCCTGTGCAAATTTCCACTATACAAGAAAGCGTTTTTATTTAAAATGGACGCGTTGTGATTGGCTACATTGCCTGTCAGCGGATTGTAATTCCCCAGGCTGAAGGGTTTAAAGTCTTGTGTTTAGCATAAACCATCAAATAAATCGATTCCTTGCTTGCCACTTCTTAGCAACTCTGAACAGTTAGAATATTTTAAAAACTCTTCGGGAAAGCCAGAAAGTCTTTTTAAAAACCGATTATTGCGAATTGCTTTGATTGTCATCGTGTGTCAGATTCTTTTTAAATTTACACCAGATTGTATCTTAATATCCTGATCCAGGTCAAATATGATATAACACATTTTCTCACCAGAATAAATCAGTCTCTGTCAATCCTTATGACTGAGAGTAAGTAATATTTCCTTGAGACAGGATTATTTAAATAAAAGTGATTTTCCTTTTCACCGTTTTCTGAATTGTGGCTTCATTCCAGGAGGGAATTTATTATCAATGTCGTTCCAATGCTCTACACCTTACAATGAAGATCTGATCCTCAGAAATATAATTTAAAGATACACGGAACTGAGGCCAGATCCTTCCATTGAAGTCTATGGAAGTTTTGCCACTCGCTCTAATGGAGCGGAATCAGGTCCTTGCAAATATTTCAGTATATAAATTGCCATCAATCTCTCCTCTTCTCCCTCCCCCCGACCCCCAGGACATTTACACCCTGTAGACCTTGAACTTTGCCCAGGGAAATTACTCTTTGTATTTCTTCATTTGTTTTTCTGAGTTTATTACAATTGCACAGGGCTTGGAAAGTGACAATGTAAAGAAACTGGCTATCTGTGATCATCGTTAACTCAGTTGACACTGAAACAAGCATACGAATGTTCAAACTGAAGTTCTGTGCTCTCTGAGCCGCAACATGACATTGATCGCTTAGGCAGAACTCCATACTGAACCTCCCTGTTTAAATGTCAATGGTGTAGCAAGCCTCTGTGTTACTTACATTTATCTTGTGTTGTCAGAATGGACCCATTCCTAGCAATCACCGAAAAGCCTCTAATATTTTAGATCTCGGTTAATTATAGCGTTAAAATGTCCAGGAAAAAAGCTGGACGACTCACTTATTACCATGGTTTTGTCTCCGAATAGGCTCTACTTGACATTGGTGAGATTTGAGTGAACAGCACCAAACAAATAATTTCTGTTCTCTCCCAGTGCCTTGGTTTAATAGCAACATTTAATTGCCAGGGTGCAGGCAAATATTCTGGGTAGACCACAATATATTCACCTTCTCTGCTACTGAAACCTGCTCTATATTTCCTACCTCTGTGCTAGGAGTCTACCGCTCGGTTTGATCGTAAATCCCACTCGGTGAGGCTGTCACAAAAGAAATACCTAGGATAGCAGAGTTTCCTCTTCCACAGAGTGAATCCTTTAACAGAGCCGTGCGCCCAGTTTAAGAGCAGAAAGGGGAGGAATCTGCAGTGTGGAGGAGGTGATGACACACAGAACAATGCTGTTACACCTGCACCAGCTCTGGCTGCGGGAATGCCTGCGAGGAAGAGCAAGCCGGCCTGCATGGGTGGTCAGAAGAAATAGATAGCCCAAACACGACAGAAATGAAGAGACCTCTACGAGTGAACACAGAATCCCCATGCAGCAAACCTAAGTGCTCCGAATGCACAGCTGTCTCCCAGCTTCGTTTTCCCTTGGATACAAAGAATGTTCGTGTTTTAACCTAATGGAAAATCTTGGCTTGTTTACTGGGAAGATGCACGTGGGCGATTAATTAGGAAATGAATCGCTGATGTTATTTCTCTATATTAACTACACATCGGCGTTCGACAAAAGCCGAGTGTGTATAATGTAGATATAAAATATACACATATAAGATATACATTCTCCATATATGTATATATATTTATATGAATGTAAATAGATTATGTCATTATTTTTCGTAACCGAGTATTACCCAGCAGGATTACAGTTCTTAAAGGTCATATGTTTTCCT
Source organism: Dermochelys coriacea (assembly GCF_009764565.3). Classification (NCBI taxonomy): domain Eukaryota; kingdom Metazoa; phylum Chordata; order Testudines; family Dermochelyidae; genus Dermochelys; species Dermochelys coriacea. The sequence continues at coordinate 42,645,999 of NC_050076.1, forward strand.
GAAAATGTGTAATATCATTTGGGTATATATACTGAATGGTTTATACTTGTATTGAAATGTTGTTCTGAGTTTTTTAAATGTATCTGTGCATAGACGGGCATTCGTGTGTCTATATTATGAATGGCAGCATACACAAGGGTGTGTGTACATGTACGACGGTCTACATAGGTGAGTACAGAGAAATCTAAAGATGCAGATAAGCATTTCTATAGATGTAATGAGGAAATATATCAGGAGCTAGACATTAGGCGCTTGCAGGAATATATGCTCTTGAAGAACTGCAATCCTCCTGGGTACAAATGTGATTACGAAAAATGAGGTGGCAAGCCCGCGGGAGCTGGAGGGAAGCGGAGCTTTGCAGTGGCTCCGCTTCGTGTCTGCAGTCCAAGAAAGGGAGCGCTGCGGGTATACAGAAAGATGCTCCGTAGCATCCTGAGCCTGCGGAATTGGGGGAAGCTACGAGATAGTTAAGTGTAGAGCTCACTAATCCTGCACGCCGGGGAAACTCCCACTAGAGACCGAGAGTTTTTCCCGAGTAAATTCTGCAAGGGAACTGTTTGCTAAGTTAAAAGGAAGCTCATAGCCGGGATTAAATATGTGCATAAAAATGCTAGGAGACTTATTTTTAACCAGCTCTTCGCATTCTGATGCGCACACTCTTTGGACAACCTAGTTTTCAGGGATTGGTTCCGGAGAGCCGAAGTTTGTAAACACAGGTAGCTGTAGCTATACATGACGGCTCGATCTTTAAAATGGCAGCGAAGGAGCAACAAGGAGCCTCGAATTTAGAAAACAAGCAGGCGAGTTCTCGTGCATTGTTCCTTAGAACCGAATAATTCCTTGCAAGTCATCACAAAATAACGTTTTAAGTAATACACCTCCATTTGTGCGACTGCAAAGGGAGCAGCCACCGTGACTTTTTTTTTGTACGATACCTTTGAGACGCTTCTGCAGGGTGGCCGGTGCACGCTTCCTTCTTGCTGCTCACAGTCGCTTTACCTGAAGATAAAAAGGGAGATAAAAATGTCACAGGCACATAGAAACTTCCAATTAACCGGGGGAAAACAGTTCAACTCTGTAGTCTGGATATCTCCCAGAAAAGATTCCACCCTATAATCTCCCCTCAATCCCTTCCTAGCCTCCTTTTGTTCGCTCATCTGCGTGTCCCTTTAAGTTTGTAGGTAAACAAGCGCGGTCTGTTTTCGATCACATTTGTATGCTCTGGGTGGAGAAAGCCCTGCTCCTGGACCTGATTCTTCAGCCTTTACTCTTTGAATTCAGTGTTTTTTACTCTTGTGTGGCAGGGCTGCGAGAACCGAGCCCCGTTTTATTGTGTAACAGTTTTAACAGGTGTGGGTTGGGTTTTTTGTTTGTTTTTACTCTTTTTTTCGACTGTAATCAGTTATCTGGGCACTGTGCCAAGACTCTGGTGAGTATAAATGCAAATGTACAGATAGACATAGACATCTGAGAATGGGGAAAGAGTTCCCTGTATCACAATCAGTTCCCACTTACAGCTATTGATTTCAGTGTAGGGCTGTGGATTCGGTTTCTAGGCTGGGAGTGGAAGGAAATTTGCAGCTAACTACACAGTAGGCATGTTTGAGCTCACATCCCTGGTGCTAACATGAATGCCTGTGCCAGCCAAACCCAAATAACATGGTAGGTTTGCAATGAAATTTGAACGCTTCCTTTTACTGCTGATAGAACCTCATGTCACTGTAGTACTTAGCATTTCCCCCTCACTTAACTGGACATTCGGGTAATAATTTATCCACCTTTCACTGAGAGATCATCTCTGTCAGGACTTCCTCAAAATCTCCAGCTGAGAGAATTATTCAAAACTGTGGCAAAGAAAGTTTCGAGAAGACTTCTTAAAAATCGAATGTGAAATATCTCAATAGATCGATTTCAGAGTAGCAGCCGTGTTAGTCTGTACTCGCAAAAAGAAAAGGAGGACTTGTGGCACCTTCGCGACTAACAAATTGATTTGAGCATAAGCTTTCGTGAGCTACAGCTCACTTCATCGGATGCATCCGATGAAGTGATCGAGATCGAGAACGTTTAATTTAAATTTACATGGCCATTTGATTTTTTTCAGTTGAATACCCACTCTTTCTCTCCTTTTGCTAAGTAAGGCTAATCACTGGGGTTTAATTATGAATTAGAAATGAACTCGACCATGCCTCGCTGGCTCCCCCGCTATAGGAGAAAGGGTTCCTGACGAAAGCGGAACTTACAAATCAGAAAAGAGCAAGTCCTTGAGTGCATTGGAAATCTGAGCCTCCGGAGCTAGAGACGCTTTGCTGCCTCTTGAAAAACAGGCAGGGCTCAGAGAGAAACTTTCCCAGCTCCTAAGGGAAAGGGGCTTTGAGTATCAGCTGGCTCTGGGCGCAAGTTTGATCCAAATCCATACCAAGAAGGGACTGACTCTGAGCCTCTGCCTGTGGGATTGGGCTTCGAGGCGCTCAGCAAGCAGGAAAGCTGGTTCTTTTCCCCCTGGGAAGAAGAGTGGACTTGGGTGCCATGATGGCCAGCTACCAGGACGCCGAGGAGGACCCCGTAGCCCTGCTGGCTCACGACCCCAACGCCAGCAAGGAGGCCGAGCGAGCCAAGGACGAGCTGAGCCCGGAGAAGGGGGCCGAGAAGCCGGACCCCTCTCAGAAGCCCCCCTACTCCTACGTGGCTCTGATCGCCATGGCCATCCGGGAGAGCGCGGAGAAGCGGCTCACGCTGTCCGGCATCTACCAGTACATCATCAGCAAGTTCCCCTTCTACGAGAAGAACAAGAAGGGCTGGCAGAACAGCATCCGCCACAACCTGAGCCTCAACGAGTGCTTCATCAAGGTGCCCCGCGAGGGCGGCGGCGAGCGCAAGGGCAACTACTGGACGCTGGACCCGGCCTGCGAGGACATGTTCGAGAAGGGCAACTACCGGCGGCGGCGGAGGATGAAGAGGCCCTTCAGGCCGCCCCCGACCCACTTCCAGCCGGGCAAGAGCCTCTTCGGCAGCGACAGCTACGGCTACCTCTCCCCGCCCAAGTACCTGCAGTCCGGCTTCATGAACAACTCGTGGCCGCTGGCCCAGCCGCCCGCGCCCATGCCCTACGCCTCCTGCCAGCTGGCCGGCGGCAACGTCAGCCCCGTCAACGTGAAAGGACTGTCGGCCCCGGCCTCCTACGGCCCCTACTCCCGGGTGCAGGGCATGGCCCTGCCCGGCATGGTGAACTCCTACAACGGCATGAGCCACCACCACCACCACCCGCAGCAGCTCAGCCCCGCCAGCCCCGCGCCGCCTGCCGCCCCGGCCCCCAACGGAGCCGGCCTCCAGTTCGCCTGCGCCCGCCAGCCCGCCGAGCTCTCCATGATGCACTGTTCCTATTGGGACCACGACAGCAAACACAGCGCCTTGCACTCCCGGATAGACATCTAGAGACCCCCGCCCTCCTGTCTCTCTGTCTCTTGTTTCTCCTCTGTAGTGGCGGATTTGTCTAAAGTGCTCTCTGTGCCAAAAATGGGTACAGCGGGAAAATGTAAGCCCTGCTCCGCGTTTGGTTGAAGTCAGTGTAAGTGTTGAACTTTAAAAACCCTCTAGCTGCAGCGAGAGATCTGCGTGATCCTGTTTGAGTGTAAGGCTATCAAGCGATGGCCGGTTTGTCTGATTTATAACAAGGGGTGGGGGAGAGACTGACTTAAAAAGAAAAAAAAAGCATGCCATTACAAATATACAGTTTTGTCCTCAAACGTATGCGCCACTTTGTAATTTGGCACTATTATTTTTGGGCGTTGAGGAAAGTAAACTGAGGGGGGAGGGGGGGGGAATAGAAAAACCACCAATTCGATCTCCGCTAATTGTAGATTTGTTGCGGGGACAGGCCTATCCGCTGCGTATCACAGGACTTGTATAGTCTGGAAAGAATTGCACTTCTTCAAAGTTCTGTCCTTGTGTCAAAAGAGTACTTACTTGGGGACTGTTTTTAAAGCAGAACACATGCCTACATTTCATAGCAATGCTGTTGATATTTGAAACAAACAAAAAATAGCAAGAGTAACTTGTGAAATATGTCGGCAGTGATATAGATATATGTATATTAAAGTAGAAAACGTCCTGTGAGGTCTTAAGAGTAATTTTATACAGGTCTAAAATAATATTTTGAAGTTATAAGAAAAAAGACGGTTTCCTATAATAATTGGGATTTTTTTCCATGCGCATTATTATTATTATTATTATTAAATAAAAGTTAAATTTTATCTTCATATTTTTGACCAAAAACCTCCTGGCCCCAAATTTGGCAGGTTCTGCGTTTAACTGCTCCGCATCTTTCTTACAAAGTTTTGGTCCTCCGACTTTAAATAGATTAATGTGAAAAACATAGATGTTTATAAATATTGGGGCCAGTTCATAGCGATTTTATAAATATTTCTGTAAGCTGATAGATACTATGGCATAGTACCATTTTTGGGACCAACTTTTCTAGAGTAAACTAGCACTTTTATTGTATTTTCTAGCATTGTAAAGTCTCCAATAAAATTTTTTTCTTTCTTTTAATATTGTTTTATTTTCCTTCAGTCCTGCGTGCTCCACTGCTGATATGCAAATTCATTGAGAGATTCAGTGCAAAATATTTTAATTGGCTTGAATAGTTGCAGAGATTCCTAACATTCTAAAATAAAATGCAAAAATTGGGATGTGATTTGGTATAGCATAGTGTATAAAAATACGCATCTAGATAGACATGTGTGTAGGGTAGATACAGTTTATATGCAGATTACCCACGCTTGATATTTTTATTCCAAGTCTAAATAATTGAAATGTTCTAAGCAGCCAAAACTTAATAATTCTGTTTTTAAAATATACTGAAGGCAGTCTTTCTTTTCGTTGTTGTCATGCAGAAATATTAAACTTTAGTCTCTTCCCTATGACCAGAGTCCGATCCTGCACTCCTAACGCAGACAAAACTCCACCTAAAGTTCTTTAGCTTCATTTGGAGTTTTGTCTGAATAATGATTGCCAGATTCGGCCTTAAAGGGTATTATGTTTTCACAAAGCCAGTCATTTTGAGCCACTCCAAATTATCTACCAGAACAGAGTAACAATTGCTTTGCTTTCACTGCTCTTCTGCGATCATATTTGCAGAGGTAGATAATACGGATTTCGTGTTCTCTTTTGCAGCTGTGGTAATGTAGGGAATAAACAGCTGTGCTATTTGGATTAAACCAATAACAAGTTCGAACCCCCGTTTGACTCCTTCCTCTTCTGCTAAAGGTACCAATTCCATAAAGGAAAACTACACTGCTTGCATAACTGATAAACATAACAATTCAAAAAGCTATTAAATTATTCTGGAGACGTGTCAGAATTGTTTTGTTATTGGAAGGTACTTGGAAAGCATACCCTCTTTAAAATACTGTGCATTCTTAACATGCCCGCTGTTTGTTGTGACTTAGAAAGCATCTAAACAGCAATTCAGTAATGCAAATAATATTATCTGCGGTGGCAGCTGCATTACTCAAAATGTTATAAGGTGGCAGTGCATCCTTTTTTGTAACCCCAGGCATCCGAATTTTATTTGTCCTCGCAACCTGTCTCTATAGTATTTACTCTACGATGTTGGTGGTTATGTTAGCAGCTGTTTCTGGGCCTTGACTTTGCTTTAAAATCTGCCTGTACTTACTGGTGACAGACACCTTCCTTGGTTATACAATATATTCTTGAGAGTTAAATGGAGACTGAGCAAAGAAATTCTTGAGCAGGATAAAGTTACTTCCCATCAATTTCTAATTAATGAAAGACCATGAATGCATAGTGCAGTGAAGATATAGGAGGTTAGTTTTGTCATTGTTTTATTAGATCTGTTATTCCTACCGGTAGTAATGGGGTCCCTTCCTCTCTCCCCTTTCCAATTTAATGGGATCTCCTTAGCACGAAAGGAATAATGTAGATAGGTAAATCAGGGCGACTGAAAAGTGTCCATAACCTGGCTTGTTTGTGTTAGTGACTATCCTCATTTTAAAACCTACAGTTTGTTTTTAAAAACTAGGTGTTTTCAAAATCCTCTCCTTTCTTGATCGGGGGAAAACAAAAAACAACAACAACAACAACAAAACCCAACCCCGACTGAAAGCTTGACTGCACGCAGAAATGCTGTAATAATCCTTATACTAAACAGGTCAGGGTTAAATGATAAGAGATTCATATAATTAGATACAATTTCACAACAGAACATAGGTATAAATTATTATTTTATTATATGTGTGCAATTTTAAACTAGTGAGGGTTGGAGTGTGACAAATTATGCAGGTATGTCCCAAAACTACATTATTGGGGACCGAGCTGGAAGAAAGCCTAGCACCGACTGAAATTTCAGCAGCAAAATAAGAGGGCTGATGTATGCCGAAGTTCCCAACTCCTGACTTCTGCTTAGCCTACTCATGGCTTGCTAACAAGTAGCATTGGTTTGAATGGCATTTCTGACTCCTGCAACAGTGTCCAAAAGAGACACTCTGATTACAAGGGCTTCCTAATCTTCCTTAAAATCAGTCCTGTGATGCAGTTTCCTCTCTGTGTAATGCCCTTCCATTTTGTCCCTGGGCCTTTGCAGACTCTGCGGGGGGATAAATATGCAGCTCTTAATACAGAAACAGAGCTTTCCCTTTATTTTCAGGAAACTTTGCTTCCACCTAAAATAAGCCCCTTGATAACATTCCACTGTCAGGCGTTCAGAGGGTAGTTCCCCCTGTCAGCAAAGACTGGCAGTCTACCACTATTAACAATGTCTCTTACAAAATAACGCTCGCCCCTGCATCCGAGATCTGCTATCGGATGCACAGGAAGAGGCCAGCCCTGCATTCTTGACGTATCCAAACCTCAATGCCCAAAGAAGCCTCGATATAGACGGCACACGCACAGCGTATGTGCAACTGTAAATTCCTGTGGTTTTGGTGCTCCTCGTGTGTGTGGAGAAATCAAGATGAATAAAATCAACGTAGGCCTGAGTATCCGAACAGTATCTCGTTGAATGCTTCATTTGATAGATTACTGCTTATATCCAAGCCTACCCTTTTCTTGTTTGTGGCACAGTAATGGCTGCGAAGCCTTGCCAATGAAATGTTTTTAGGATTAAGCAACCACCTGCACGGTTTTAGTCCCAAATTAGTCCAAAGGATGCCTTAAGCTAGGAAAGTCCTTGCAGTCATCCTGAATATAGCATATTCTGTTGTGGGATAACACACACACACACACACGAAGAAAAAAGGTGGTAGGGAGGGGGAATATCCTTTGGTGTAACTTCACTGATGTCAATTGGTCCAGGAACAATGAAGGGGGTATTAGAGAATACTTGTAAGGGTTGGAACAAATTGTAACCAATATTCTATGCTTCCGATCTCTTTAAAATGACACTGACCTTGATCTAAAAATGAGATTTACATCCTTCAGTCATCAGCTTTTTCTCTTTCAAAGTGGCCTTCACTAAAATGCCTTTTCACCTTGTAAAATGCACACAAGTCACCTTCGTTAGGGACTAAAAATTCCGCCATAACCAAATTTTATTTGGTAGTAAATTCCTGACACACTCTTATTAGGGTGAAATTTCTAACCCAGATGTTTTACCTATCGCTGCTGGTGCTGGGATTGGATTAGTAGATTTGGTGCTTAATCCTGCTCTTCTCACTCAAACTAAACTCCTCCCTTTGCCGTCAATGAGAGCTCAGCCAGGCGAGCGACTGCAGAATCAGGCCCACTTTTCATAATGTATTGTGAGACCATCTGAGTTCATCCCATTTATTTTTGTTCGAGCCTTTTCACTTTTGACAGAAGGGGAAAAGGGACCATTAAAGCTAATCGCCGTAGAGGAAATATTATTTAGTGCATAAGCACGTCTGAATGTTTTCATTACACTCTGTGCAGCCTTTACCATAGTGGCTTCATTTGCCATAGTGTGTTCAATTTACCTTTAGTGGGCCCGATCCAACGTCTATTAAAGTCAGTAGGAGACTTTCGTTTTGAGCTCCACGGGCTTTAGATCGTACCATCGATTTTTAAGTTGCAGAGGCTATTTTTGTTTGTTTTAGTTTTGACCTAATGTAAGTTTTCACTCCAGTGATTGCAGATGGCAGCCCCCAGTATTTTATCACAGCTGGGGACAAAATATTATAACAAATATGGATGAGAGGAGAGTTTGAAAAAACTCCATTTCTTTACGGATAGGAGCGTAGATTTATTAAGTCGGTAGTGGTTTCAGAGTAGCAGCCGTGTTAGTCTGTATTCGCAAAAAAGAAAAGGAGGACATGTGGCACCTTAGAGACTAACAAATTTATTTGAGCATAAGCTTTCGTGAGCATGCATCCAATGAAGTGAGCTGTAGCTCACGAAAGCTTATGCTCAAATAAATGTTAGTCTCTAAGGTGCCACGAGTACTCCTTTTCTTTTTTGAGTCGGTAGTGAAATATTGTAAGTGGCCGGCCTTAGTACTCAGGAAACTACTGTAAGTACATAGATGGGTGAAGTCTCATGGGCTCTTCCTAGGACTGGACTTAGGAAAATCAGGATCCAAATCTGGAGGGAAAAAAGGAAACGAAGCAAAGTGTTTTCTGTGCCTCTTACAGGTCCCCGGGGGTTAACGTGGACAGTATAGATCAAGACAGTAGCGCTGGCTGTCACTGTGTTTGTGTCTCTCTCTGTCACACATACACAGATATGAGCATTTGCAACATACCTAAGATGTATTAACTGTCCCTTTCCTTCTCGAGGCTGCATTTGTTTAGAGCTTAGTCCGATGAAGTGAGCTGTAGCTCACGAAAGCTTATGCTCTAATAAATTTGTTAGTCTCTAAGGTGCCACAAGTCCTCCTTTTCTTTTTTCTGAAGGTGAAGTGAGTGTTCACCGTAGTTTCCTCTGTGGATTTAAAAGGACCTGATCCAAAGCCCATTGAAGCCAATGGAAAGTCTCGCCTTTGACTTGGAGGGGTTTTGGGTCAGTCTCCTATCGCGGAAGAGTTTATTACTCTCTGCAAAACACGACGTATCTCTGATTTCCACCTATTTATTGTTTGTTTGAGCTCTACGTTTTGTAAGCAGATTTCTTTTAATTTAAATTAATCAGAATAACGATGGCACATTATTAAATTATGAATTATTAAAACTGTAGTAGGGTGATGTGTAGAAGACCTAGACATCGCTTTTTAATATTTCGTTCTTCTTTTTTAATGTCTTAGTTTTTCCCCATGCAATTTGAAGTATTTTTGTGGGGACGGATCTAGATTTTATTGACAAAATGACGTAGTAAACTGTTACAAAAATGTCGAAATAAAGGGGAATATCATAATTCGATTACTTCTTCTAGAAGAAGAAAAACTGGCTAGGAATAGATGAATTATTACTGGTTGAAGCAGCAGCTGAACGGCATTGTCATGCCAGATACGGATAAAATCTGGGTCAGGTGATTTCATTATTATTCATGCTGTTTTTCATATATCGTTATTATAGAATATTAATAAAAAGAAAAGGAGTACTTGTGGCACCTTAGAGACTAACAAATTTATTAGAGCATAAGCTTTCGTGAGCTACAGCTCACTTCATCGGATGCATTTGGTGGAAAAAATGGTTTACTGTCCCTTTCCTTCTCGAGGCTGCATTTGTTTAGAGCTTAGTCCGATGAAGTGAGCTGTAGCTCACGAAAGCTTATGCTCTAATAAATTTATTAGTCTCTAAGGTGCCACAAGTACTCCTTTTCTTTTTGCGAATACAGACTAACACGGCTGCTACTCTGAAACCTGTCATAGAATATTAATGTGTCAGTATCTTCTTTTTGCCCCACGCTAGTGGCCAGATCGTGGCTTCAATTTGGACACAGATCCTCAGCATCTCTTTTGAAGAGTTCTGCTTTTAAAGCTGCTGATAGGGTATGGCGAGGTATTATGGTGGTGAGATCGTTTTAACTAACTAGTGCAGTGGCTTTACATAGATTTCATTTACTGTTTGAGCGGGAGACGCTAAATGGATAAGGAGCTGTTAGTGGAACATCTATAATTAGTCTTTAGTAAACCAAATAACTGACAGCCAGGAGGTATTCCACCAAAATATCCTAATGAGAATCTGTTGGATTATCACGTGAGGTTTTTTGTTTTATTTACTCACGCTAGTCCTAACCTAACGTGTTAATACTGTAGAGCAGATTAGGATCGGATAACTGCAAAACTAGCTTCAGTAATCGCAAAACAAAACAGTCCAAGGCATAGCTTATTACAGTACATTAATGTTAGGTTTCAGAGTAGCGGCCGTGTTAGTCTGTATCCGCAAAAGAAATAAATGTGTTAGTCTTTAAGGTGCCACAAGTCCTCCTTTTCTTTTTACATTAATGTTGTGCGTGTTGTTTTAAAATACCCAGCTTCTGCTGAGCCCTGAAATCAAGCATTGGATTGAAAATCCGAAAATCCATCAATCCTGTTTGTTTGCTTGCTTGTTCATTAAACTATGAGAGATGCAATAAAAATGCTTGCTATTACACCAACTGCTCTTTGGCCCATTCAGCTGGCCCTAATCCGTCCTTTGATCGATATTTTAAATATTGAATGATTGTTTCCTTTGAAATGTTGATACGATTTTCAATTTTAAAGTAAACCCGAAATGTATATTCTAATAAGAGCAGGTCTGAGTTCTTATATTAAACCCTGGAAATATTAGAAACCAGAGTTTTACACTAAAGAATCTTTTGTCGTAGTTTGCTTCCAAGATTACCTATCTAAAATGACGTCAGATGATTAAAAATATCACTGTACAAGATATAACATATGCTGGCGTTTTTCTCATTAAATAAAGAACGGTGAATTACTACTAACGTTGTGATCTAGCACAGCCGCGCATAGCAGAGGGGTGTTCACGCTTGCTTCTGTAAAGGTGGTTTCTGCCCTTCTTTAAAAACAATAGATTCAAAGTCTGGCTTTAAATGTGACTGTATTGAGTCTCTCCTCTCCGCAGCTGGTCAAAGGCTCAGCGTCAGAATTGTTATTTTAAGATTTGCAAGAACTTTTTTTTTTTTCATTTCAGAAGTGAGCAAAGCGTTCGATTCTGCAGTCCTTACTCTGGCAGGTTTCCCATTAACACGGAGATTTTGCCTTGGTAAAAACCTGCAGAGTCGGTTCCCCGAAAAGAGAATATTACATGATAGGGAGGGGAGGCGTTTTGTGACTCTCAAAACAAGGGGGCTTTCCTTTTGTGTGCTTGTTTTTGTTTCCCTGAAATTGGAAGCACAACTTGCAGCCTGGGTGCTTCTGGTATTTATAAAGAAATACCTGAGGCTGCCCAGAAGTTGAAAACCTATCTCGCATGGCCTTTGTCATAGTCAGATAGGGTTAAGCACGTGCGCATTCCTACATAAAGCTCTTAATGAAGAATACAAGCCTTGCTGTGTGTATCGGAGTCAGTGTCACAAAGGACTAAAAGGGAATGTATATCTGGTCCCCAAATATGGACCAGTAAAGCAGCTATTTTGCTTTGTAGGGTGTGTGTGTATTCAATTGACTTAGCATGGTTCTGATCTACTGGGTTCATGTTATGTATGAGACACCTTTCAAAAATATATCCTCTAGTTCAGCCAGAATTCACGCTCATGATGCAGGAATCACTGTGTGCATTTCTTTGGCCAGTGTTCTGCAGTAGGTCAGGCTAGAAAGCTAGATGATCATACTGGTTCCTTCGGGCCTTAAAATCTATTAACGTTTCCCCAAATGTGTAATTACCTGAGACAGCTGGAGCTATCCTGGCTTCGGGGAAGTCTGTTTTTGTTTGTTTCTCTTTTTAAACTACTGTAAAAAGGGGAATTAAATTAAAAAAAAACCCTACATGTAAGTGGCTGAGACATGAAGAAAAAAACAAAAAGCCAGGAAATTCTAAGTTAAGCCTGACACGGTGTCCTTTTGTCCTTTTGCTCCCCCCACCGCCAAGGGGGTTAAATAAGGATGGAGTGTCAGCCTTAACTGTGAATTTCCTGGTTTGTGTGTGGTTTGTAGTACATCATCATCCTCACTCCAGCGTCTTTGTGTTTAATGTATATGCAGTTCTGGCCAAGAATCCTTCAGATGCCAGTGAATGTCCCATCTGTAATGTATTTAGATACTTGATAGCTGATACAGTATCTGGAGGAGATGTTACACGTTAGACTTAAAACAATCTTTCCTGCTATTTTTAAATTACTGAGCTAATTATTCCCACCTTTGGAAGCTATTTATGCAGAAGTTTGTTTTTGCACTTAATTACATCTCTCTCCGCCGCCCTCAGTAGAATCTGATCAGTTGCAGTTTCTCAGTCCCCAAACTCGATTCTAACAAAAATAGGTTCCGATCGGCTTGTGGCTCAAGGATGGAGTCTGCCTCCTAATACCGCTTTGTCGCTCTGAGTCACTTCGAATTTACAGTAAATCCATTTCCACTCCCAGCGCTAAGATTCTTGTGGGAATTTACATGCTGCCATTCCCGGTACAGGTTGTTTTCATTATCATTTTCTATATTTTATAAACAGAGGTCGCAACTGAAAGTAAACATTTTCAGTTTATTAAATAATTCACCGTGTTACAGTTCACTGCGACAATGCCCCCTTTCCCGTTTGCTTATCACAGCCCTTAATTTAAATGCCAGCAGTTGCTCCTTGCTCTTATAACAAATGTAAATCTTCGCGGGAGAAATTAAACCGAGGGTTTAAGGTGAACCCCACGTTTGCAAATTTTCGGAACCGTGAATTATTATTGTAACGCGCTTTTTTTTTTTTTCAAAACAAGGTAGGAGAAAATGTACTACAGGACTAATAGATCCCCCAGATATCGAGGTTGTCCGATAGAGGGCTGTAAACAAGGTACACACATATCACACTGGGGAGTCAGGGCTTTGTGCACTATGAAAACGGGAGTGCTGGCGTGGGGGTTAGTCACGCAAGCAAATAACACCCAAGCTTTCCTGTGAAAGGCAGAGTGCGAGAAAGGAAAAGCTGTGATTCCTGTTTGAACCTTTTTCTTGACGGTTGTTAATAAAACAAAGCGAGCCACCAGTCAAAACTGAGTAAACAACGGGAAAAAATACAATCCGCTTTGGGGAAGGCGGCGAGGTCTTTCTGGGGTGTTCACCTATGTGGCTAACCTAGTTAGTATTGTAGATCTGATCCTCTTTACTTGAACTCTTCAGTTAAGAGCAGATAGATCCCTGCAGTCTTTACTCAAGCAAAACGCCCATTGACGACCAGTACTAATGTACAGCTTTGTCTGTGATTTCTAACGGACCTGCCAACCTATGATCCATTTCCAGCAAGGGAAATGTTCCGAGGTAAAATATCGTAAAAACATATCAAGTTGCCCGGTTTTAAAGCTCCGCATGACCAGAACGTTATTTTCAAATAAATCCTGTTCCTGCTAGTCACTAGCAAAATTTCCCACTGACTTCAATGGGAACAGGATTCTTTCTGAGCAGCAGATCCCTATCTAAATATAATTCGGTGCAAGGACTGTGTTGAGGTTTCTGGGTAGGAAGCGAGAAGCTTTAGGAGATCTGAAAAGGATAAATGGATTTTGCTCTCAATCTATTTAACTCTGAACCTGAAGCTTTTTTTCTACTAAATAAAGAGTAACTCCCCCTGCAGACTAGAAAGCCCATCCTGCTGTCCTTGCTCAGGCATGGCTCCCACTGCAGTCTCTGTCTGTCATTTCAGGGAATGACACTTCACCCTGGATAGCGTTAGCTTCCAAGATCCGTTGTTGTTGTTTGACCAAATATGTTTGTAACGACCAGATACTTTTTTGTAGCAAGCAATTAACTATGACGTTAGACACGTGTGCAACGGTGTTTTGTAAACAGCCGTGCTCCTTGAGTGGTGCCTTTGATTTTAACATTCGTTTGTCAGGCTGCAATCCCTGCCAAATCCAAACTAGACAGGACTACAGTCGCGACTGCGTTAATATTTTAAAAACCAAGTTTCATTTTTGCACCGATCATCAGTGGAAATCCAAATGGACTGCATGCTCTTCAGGGAGTCAATGGGAGCTCTGCCTGCCTGGGAACGGCAGAATAGGATCCTTGCTTCTCTGGAAAACGACTTGTTAGAAGACTGAGTAATCATTTAAAATATTGAACCAGATGTCACCATTCTCTCTCCCTCCCTCTCTCTGTCTCTCTCTCTCTTACTCACACACACACACAATTTCTGTCTACATTCTGATCACAAGCTCTGGACCGCTAGGGTAGTCAAATCACAGATGGATTGTTAAAGCAATTGATTATGAGTTTGTAGCATTAAAAGGTGAACGTTTTCAAAGTAGACTGTGACAGCAAGGGAGACCCGGAGGTGGTTCCTAAGGAATCTCAGCCTTTGCTGATCTGTGTAGCATTCAAACGATATGAAATAATTTATTTTCTCCACCCCAGCTTGGTCCAAAGCATATAAATATCTTCGCTTCTTAACGAAGGGTCTGAATCTCTCATAGGACAGACGAACCCCCAAATCGCTCCGAAGTCAAAGGGGAGTTTGTCCTATGGGAGGATTGGGCCCTGACGACTCGATCCTGGGAGGTGCTGAGCACCCCTCAGTTCAGGGCAGTACATCCAAGGATCGTGCCCCAAATGTCTGAGCCTGCGACTTTATATTCAATTGAGTAACACTAATTCAGGCGAGTAGCCCATGGAAGTCAATAGGAGACGATGGAATTACTCGTTTGAGTGAGGATTAAGATGTTGTAGGATCAGCACCTCTATGTGGAAAAAATCAAGAAGGATTGGGGGCAGGGAGAGATCTTAGCTCATTAGTACCTGCTGACACATTGGCGTTATGTATTTGCCATCAGTGACTCAGTGCTCTGGTGGGTGCATCCGAAATTGAATTTACTAATAACTTCAGGCTGTAGTATTTAGATCGGATTCTGTGGGAGGAGGGTTGAGGGAATGACAGCAAGTCCCACTTTATTAATAGTGTAGGCAGATGCAGGTGTGGTTTGGAGAAGCTGGGCTCGGGGCCTGATCCTGCTTTCGGCACATTATTCCTGCCTAGATCCAGCACCCCGGCTTCTTGAAAGTCTGTGCTGGCTGCAGCAGCTGTACAGAAATCTCTGTTCCTTTGTCTCTTTGGCCTCCCTACCTGACCTGAAAACAATTGAGGGATTTGATCCTTTAGTTCACCCTCACGGTGATCCATCCTCTGTTTAAATCTGATTTAATACTCTAAATAGCCTTTACAAATATAATTAATTGAGGAAACCTCTCTCATCAACAGCCAATGGAGGTTTTTTTTTTTTAAACTGTTGTGTAAGGACTTTTAGTACACTGTTACATAAACGTAGGCGATTGAGGAGACGTTTGGCAGTTTCTGAAGAACTTCCTTGTGGTAACAATACAAACGAAGGCTTTGAACCTCAAGTTATTACTCAGGCAAACCAGTGGGAACGGAAGCAAGCCCATTGACTTCAATAGGATTTTTGTTTATAGGATCATAGGATAATAGGATCGGGAGCAAACCGCATATTTTAGGTTATTCGAGCTCTTGCAGCGTTTCTCCACCCTCCTAGATGTGGCAGCTTTGGATCAATCTTGCAAGCCTTACTAATGTGAGTAAATCTTATAGTGAAGTCATACCCAATTAAAGATGGTTTAGTTGCAGGATCGGGGCCTTTAGGACTACATCATAAATCCTGAAATTTTCCCCTCATATTAATCTGACAGTAACTCCCGATTGGTTGATTTTGATTTGGTGTCACTACTAAATTAAGGGAATGGCTGATAAATCACTTGCACAGTATGTCAATTTTTCCCCTTTACTGCAAGGGACTGATATTTAAGAAATGAAGTGAACTTCTGTATCTGTGCAAACATGCAAGCAATTCAACTAGTATTTTGACAAATATAAATAAGGCTGGTGACTTACAGTCGTGTAGCCAGAAAAAAGAAGGATTTATTCTCTCAGCTATTCAGTGCACCGTGCGGGATCTGACCTTCTTTTACACACAGAATTTGTCTCGGTTTAAAAATTACACCCCAGAGTCCAATCTCGCTGTTCCAGCCAAGGTAAACTGCCACTGAAACCAGGAGAAGTTTTGCCTGGATGAAGCTGCAGGATTTTACCCTTGCTATCATTTGCTCTAAATCGCCTCTGAAAATCCAGCAGCCTTTCACTCCGCTCTTCCGTTAGCTGCAGGTCTCTGTGTGTGAGAACATCAGAGCGTTTCTATTTTGGTTGCTTTCTGGGCTCTTACTCTGTGTAATGTCAATACTGCCCTCTACCCGCAACAAACAGCATTTGCACGCAGAATATAACGGGGTGGGGGGGGTGCCTGGGTGGGGACGTGAACCAACATCGTGAGTATGATGCATACTGCATTGAGTATCACAGCGTCAAAACGGGAGCAGATGCTACACTGATGACTAACATGTGGACTGGGGAATGAATTGCTTATATGGCAACCCCCCACCCCAGGTACAGCACTATTCTGTTCCTCAATTGTTGTCACAACATTGTTGTCTACCTGTGTGGAGTTGTGCAGTTCAGGGCTCAGCAGGAGCAGGGCTCAGCAGCTCATAGCGGCAGTCACGTCCTCTTCTAGGGGAGGATGAACAAAGAAGGCACAAAGCGCGAATCAAGGTGGTTCATATTTTACCTTGCCCCGTCTCCCCCCCCCCCCCTTGGCTCACGTTGCTGTGTTATCCAGCCTGATTCCTGGCATTCTTGTCCATGTTTTAAGCGGTGAAGAAGTCATTTCCAGTCCCATGGTCCGAGTTTCACCCTGAACTTATTGAAAAGAGAGTGTGGGGTCAGTTCTGTTTATTATCCAACCAATTAAAACAGGAAAATATGCAAAGCCCTTCATTCAGAGAGATCCGGCCATTGTTATGTCGAAAATCAGAGATTTTTTTTCTGAAACAAAAAAAAAATACATTTGTTACTTTTGAAAAGAGAGTGTGTATGTGTGTGTGAGAGAGACAGAGAGAGAGAGAGTTGTGCGTGTGTTTGTATACTCTCTCTCTCTCTCTCTCTCTCTCTCTCTCTCTCTCTCAAATAATGCCTCAATTTACCTAAAAGCCGCGGCACGGTGGCAGAGAAATATTCCACATCTCTCCAGTTTTCAATTGCTTTATTTTTATTTTAACTCTTTTTGTGCCAAATCTGAGCATTAGATCCCCATTCGCCACCCGTTTGTCACTTTCGCATAACTCCCTTTCCCACGTCTCCTTGCCCCGCTGCAGAGGGAAGAAGCCAAAGCTTCCCCCCTTCGCTCTTTACATTCACGTGTGTCTGACGCGCCGAGCCCCGGCGAGGTGTAACAGGCTAGGGCTCGCCATAGCCTGGGGGCGCGGGGAGAGGAGCGCTTGCAGTGGGCAATGTTTCCCTTTCCCTTAGTGCACCGTGATCCCTCCTTTTTCACCCCTCGGGTTCTGTGCTGTCTCCTGGTGAGTTCTTCTCTGTGGGGCTGGGATTTCCCTAGGAGTTTTTCTTTGTGGGGGTTCCCACTGGCCGGGTGGGATTTCTCCTGCATAAGTACTAAAGTGCTTTACAGGGCAGTGTTCAATTAGAGCTAGTGACATCACATCAGCCTTCCCTTATTTAAACCCTTTTGCCCTGTCAGAGTGGTGACTTAGCTGTCTTTATAGGGAGTTGTTTTTGGAAGCCTGAAAACAAAACCCCTTCCTTCCCAGCTCTGCTCTTTCTCCTTCCCCATCTGTTTTTAGGCAGAGGAGTAGAAAATATATAACATTTTCTTTATTACCTTTAAAGAACAATCTCACAAAACAAGAAACCGGTGGAGGGGGTTGACTAAACCATGATTGTTTAAAGGCTCACTGTTCTCCCAGGAATAGTCCCATTGATTTCAGTTGGGTTACTACAGTAATGTGAATTTAAGATTTTGGACTAGGATTTAGGATCTCTAGGTTTAATTCCCAGCTCCACCCCAGAGTTCCTGTGTGACTTTGGAAAGTCACTTAGGTCAAATTTTCAAAAGAGGTCTGGGCCAGATTTTCAAGTGCTCAGAACCTGGAGTTGGAGTTAATTTTTTTCAGAAAAGCTCAGTAGCCAACTTATATCCACTGTGCTAAATTCTCCTGAAAGCAAGGCCAGTACTTTCTGCTCCCAAATCTGTAAAATGGGGGTAATGTAATGCTTGCATCCTCCTGCCTTCCCTTTGTCTTGCCCATTCAGATGGCAAGCTCTTCAGGGTAGAGTTTGTTTCTTGCACGTGTTTGCACAGCATTAAGCACAATGGGATTCTAGTGGTGGTTCAAGACTCTAGATGATACTGCACTATAAATATAAAAAGAATTAATGATGGCATATGGAAAGGGTTTGATGCTAGAAATATTAGTGTGGACACCTTCCTTTACTCTTCCCCTGTGCTAGCCATTCACTGGGGATTGGAACACACAAAAGCAGGCCAGCCAGAGAAAGGATGTCTTTAAGTAACAATCACCAACACAGTTGCTCAGACTGACCTAATCAAATGAGTTTATTTTGATCCTTGAGCTGTACTGAAAACATTAGACCTGCTTCTTGAGATTGCTTATAGTGTATTGAATAACAGCCACCCTTCTGGAAAAGTGAAAAGAATTTTCAATAGGATTCCACAAAAAGGACTCTGAGGGCTTATCTCCACAGAGCAGCAACACACACTACAGGGGTATAATTTCTAAAATGGACTAACATGTTGCAAATTAATTGGCCCAGGTATATCGTACTGGTGTGCACTAAAGATTTCCTAGCATGCTTTAGTGTAGTACTGTTTGAAACAGGAGTATGTTAGAGCATACCAGGGAAGCTTTAGTGCACACCAGCAGGGTCTACATGGACCAATTAATGTGCAACATGCCAGTGTGCTTTAGAAATCACATGCCAGCAGGTTGCATTGCTGCAGTGCATAGATAAGCCTTGAATGTCATGATGGAAGATCAAATCAGAGACAGGAAAGCTGAGGCAATCAATGAGTTCTTACCATTTATTTTGCTTTATTTATTTATTTATTTATTTATTTATTTATTAAAGTTTAGAAACCTGATGTGTGTTTATTAGTCAATCAGGATTTAGGAGGCTGGAAAGGAATTCATTCAAAATAAACAGCATACTGCCTCTAGTAGAATTTGGTTTTCAATAAACATTAGTATTTATGTGACCATGGTTGAGGAACTTAAAAATCCCTTGTTAAACAGCATCATTTAGATGCCAAATCTTATTACACTACAAGAAAGTTTTCCTGTGTAAGTATTCTTCTGATTTGTGTATCTTTCAGAATGGACATTCTCTGGTGAGAAAGAGTTAAGACAAAAATAACATGAATATACAGGGAAATGTAACCACTGCCACATTTTCCTTTAGGCTGTCCAGCTCCAGGTATACAAAGGATCCCTTTCAGGAAATCTCATTATTGGGATTTCACACCTAAGTTAATTTTATTTCTGCCTACAGACAGCTCTGAGCCTTTAACATGGGCCATCATCCTTGTGCTCTTAAGTGTCATGAAAAGTGCAAAGACGTGAGCCACAATTTGTTACATTAAATCAACACATACCCGGTTATAAAACCTGCAGTTGGACATACTTGTTAACCCTTGACTCCTGTGGGCTTTGGATCAGGGCAATGAGAAAGTTAAGTTTTTCCTCTTAGCATATGATAGCTAGCTTCCCCTGATTTAGTGTGGTGTACAGAGCTTCTCTGAATAGAGGAATATTTCAGGTCCAGAAAACAAAATACTAATTGAGGGTAATTATAAAATAGTGAATAGAAATGGGATACTTTACTTCTCTCTTAAACAAAATATTTTTGTAAAGTAATGTAAGCTTAATTAAATTAAGGGAGTAAAGTGTTAATGGTGTAATGCAAGTTAAATAGTGCATGCTATACCAACTTTCATTTTGGCCTTGAGGAGCACTTTAATGACAATAGATGTTAACTCTTTGTCAGCTGGACAAGGGCAGGAAAGAAACAAGTAAAATGGTCTTATGGTTGAATCGTCTTTCTGGAGGGACATTCACCTGGAGGAGGTCTTTCATAGCTATTAAGCTTAAAGGCACACAGTCAATCCAGTCAATTGCAAAAGTTAGTCTGAAGTATTTTCAGGTATTACACATGCCCCAGAGTCTCCCTGCCAATATTTATTATATTAGTTACATTTTCCTATTTTTACCAGGCTTTCTTGCCTCCTGTTGTTCTGAAAACAAACAACAAAGGACACTGGTATGTCAAACACAAAGTGCTGTCAAATGCCCTAAATCAACAAGTTGAAAAACTAGAGACCAATAATTTGTCACTAATCTTAGGTAAAAAAAATCAGACAAAAGTGCGATTTTTTTAAAGTTAATCATGTCTCTTATCACGCAAATTAATTCACCTTAGATATGGTCAAAGAATACAAAAGGTGACATATACACATTTTGGGGAATAAACCTGACATTTCCTCTGCTGTTCTTCATGGTTGTTGTTGTTGGCTGTTGTTTGTGAGTATGTGGATGACTACTGATTCATTCATGAAAACGTTAATGAGTTTTAAAAGTTTCATGAACTGTAGCACAAATGATTATTCATCTGAAAATTCCTCCTACAAGTACACTATTAATTATTTCCAGTTTAACTTTCTACTATTTCAGAATAAAGCCTTGCAGCAAAGAGTTGTCTAGTTGTATCCACCTTTAACTTGTTTTTTTAATAACCATTCTTGCTATGTTTGCTAAAGAATACATGTGTTCAAAAAACAGTTTGCTGTTATTTCTTCTTTTTTTCTTAAGCCATGCCACAGTGAAGCAGGAGGGCCATGCACTGGTTGGGATCTGCAGCTGTACTTCCCATTAATATCAGTGGGAGATGCATGCCACTGGCACTTTAATTTGTGTCATCATCATCATCACATATTTCCATGGCAACAATCTAATTTCACCAATGTGAGATTAGAAGATCATAGCTGGATCCAGCAGAAGCAGAGCTTTGAGAGCAAAAGCTCTTGCTATAAATCCAAAAGCTCTTGCTATAAATAACTAGCAAAGTAAATTACTCTAATGTTCCCTCCCCTGCCATCAAATGTTCTTTCTCCATTTCCTAGTGTGCCTTTAAGATGCTCCACACATTTTGAAAAGAAACAGAGGAAATATTGAAAGTATCTGATGAATTTATTGTTAATACAGTATCATCAAACATTTGTTTTCTTGCTGGAATAGCCTTTTCCCTTGTGCTCTAAATCTGATGTCCCACAAAACACTGTCTTTTCTTTTGTTTAAACTTGTTTGGGAAGCCTCCGATTTTGCGTTTTTTGATAAACTACTGTTCACTTCAGCCCAAATGAGTAAAGTGCTGGCTGGGACAGTCACAAGTTACCCTGAAATAGAAATGGAAACCACTTGTTTAAACATCCTAGAGTCCCAAGACTCTATGAGCAATCACAGAAAGAGATTTTTTTTTTTTTGGAGCGAGAGGAGAGTAAGGGGATTATAGGGAAGAATGTCTGCTTGGGCTGCCACAAACACCATAAGATTTCATTTTATTTTTTTCCCATTAGCTTTTCCATTCCTTGAGGAACAATTTTCAGTATCTGAATCAAAGAGCATTATTTCAGTTTTGTTTTGTTTTATCTTAGCCTTTTTTTATGTTTTCATTTTAAAAGTGACAGATTTGGTAAAACCCTCAACTGTTTCCCATTAAGGGGGGAGAGTTCACCAGTGTGTCTTTCTGATGTTCCACATTACACATTGTAGAGTTTAAAGCAGGAAAACACACTAAGTAGTTACAGTTGGCTTGATGTGTAAAGTCCTTATTTCTTTATCATTTTGAGTTCTGGGGGAGGTATCAGAGAGAATATTCTGGAAAGGGAGAGCAGGTTTTGGTTGTACATACTTACATCTTTAAGTCAATGGGCCAAATTTTGCTCTCATTTACTTGAAGTAAGTTCATTACATTTGATCCAACTGGTCCATTTTTGGAAGGGTCTAGCACAGGGGTGGCCAACCTGAGCCTGAGAAGGAGCCAGAATTCACCAATGTACATTTCCTAAGAGCCACAGTAATATATCAGCAGCCCCCCATCAGCTCCCCCACCCCGCTCCCAGTGCTTCCCCCTTCCTCCCCTCACCTCTGGACCAGCTGTTTCGTGGCATGCGAGAGGCTCTGGGGTGGGGAGGGGGAGGAGCAAGGGCATGGCAGGCTCAAGGGAGGGAGCAGGAAGGAGAGGAGTGGGGACAGGGTCTGTGGCAGAGCCACAGGTTGAGCAGTGAGCACCCCCCAGCACACTGGAAAGTTGGCGCCTGTAGCTCCAGTCCCAGAGTCGGTGCCTATACAAGGAGCCACATATTAACTTCTGAAGAGCCCCATGTGGCTTTGGAACCACAGGTTGGCCACCTCTGGCTAGTATATGAAAGGAAGATTTTCAAACTCTATACAGGCCCATACATTTTTGCCTTACATGGAACCTTATGATAGCAAAGTCCTCTTCTTTGTGAAATAACGTCCCTGTAGTCAGATTTGCAGTTTGCACACTATAATGCACTGAGGGTGAAATCCACTACTCTAGCATGTGTACTTCTGTATACACTTTACTGCAGTGTTTCTCAGATAAGGGATACATAGAGGTCTTCCAGGGGGATACATCAAATCACCTAGGTATTTGCCTGGTTTTACAACAGGTTACATAAAAAGCACTAGCGAAGTCAGTACAAATTATATACACACAATGACTTTTTTATACTGCTCTATATTCTATACACTGAAATGTAAGTACACTATTTAAATTCCAGTTGATTTATTTTATAATTATATGGTAAAATCAGAAAGTAAGCAATTTTTCAGTAGTAGTATGCTGTGACACTTTTGTATTTTTATGTCTGATTTTGTAAGCAAGTAGTTTTTAAGTGAGGTGAAACTTCGGGGTGCACAAGACAAACTCCGGAAAGAGGTACAGTAGTTTGGAAAGGTTGAGAGCCACTGCTTTAGAGTGCTGCAACAAGGCAGACTCAATACATCCTATCAAAAAGGGAACAAACTAAGGAAAGTCTATCAATTTGTGGTTTCTGGTGGTTTTCTGTGAAATAGTGGTGTGGCTTGATCACCCACCAGATATTAATTCCCTCTGGTTCTACAGTGGATGGTTCTTGTAGCTGAGATTGAATTTGTAGTTCTACTCCTGCTAGCAGATGGGGCCATCTTTGGTTAGTCTCAAGTGTTAAGACTTGCTTTGATTTTGATTTTTTGTTAAAATTTTCTTTGTTTTTTTTTGTTTGTTTTTTGTTTTTTTTGTTTTTTTAGATGAATTAAGAACAAGTCTTAAATGTATTGCCTTCAGAATTTTGGACTCAGAGAAAATATATGTGATGATAAGTTATAGCCTATCTACAGCCATATATAGGATAGGCAGCAGGTTTAATACAAACAAGAGGGTGTTATTTTTCACACAATATGGAACTCATTGCCACTGGATGTTGTGATGTTCAAAAAAGAACTAGATAAGTTCATGGAGGATAAGTCCATCAGTTGTTATTAGTCAAGATGGTCAGGGATGCAGCCCCATGCTCCTGGCACCCCAAAACATCTGACTGTCAGAAGCCAGGAGAGGGAGACAGGGATGGATCACTCCAGGAGCACTGTTCTGTACTCTCCTCCTTAAGTTCTGGTATGGGCCATTGTTGGAGACAGGATACTGGGTTAGCTGGACCATTGGTCTGCAACAGTATGGCATTTCTTATTCTCTGTTAGCCTATTGGTACATCTTTTTATGTGTGAAGTCATGTCAAAATTATCCTAGGTTTTTCTTATACGGGCTGAAGTGGATTAATGTATGTCTACTTGTAAAAATATTTTAGGTTTCAGAGTAGCAGCCAATATTTTAGAGATTGGAGAGATCATTTTCCAAGACAAAAGAATGAATTGTTGCCCATTATTGGACATGGACACAGCTGCTTACAAGATGTATTGATTATAAGAAAATATTGAGGAATATCATGATGGATGGATATTTCTTCTAGACTATATGAGGTCTTTACTTCATCTTGAAACTTCTGGATCAGTGGGGATGTTGAACTGTACACTGTTGTGCTAGTCCTCTCTTGTTCTTAATCTCACTTTTACTTCTTTCACACATCCTTCTTTTCTCTTTGATAATACTTCTAGCTTTTGATATTTTATAGTGTTAAGTGGCAATAATACACCATACTTCATTATATCCTTTGTGACACTGTTGTCTGTCTCTCACACTTTTTTTCTTTTTTAAGTCAAATTGCTGTTTAAAAAAAAATCTCATATGTAATGTCTTTATCCTAAACCCTTGCCTTTATACCAAGAGCTGCATCTATGTCTGCATTTTAGCGATGTGAACAGTTTTAAGATGGGATTTTCAAAAGTGGTCAGTTGGCCTAACTCTGTTCGCATTGATTGCTTTTGAGATAAAGTTAATCAATTAAACACCAACAAATCAACATGCAAAGTGAACACTGTTGACTTACAAAAGATTTAAATGAGTAGTCTTCAATGGATAATTCTTCCAGTAAAGACATGCATGTGATAGAGAGGTTTTAAAATAATCGTTCTTTTATGACTGAGTTCTCTTAAGTGTAATGGGACCTTTTACATTTTAGAAAAATGTCTTAAGTACCTATAAGCCAATGTATGGAGTTTTCCATTTAGTGGTAAATCTTCATTTTGTGTTTCTTAGACCCAAAGCAAGTCAGTTAGCAATCTACGGATTTGGTCAAATCAGAGTTTAGGGTGGCTTGAGATGCAAATGAGGAAAAGAAGATATGGGCAATGGAAAATATCCTCTTTACTACTTGCATTAATGAATCTGCAAACAGAGAATAGCTGCTAGTTTACAGCCACAATTCATATAACAAAATACAAAATAAGCCAAGTGAAGGACTCGCGGTGTGACAGAGTTATTCTGGAACCACTCTTTTAAATGATTTTATGTGACTTCTGATGGTCCCATAACATAATCAACTATCTCCACTTATTTAAAAAAGGAATTGCATATTTGTAAAATAAATGAATGATTAAAATTCATTAAATGACCCAAGTACAGTGGATTCCTAGGAAACTCGAGATACAGTGAAATCTCATTTATTATGAAGTAAGATGAAAATCCTTTATTCTTTTGGTCTTAAATTAATCCATGATGTCAAAGTCAGAGAAACTTTGCGCAACTTAATTTCACACCGGGATTGCCTGTGCACCTACTTGTGATGGAGAAGGAGTCTCTGTGTCAGTTTCACGTGGGCTGGCTCACAGAGTTATAATGGGATGGGCACGAGACAAGCCTGTGGAAGAGCCACAGTATCCATTTCTATGTGGCTCTCGTGGCTCCAATATCCCATTCAAGGGGCACAGAAAGGTTGCAACCACTAATCCAGTCCACAGGCTGCAGTGCTGCATCCTGGCTCTCAGGTGAATGACATCAACTTCACCTTTGTTATGTGAGGTGTCGTAGAGGAAGATATATAACTATGTTACTAGATAATAACAGGTTTCAGAGTAGCAGCCGTGTTAGTCTGTATTCGCAAAAAGAAAAGGAGTACCCGTGGCACCTTAGAGACTAACAAATTTATTAGAGCATAAGCTTTCGTGAGCTACAGCTCACTTCATCGGATAAGGAGCCCAGCCACTTTTCCTGAATAGAGTCCAATTGCTCAGGTTTTACAATGGATAGTGGATTTCACCCTCAGTGCATTACAGTGTGCAAACTGAAAATCTGAGTATGGAGACATTATGTTATGAAGAGGACTTTGCTAAAACATTTCCACATTAGTCAAAAATTTGGGGTCCTGACTACTTTCAAGTGCCTACTAACAGTGAGGTCTTCAAACTTGAGCTGTTCAGGGCCTGATTTTCAAAAGTGCTGAGCACCCTCAACTTGAACTAAAGTCAATGGGAAACCTGGGAACTTAAAGTCTCAGAAAGTTAGGTCCAACGTACCACAGTTTGGGAATCCAGAATCAGAGGGTTCTTTTGAAAATTTGGCTTATGGGAAATGTTTTTTTTTTTTTTTCTTTTAACCATTATTTATTTGTATTACAGTAATACCTTGAGGCCCTAAGACAGATTGGGAAACACGTAGTAAGAGCCACTCTTTACCCTAAAGAGCTTACAATCAAAATAGTTCTATGATTTTTTTTCCAGAATATTACTTGTTCTTAAAGTTAAAGGAAAGTTTTTGTTTATGAGAAACATGAGGGGCCTGATTCGTAGCAGGTGTCAGTCGCTGCATTGAAGTTAATGGAGTTATGCTATATCAGTTGAGGATCTGGATTTATACTAGTGCATGCACTTAGCAATGTCTCTTTTGTTTATGCTATCCTCTGTGTCACTGTATTAACTAACAGAACAACTGTGATGATATGTTTATACTTTTCATACTGTATTTGCTTTCTCCCAGACAGCTGAATGGAATGATGATTTTCTGTGTTAGTAATCTATTACTTTCTACTTAGAAACTGAAAAGAAGCTCCATCCACTGGAAACCCAGTTGGGGGAAAGTGCCTTAAGAGCAATTACATTCTATGATTAATGGGAGGAGCACATGTGTGCATTCTGCCCCAGTGGCTCTGACACAAAATGAGAATTATTTTTCTATATCACTTACATTATAGTCGAAATGTGAAATGAGCTCCATGTGGCAGCAGCCAAAAGGTTGGGGGGGGCGGAGAGGGAGGAGAGAGAAGCACTCTCAGAAAGTTTCAGTTATCCCTTGAAGCTATATTACAACATATACTACTCCTAATTGAATCAGTGTGAGAACCTTTCCCCCTCCATTTAAATCAGAGCAAGTCTCTGTCCACTTGCCTCTTGAGACACATACATCTGATATGAAGAAAAGTACAGGGGACACCAACACCTTTGGTATGACTTTAACATTTTGCTCAATACTTTAATTGCGAACAAAGGAAACTTTACTTCTTACTCCTCCGAGCCTTCCCCCCTAACCTCCACGTGACAACTTTATCACCAGGGACTGATCCTGCAGTCCCTGCTCAGCTAAGACTGCAATAGGTGAGTCAATGGGAGTTTTGCCTGAGTAAGAACTGCTACATCTGAGCCTAAATCACAATAAGGTGGGTACTGTTTTCTAGTAAACTTGCTGTGAGTAGCCTAAGAGCCTGAAAAGTACTAAATACTCATTAGGAGTGTTGATGATGATGATGACTCTGGGGATTGTGGCTATTAAATCGATGAAATGAGTCATTAAACTAGCTGTCTCTTTAGGAAAGAAAATGTACTGCTCATTCAAAGAACAGCAAGCATCAAGGATATCAACTGACTAAGGAATGGTTAACTTAAGAACAAAACAATACAGTAATACAGGGAATACTGATGTCCAGCTGGGAGAAAGTGTTGTTTCGTTCTACACAGGTATCAGTTTTTGGACCTCTGCTAGATGTGACTTTCATGGAAACATCAACTTTTTAATTAGAAAGAGCATGGTCTAGTTTGTGAGAGCAAGGGGATGGGTTTTATGGCTCTTGGGTTCTGTTCCAGGCTCTCTCACCAACTCCCCGCTTAATCTTGGCAAACATTTAACCTATATGTGCTTCATTTTAAACCTTCTGTAAAATGGAGTCAACAAACAATCACTATCTCATTAGGGTGTTGAGGCTTAATTAACATTCATAAGGCATTTTGAGAATCTCAGATAACAATTGTTTGATATATTTTAAAAGTATAATTATTTCTAAGTAACACAAAATTAAATGACCTCTCAGAAAGCAAATGACAACTGATATCCAAACACACGTTTGTTATGTAACGGCTGGGGAAATATCCATATATGAAAGGTAATATATTTGTCACAAAACATATGGCTTTTGTATTAAATACATGGGATGAAGATGGATTATGAAGCCTTTGAAAAGGCCCTTGGTTTAAATGTATACTGCTCTCTGAAATGTCTAGATAAATTTACTGGAACAATTAAAACCAGTTAGATTGTCGGGATGCATTAGACTTAATACACTATGAAAGAAGTGGGTGACTGGAGATGAGAAAGAAGGGTTCCAGCAGAAGGGAAGAACACAAGTGAAGTTTTGGAATATCCTTCCAAGGGAAGCAGTGGAGGCAAAAGATCTATCTGGCTTTAAGATTAAACTCAATAAGTTTATGGAGGAGATGGTATGATGGGATAACGTGATTTTGGTAATTAATTGATCTTTAAATATTCAGAGTAAATAGGCCTAATGGCCTGTGATGGGATGTTAGATCAGGTGGGATCTGAGTTACCCAGGAAAGAATTTTCTGTAGTATTTGGCTGGTGAATCTTGCCCATATGCTCAGGGTTTAGCTGATAGCCATATTTGGGGTCGGGAAGGAATTTTCCTCCAGGGCAGATTGGAAGAGGCCCTTGAGATTTTTCGCCTTCCTCTGTAGCATGGGGCACGGGTCACTTGCTGGAGGATTCTCTGCTCCTTGAAGTCTTTAAACCATGATTTGAGGACTTCAATAGCTCAGACATAGGTGAGAGGTTTTTCGCAGGAGTGGGTGGGTGAGATTCTGTGGCCTGCAGGAGTCGGACTAGATGATCATAATGGTCCCTTCTGACCTTAGTATCTATGAATCTATGAAACATAGATAGAGAAAGTGCTAAATAAAAGGGTGTGGAGAATCAGAAGTATAGAGCGGAGGGGCTGCAAGAGAGAAGCAAAAAAGAGGAAAAAGGAACGAGAAAAGGAAAAAGAGGAAAAAAGAGAGTGAAACTAACAATAAGAGTAATATTTTGCACCTACTGTATCTAGCAGCTTTCACCAGAGGCTCTCAAAGGCCTTCACTTAGCTGAAAGAAAGAGAAGGCCCAATCATATTCCTCTGATCCATACATGGAAAGACTTTGTTTTCATGGATCTCACCCCTCTGGTCTGGAAAAGGGAAGCCAGCTACATCTATAGCACTGTTCCCTCTTTGTCAAGAGGCGGTGCAGGACATGAACTGGGGCAGGCTGTGAGAGAGTGGGCCAGGGACAAAAATTCTCATCTTATTTGCTCCATTGAAGAATAACATACCCAGTGCAGTATATTACCTTTCAACAGCCCCGTACCCTAGGGCCATCCATGCTGCTTGAGGGCCACACCTTTTGTCCCCCATGAAAAGAATCAATGCCACTCCCCCAATAGAAAAGTGCACAGCACACTCTGCAAGGGGACCCTCAGAGTTTCCTGCCTCCTGTCACTGAGCAGGGATATAAACCAGAGAACAGACCTGATGAAGGCCAGAAAAGATGAAAATGTAACACAATCAAAGTGATTTACAGAGGAAAGTTACTTAGGAGGATGCATGGGAGGACAGTAGTTGCTCCATGTGAACATTAATAGCAGTAAAATTATTAATTTTTTAAGTGTGCTAATATTCTCCCTCTGATGAAGTAGGGGCTTCCTACTGCAAACACTCATGCACAAATGGTTGCTCTTTGGGACGCCATTCAGGAGCACCTAAATATACACACAAAGGAGTAACAGTTTGCAGAACCAGGCCCCAACATACCCCCAGGTCCTGCATGCGCTCAGTGTGCAAAACTCTCCCTAAAGTCAGTCACCGGCACAGATACACAAAGAGCCTCTCCAGGAACAGGCCCACCGCAGATAAGAAGAAGACATAGCACACTCGAAAAAGCTATACCTGCTCCCAGAGCTGTTCACACTTGTGTATAATGTGCTGTTTTATTTTTAAAAGCTGAACTTCTCTTCAAGAAACAATAGGAAATACCCACAGTGTTGTGTTGTCCTGGACCCTGGTTAGATCTTTGACAACCACTGTCAGTGATGTGATTCCTAGTCATAAACGTAATCCTCTTTGTGAATTATTCTCTGGAGAAGCTTATGGTGATGTTCTGAGCCATGGTGACTAGCACCTGCTCCCTCTCTTCCCCCAAGTAGTCCCATTAATTTCAGTGGGTCTTCCCCTGGCTTTAGATCCTGCTCAATGTGAGTATGTGTTTCAGAATCTGGCCTTTATTAAGGGACAACAGAAGAAACTTAGAAAATATTCTTCATTTTTACATTTTGTTTGCTTGTATTTCCAAATCCCTTCAATATTCTAACCAGGATAATTTCTGTTTAATTTGTATTTTTCTAACATGCAAACATTTCTAGCTTGCCTTATCCAACTTCTGCTACTTCTCTAAGAAATTTCGTCTAAATTTTGCCATTTCCCCTCAACCATCACTGCAGTTCTCACAATGTCTGAGTGGTTCCATTATGCCGCAAGACAAGAACAGAAACCTGGATGTTTAAAATTCAACAATGTCTCATTGTCTCCTTGCTCCTGGAAAAGGGAATGGCAGAGGAAAAAACCTCCCATACATCTGTAAACAAAGTAAAAGGAAGTGAGTTCACTGTCCACTGAAAAGTACAGGACTCCCATGAAGTAAATCTTAGTTCATTTAAGGAGAAATACTCCCCTGCCATAGAGAGAATTATACTTTTCAGGAGGCAACATTACAGGAAGCTTTATCAATGCAACCCTATTCTGCCTTCAGTTTCACGAGCGTAAATCAGAAGTCACTCTACTGAAGACAATTGACTTATTTCACATTTATATTTGAATAACTGAAAGTAGCATATGGCCCATAAAATTTAAAGTGAGGGCTTGTTCTCTCTGAAGTCAATGAAAAAATTTCTATGGATTTCAGTTGTGTGATTGGGGCATATTAGTGACAGGAGATATCACTATCAATATAAGTGATATTGAGCCAACATCTGCCAAATAAAGACAGATAGTTAGACAAGAGATTGATCAATAGATAAAGACAAGCTCCTCCTTTACTGGTGATGTCATTTCTAGGGACAGCCTTCCAGAAGCCCTATAAGCCCTTGGTTCCTCTCTGCCCCTTCCTTTCAAACTATTGGCCCCACCACTGTCCCTTCCTTTCCGGACTGTGGTTACAATCTTACATCTCCCCTTCCACATATTGATATAAGCCTTCTACATCCTGCCCCCAGCCACTATAAGGAAAGCTAAGAGGATTAGATCTACAGCCCAGAACCTATACATCAATTTGTCTGATAAGTAGCATTTATCCCTAAAAACAATAAAAGTTCTAGATCAAAAATCATGAGAAAGCTAAAAAGGAAGACGGAAGGAAGTGCTGAAAAACGTTTTCTAATGGCTGCATTAAGTTAAAAAAGCATTAATGCTTGTTTTCTTTTTTACTAAACTCTCCTAGAATCCAAATTTCAACCAAAAATAACACCACATGGAGAACCAATTGTAAAAATAAAAAAGATATAGGTCTTTTATGATCTGTGGTGTAGAATAAAAATAGCAAAATAAAAAACAGAATTCTGATTTGATTTTCAGTCCCTCACCAGAAAGGGGCTAGAGCTGGTTGGACCGGGGAAACACAGATAAATTGACTATGGCTAGTTTTAAAATGAAAGTGTGTAATGTCATGAATATAGTCACTTTATGTAGATTGTTTATAATAGCCCCATTGTTCTAAAGAATTATTATAACTGCTGCAATAAATTATATTTATAGAATATGGAGGGTTTTTTTGGCTAATGTGTAGGTATAATTCAGAATCATACTTTTATTTTCTTCCACTAGAAAGTGGGTAAAGTTAGCTGAGCCTAACATTGTTGGGTGGAGAAGCTTGCTGTTAAACTGTTTTGTGCTGTACTCCATTTTTAGATCACAATATGTCTAGTGACACAGATTTACGGATTCATCCCAAACCTTCTGAACTCAAAGGAAGTTTGGATCAGGCCCTTAAAGCACATCCTGTTCTTCAGCCTGTAGAAAGGCTTCGCTTTACTAGCGGCAAGGTGAAATGCAGCATTCTGGAGAGCACATGTGGCTGCTTTCTTGCAGGGTGAATTGTGCCCTGTACAGAAAATAAATGGCAGGTAAGGTTAAAAACTTATGTGGGGGGAGAGGAAGGAGGGGGGGTTGTTAATGGCATCTCTGAGGAGATCAGAAACATGGATGTGTGAAGTTAGTAATTTTTACTTGTTAAAATGTGAGAGGCAAAACCTCAAATATATGTGAGTGTTCATAATATCTGGGCATTACAATATGTTGCATGAAAGAAAACCCCATGAACCTCACTCCTTGGACACCAGCTCAGAAAGTTTAGTTCCCAATTAGTGTATGGTGTATCTTGGATAGGGAAGGATGAAGAAGAACTGGCAGTCACATATAAGGGCCTTGACTGCCAAAGAAGGAATATAAAAATAACATGGATTAAAAATCATACAAGATGCAGATTTGGCACCAAGAAAGCTTTTTCCAGCTCAGCACGGAACACTGGAAAAAAGGAAACAAATCATATTAATGAAATCACAAGAGGAACAAAATAATTTTTCTTTCACCTACATTTAATTTATTTTGTTCTTATTTCTGTCAGCTGTGGCCATTTATAATTTCAATATTAGTAAGATTTGGGAGCATTTGAGTAAAGTGATATGCTGAGGTCCGTAGGCTCTCTGCCAGTTGAGGTGTAGAGCTGAGGACTGTTCGTTTAAAGAGATACACTAAGGCTCTTCAGCTTCAAGTTGCCCCAAAATGAAGTTCTAAACTTAATGATTCCAATCATGCCTCTTTCCAAACTGACTGCTGATGCATATTAATTGTATAGTTGTTTATTTACCCTTGAGTTTTATATCCAGTCTTGTTTATAGGGTGCGTTATCAGATGAGATTTGTACTATTGCCCTCATGAGAGCACAATAGGATAATGTCGAGGGCATCATAGACATCCTTGTGGATGGTCTTGAAAAGGCCAACAAACATGGCAGCCATTTCCCCCTTGCAAGTCTCCTCTAAAAAGAGTCAGCCAGCTCCCCCAGTGTCCCTCAGCAGGGAAAGGCTCCAACTGTCTCCTTAAATGCCTTCCATTAACAAAGAGCATCTACGAGCTAGAGGAGCTGTCAGGCCCACCAACAGCTCCTTTTATTTTGCGTATTAGCTTTGGACAAGATACTGTTGCCTTGGGCAGTATTTTATAGCTGTTTCCCTTGGCACCAGTCAATGTTTGTATAACACATAACCAACAGTGTAATGTAAGGCCTCCAGTAAATTAGTGCATGTCTTATGGCATGAGAAAAAGTACATTTATCAGTTGACTTCTTTTAGGCCATATTCTGTCCATGTTTCAGAGTAGCAGCCGTGTTAGTCTGTATCAGCAAAAAGGAAAGGAGTACTTGTGATACCTTAGAGACTAACAAATTTATTTGAGCATAAGCTTTCGTGAGCTACAGCTCACTTCATCTGTCCATGGTTACTCTTGTACAAACTCAGTGAAGCATGATTGTGGGAGCAGAATTTGGCTCTATGTGACTCAGAGTGACAGGTGTGAAAGGGGGTCAGGTATATTTGAAATGCAGAAGTAATGTGAATGTTTGGAAACTTAAAGGTGAGAACTTTAATATAAAGTAACTTTCAGTTCCAGGTCTATCAAACTTTATAGTATCTGTTTAATAGATTATTCCCATTTTGTAGGTTGTGATGCTTTGAATACCAAGCTATCATGACTAACTATTGGTTTACAGACTGTTTTTTAGTAATATAAAAATTAAAAGCAATAGCTGATGATGGCTAGTACACCAGAGGTATTGGTACACTAGACTTTTGCATTTAAAGACCTTAACCCTAGCCGGATGGTTACCTTAGCAATCATAGCTTCAGTTACAAGTGACTTTCCACATCTCGACGGTGCTGATGCAATTATTGTAGTCAGAGAACAAGAAAGTTGGGGAGCAGCACTCAATTTCTCTTTTGGCTCCACTGCTCCCACAGAGGGGAATTATGATATAGGATCTTAGGCTGCTGTTGTAAGGCCATCACAGAATAACTAAGAATGCAGCCTGTACATATTGTATATCTGCATAATTTTTGAACTATGCCTTACACATAGCTTTCCATGGAAAAGGCATGCTGAAAAATTACACCAAGGTTCTTATCCCTTGCAAAAAGTGAGGATGTGAAGGAAGAAACAAGCCTCATCATGTCAATTAATCCTATCTACCAACAAGACTTCTGGCCTCACTTTGGGAATCAGAGGACACTGTTGCCTGGATGGTGTCTTTGCTGGCTAAGTACACCTCCAGTGCAGCAACCAAGATAGATGGATACAAAGGGACAAGAAGTGAATAATAATCATTAGAGCTGGTTGGGAATTTTTCATCAAAATGTTTTTTGGTGGAAAATGCTGATTCATCAAAACAACTGTTTGTAGGAAAAGGTTGGTTTCAACAAATTTCCCATTTTGTAAACAATTTGGAAAAAGATTTTTGAAATGTCACGTTTTGACATCCCAAAAATAAAATATTTTTTGATTGAAATGGCTTTTCATTTAGAAATGTAAGTTCATTTACAGTAAAAAAAAGTAGGAAAAAATAAAAAAGTTGAAATCAAAACAAAATGCTTTGAAATTAATTATATGAAATGTTTAGACTGACCTGATGAGAATTTTTTTTCAGACTTTCGGTTTAGGAAAATTTTAGACATTGACTTTTTTCCTGATTCAGGATGGGAAATTTTTTGAAATCTCAAAAATTCTTGCAGGACAGGAAAACAGTTTCCCACCCAGCTCTAATGATCCACTTTTGAGTGATGCTCTGTCCCCTGTTTAGAAAAGCTATAACCAAGAAAGCCCTTTTAACAATATGGGAAATAAGATAGACCCCGGAGGGACCCCACCTTTCATATCTTTGATTTAATGACACATGAATGCCCATCACCAAGAACTGACTCTGATCTTCTTGGTAGGGTCTTGGATCTGTTGCAGAGTCATTCCAGTCACCCCAGCAACATTACCAATGGTTTCCGTAGTTCTAATAAAAGAGCTAGGAAACAGTGAAGTAAAGGAACCTTTCCAACCACCTTCCCCACTGCTTCTGGAATGGGAGGGACATTTATGTGCTTGTCCCCTCCTCTCCAGTTGATACCAGCATTAGGGGAACCTTCCCCTAGTTCTGGATTGAGTATCAGCTCTGGAGTAAAGTCCACAGAGAGAGTTTGAATTTTCAAATCTCAAGAACTGAGCTTGTTTGCAAAATATGCTTTTGCTCGTGCACAAAGCCCAAGTCCAGCAGATGCTGAAGTGGCATTAAAAGCAAAGCTGCTGTCAAATTAGTGAGGGTAAGTAAAATAAAATTAAGCTATGGAAGTTGAAGAAAATAAATCTGTGCCTCCTTTCATGGGAGACTACCTCAATGGAAATTCTACCCAGTGTTCTTTTGTATCATTTAGCATCTGGAGGTTCAGCAGGGTGGATCGGTATCACCACTTCTACTAAACTGTCCATTCAGATAGGAAAAAGTTGCTAAATTTCAGAACTAGAATAAAAACTGAAGCAACGCAGTGTGCATTTTCCAGAGGGGCTGGAGCTGAAGAAATTCAACATGACTAAGCTGGGGCTATCTTGAAACCTGAGGCTGCTCAAATATAGACACGGGACATGCATAATTTTTCAAATTCTAATTTAAAGCCATAAAAATGCATAATTGCTTCTCCAAATCCCTATCTGAATTGTGGTGTCTCAAAGAAACACTGAAATAGTATTTGGGGCTTTCACAGTTACTCTCCGAATGTGTCATTCCTGATTTCTCTCTTTTAATGTCAGTGACAGGTACTCACCTGTATATCTAAACACTTCAGAGAGGATTTGTTATTATCGTGAACATCATTTTGATGAGGGCTTCATCCAGCTCCTGCTAAACTCAATGAAAATTCTCCTATTAGCTTCAGTGAGAGTTGGATTGGGCTGTTAACAGAACACTGTCATTTTACTGCTCACTTTGCCCATTGGCGACAACCTGTCTTTGTGCTTCCCCCACAATCATTTTCTATTAAATCCTCTTTCATACTGGGGGTTGCTGGGACTCATGTCAGCCCCTGCTTAACAAAATCAGCCTTTCTGGCCCAGGAAAGAGAATCTCAGCAGTCTCTTTTTAAAAAATGTAAATTTCTGACTCTCCTCCTTGAGAACACCTCATCAAATCACAACAAAAATACCTACCTCTTCTGTAGTGCTTTTCAGCTGTGCTTCTCAAACTGTACACAGATTGCTAGTGGGGGGAGGAACAACCAGCTGGGCTATCCTTTGACATCAGAAGGCTGGCTGGGGAGAGGGGTCCTAAAGTTTCACCCAAACCCAATGCACATTTTTATGGAGAGTGAGTGAGTTACATTGGTAGTGCATTGAAAAGAATCACCTTGCTGACCCTTCCCCAAGCCCCCAGGCCAGCCCTGTGCAGCCTTGTGTGGTGATGGCAGCCAAGAGTCTGTTGCATTTTGGGCAGGAGGCAGTAAAATACTGTTTTTGCAGATCCACCCAAAAATGCTAAGAATGGTTTTGCTTGTTAACATTTCCAGCCCTCTGGCTGCTTTTCACTCAGATAACTGTTAGGCCATGGGTATTGCCATGACCATGGCAGCTGTTGCAAGGAGAACTCCCCTCCTGCACTCTCCACCAACCCTGCAGGGACCATGTGGGGATGCCCCATGTAGCTCTCACCCCTGCTGTCCTCTCTAGGGGTGTATTAAGGCAACCCCTTTATTGGTACAGTTGCTACATTTTATTTCTTAAGTCTTTAACCCACTGAGGAAGTGGATTTATGCACCAGATCATTATCCTGCCTTTGTGAAAAGTATCTTATAGTAGGATGTAATGAATAGAGTAGAGAAAAGATTAACATTTTTTCACTATTTCAAATATTTGTTATAAAATTACATTTCTTCAAATGTTTTTCTTTTTTCCTCCAGGTTCCCTGGTTCGGCAGGACCTTCTTTCTTCTTTCCTGCCTTGGGTGCCTAGCTGCCTTTTCTGCAAAGCTTGTCTAGTTCTGAGACATTTTCATTCCACTTTCTATTGCCTAAACACTACTGGAAGCATTTCTGACCCTGCAGGTAGATGGCCAAGCCCAAGAGGAACCCCAATTATTTAATTTAATGCAGTTCCAAGTGGGTGCAAGGACCCCCCTGCTCACAGCTCCTTACAGGTTCGGGACCTTTTTTTTAACCAGTTGTGTCCAGCAAGAGCATCTCGAGGAGGGGTAGAGACAGTTTATTCTCCCCCTTTCCAAAACACCTGCAGCCTTTTCCTACCTTTCTCCCCTTTCAGACTCCTTTAAAATTGTCTCTAACTGGAGTTGAGCTGTGCAGTGTCAGGCTAGTCTGCATTCCATTGAAACTCAGCCTGGCTGTTTCACTAGTGCTTCCAAGCACCACAGCCAAGCTGCAGAGGTGTGTGTTACTTTCCCTTTGCAATCCCACTGTCAGTTCCCCTCCAGGCAAAGCTTCAAAGGAAAACTTGCTCTGATGCTCAGCAGAACTGGAGAAGGAGCCAGGCTGAGTCTAAGCAAAATGTTACTGTAGGCAGCTGAACTGGGAACTAACTCCCATCTCCCAATTCAGTTTGTTACATTAAAAAACTAATTGAAAGGAGAGGGGACAAAGAAGGTGGAAGTGCTTGGAAGTGTGGTTAACAAGTGGGAGAGGAATACAGGCCTTGAATGCTATTGCAGCTAAAGCCTATAATATTTTAAGAGGAATAGTTCTATCTTCATTCTAGAAAAATGTTTTAAAGGAGATGGGGGAAGAGAGGTTAATATTAAGATTTTTTTTTTTTGCCTTAACCTATTTTCTACAGTGCACATAGGGATTTTCCTTCTTTTTGGCCATCAAGACTTAGCAGCAGGAGTTGGTCCACAGTTAAGGTCACCCAGCCTATTGGAACATAGCTTTGTACAGTCAGTGTCTCTCCTCCATATTGTAACTGTATAGAGGCCACTGAACGGCTATCAGAAAGTAGCAGCTTTTGGATATTACCAACTTGTGATGCATCAGAATGAGTAACTTAGAGCCCGGATCCTGCAAACAGTTTTATACACATTACAGATGTGCATGTACATAAAGCTCTGTATTTGTACAAGTTTTGGCAGAATCAGTACCTAAAAGTGGAAAGGTTTCATAGTAGCAGCCGTGTTAGTCTGTATTCGCAAAAAGAAAAGGAGTACTTGTGGCACCTTAGAGACTAACAAATTTATTAGAGCATAAGCTTTCGTGAAGTGAGCTGTAGCTCACGAAAGCTTATGCTCTAATAAATTTGTTAGTCTCTAAGGTGCCACAAGTACTCCTTTTCTTTTTTTAAAAAGTGGAAAGATTCTGGATCCCATTACGAGTCCCCTAGCCACTTACCCATAAGAGAATCTCTCTCTCAGAAGTGCTAAGATGTCAGACTCCTTGGACTCTGTGTAAAAGCTTGACCCTCTAGAACTGGTACTGGACTGTCACTGTTCCAGTCTGACTCAGCATGTCCCCTTGTGGGCGGCTGTAATGTGGCAGATGAAGCCTTAGTTGATCTTCCCCTCGCCCAGGAATCAACAAAGCTAATCAGCCATTTAAAGTGCTCAGAGCACCTCCTTGTGGAGGGTCTCATTTATTAACAGGAAGAGTGAATGCATAACATGAACAAAACTTTCATCCCAACATCCCAGCATAGTGACTAGCTCATTCTTAGTTCCTGTCCCACATCTGACTCCAGTGTTCACCTCGACGCAGGCTCTTGCTCCAGGGCTCTCTTGGTTCCAGTCTCCGCCCCAGCTTTTAGGCCTCTTGCTCCTACCAGAGTAACATCCTTCTTTGGAGTTTGGGGAGATCTGCCCACTGCAACTCTTCTCCAGGAATAGCAGCTGGTCCTTGCCACGCCAGGCTGCTGGCTTGTGTCTGGGGGATGAGTGGTAAAGCCCTCTGACTAGGAGGCTCCCCTCTCCAGAAGCTCCTTTTATATGCTCCCCGTCCTGGTAGAGCTCACCTTCTAGGCTCCATGTTCAGCCCTCAGGCTCAGGCTTCCCTTAGGAGCCTCCTGCCTCCCTTTGGAGTTTCTCTAACTAAGCTTGGGTAACCTTTTATGTGGTCCAGATACTTGTTTACTAATCAGCCACCTATGACAGTCAGTTACCCCCAGGAAGGGCCTTTATAAGGCAGTCACAGGCAGACTGGTCTCTAGCCCTTCATAAAGAGCAGCTGCCCTGTGAGTGATATGGATTTATACATTACTATATACATTTTTCAGTTAATAAAATATAATCTATTATCACCTGTTGTAATGAATGTTTATCTCGGATGCTTTTCAACATTGTTCCATTTCCAAATTAAGAAACTGTCCTGTGCTGAGCATGCTTTTAACATTGTTTGTTGGGTTTTACTGTTTAGGCTTTCTGGAATGTTTTTATCTCTTTATCTAAGTGGTTCCATGTTAAGATCTCAGTATTTTGATGAGGAGAAAAAAAATAAAATCTTCTATGCTAGGCTGTCCAAACAGCGTGGAGCAGTGGTTTTCTACTTCTGGAATAGAGACTATAGTTCTGTCAAAGGGCCTATGTGAAAATCGCTGCTGAAACTAACAAACAGTAGTCTACAGTAATTCAAGGCGATGTGATGGTGGTGGCGGCGGCAGTTTCTACATGTGACAGAGTTACCGTGAAACACATTTCCCTTCACACCCAGAATGCTGTGAAAAAAACAAACCAACAGGCAAGCTAAGCTGAGTATAACCTCCTTTCAGTGAGCACTCCCCACTTCCATTGCTGCTAACAGGAGCTGTGCATGCAAACAAAATTAGAGGAGCATGCATCCCATTATGTTTACAGATACCAGTAC
The DNA here is from genome assembly GCF_009764565.3 of Dermochelys coriacea. Classification (NCBI taxonomy): domain Eukaryota; kingdom Metazoa; phylum Chordata; order Testudines; family Dermochelyidae; genus Dermochelys; species Dermochelys coriacea. The sequence goes on from NC_050076.1 coordinate 42,685,565, forward strand.
TTACCTAGAGAGGACAGACTGAGCCTATTCTTGAAACTCATGACTCTGAAAAATTCAAAAGGTCTTAGTGGGCCTGATCCAAACTCTGCTGAAGCCAGTCTAAAGGTTTCCATTGACTTCAATGGACTTAGGATCAGGCCCTAAAAGAGAGGTTGGATTTATCAAAGCTTTACAAACAGAGCTTTGAAGTTGGCCTTGATGAAACATCTCTAATTTCATGCTGTGTTTGCAGGGCCAGTCACCAGGCTGTCTTCAGTGGCCTCACTTATTGTGACTGGGATGTGACTTTTCTATTTGCATAAGAAAGTTATGGGACTGATGCTATGGAATATCAGAAGAATTTCCTGTTTAGGCTGCCCTCTTAGGGAGCCAGTAGATAGTGAGTCTGCTGTCTGGGCTAGTGGATCATAGCCCACCAAAGCAAACAGGTTTCCTTGGCTGACATGGCTTCTAAAGAAATGTTCTGTATGGTCACTATAAAACTGTGGTGACTGGGCATCTCCTGCATTTACCCAGCATTAGGGGAGCCCCAAATTCATGCCTCACCAACACATTTTGGCTTTTTCTCTATCCAAATGTTGGGAGAGAATCACAATCTTGAAAGTAGCATGCCATTTCTAAAGCTTTTTTGAGAACCCAGTGCAAGGCCTGAGGATCATTGTTTGGGAAACAAAAGAGGGGAAGCTGGAGAATCCTCAGCCCCTCCAGAACAGCATAAATAAAATAGCCACGGTCAGCCTTGCCTGGAGAAGAAGGGCTTTCAATGATTTCTCTAAAAACTCACCAAGGGACTTGGACAGATAGTCTTAGGGACAAGAGGCAGTGGCAGAACTGATGCGGGGCAGACGGGGCAACCGTTCCCCCAGTGGCCCTTAGGTGTATGTGTGGTGCCTTTTCATCCATGTTATGCAACTGACAAAAGGAGGTCTATGTCACGAATTTCCGCCCAGGGCTGGAACATGAAGTTCCCTACACTCACCCTGAAGCAATGGCTCCTATCCTGTAGATCTGGGCCTTTCTCCCCAATCTGGATGTTGCAGCCTGGCACACAGGGTCATGTGGCCCTATGATCTCATATGCCATGTTGCAACGCCACTCATTCATGACGGAAGGGCAGCTGGTCCAAACCTGAAAGGTGCTGCAACTCTGTGCACCAGATCGCAACACCTGGAGTGAGCATAGGGTGGGCTCACTCTCCAGCCAACTACCAATGACCCATTCACCCTCCTGCCAGTTGTAAAACCTGGCTCTGCTACTGATGAGAGATATGGACAGTATGAAGAAAACACACACTTGACACTGGAGTACTGGATTTTAGCACACCAGGAATTTAGCTTTTGGCCACTAGGTGGAGATAATTACTCTTCGTAAGAAACAGTTCAGTCCTTCAGACAGGTCATTTCCTTAGACTTGCAAGAACTTATCTGGGAAAAGAAAAGCCACTTTTATTTTCTGACAGATTGGAAAAGGTCTATGCTTTCAGTGCCCAGAGATGAAGGCAACTCTGTTGCAGTAACAGATAAATTTTTGAGTAATCTGACTGTTGTTTCAGAGTCCTTCCTGTCTAGCTACATTGTGTAGTGATAAGCAAAAGCGTTAGTAATAATGTACTCTGAAGCAATCCTCCCTCAGCCTACAAATGTGGGACACAAGATTTGGCTAATGGATAACAACCCTATAGTCTATGGAAATGTATACCTACCTGGCTTCAAAGATTACTAGCAGATCGAAACAAAATTAATTGAATAATTAATTCAGCCTGGCTACATTTGCTATGGTCAACATAGCAGTATCATTGTAATTGATTTACAAAAGAATCTTTTGTTTTGGTAGAAACTGCATTTTCATGTGAAGTTTTTGATTATATTTATTATTGATTGAGCCTTGACCGTGTGTTTATACTTGGGGAACTTCATTTTAGGGATGTGAAAACTTCAGCTGGACAAGTATTGATGCTTATCAAAAAAACAAATTTTTGACATTTCCTCCCTATAAGCCCTGTCTCCAGACCCTGTTGTCCACCAGACTTTTCTCTCTTCAGTGGCATCCATGCTCTCTCCCCTCAGTTTGATTCTTTTTTGTCTTCCAGTCTGACCTTCCAAACTGATCTTCTGTCCACCCCCATTATAATCTATTCTCTGGCTGATAGCCTCGCCTAGAAATCAGTGACTCCCTGATAGTTTATCCCTACATTTCACGTTGAGACCTTGGAGGGAGAACTGTGCTCTGCTAGCACTAATGTCTTTAAATCTCAGAGTTGGCCAAGGCTTCTTCTAGCATGAAGTACCTCCAGGATGCATTGTGTACCAATACCATAAGATCTAAAATGGACAGCCAGCTCAGCAGGAAACCCTAGGCCTATGAAGATGTCACCTTGGGTCTGTATGAGGTGAAGGGAAAAGAATATGATGGGAGGAAAGGGATAGGGGATACTTACAGGAATTGATATGACCTTGGAAATATTTGGGTTTGATCTGAAATCTGGGCAATGGTACACACCGCTTTTTGTATTTTTCTGAACTACTTTTTTTTTAAAACAAAAACAGTGTCTCTTGGTGGTTTTCCTGTCAGTTTCTGCCTCTAAAACAGATTTTTTAACTCAACGTTCATCAAGGAGGAAATATTCTTCTGCTCCACTGACCACATCAAAGGGCCAAGTAAATATATACAGCTATCAGACATTTTAATTGTAAAAACAGCAGCAAAACTTGCTCTCTCTTATTAGTGGCATGTGCACTCATTCCAGTGCCCATAGTTCTCTGCAGAATGAGTTCATTGTGGTAAGTATCCAGCAGCGATGTGTGGGTGTTTAGGCCCACAACTGCACTGAGAATGACATTGTGTATACTGGAAGAATCAGGGAACACACAGCAGCCGTAAAAAGCTGTCACAGAAATAGCTTTTCCCCTGAGTGTTTATTGACTATAACATTCAGTTTTGATTTGGCAAATAACTTCAGTGGTTTGGCTCTTCGTTTTTTAAGGATACCCATCTGCTTTGGAAATATTTGACAACACTTTTCAGTGAAAAAACATTATACACCCACCTGGATAGGTATACTTGGAATAAATTGTCATCACCCCCCCCCACCACCTGAACTTACAACTCACTTTCTCTAGATTGATTTATAGCTAGCTTGTAATGCCATTCATTATAATAGGAAATGTCATTGTACTGCGCCACATCTGAGATGTGTCATTGATAATAGATATTTCATTCATCTGCTTACACAGAAATATAGCAATGTATTAGATCAGATCAGATCTATCTGCACCAGTGTCCTACCCCTGATAGTAGCCATGACGAGACACTTCTGAAGAAGGTGCAAGAAACCTAGCAATGGGAAAATACCGATTAATCTGCCCCAGGGGAAGCTTGTCCTAACCCCCATTAACAGACAGTAGACTTCTCTTCAGGGCAGAGACAATGGCTGAGACATTGCCTCCACTGAAGGCAGTGCTAAACTCCCAGACTTCATGGGGCCAGGACTTCATCCTGTCTCTTAATACAATATGTGTTTGTAAGCAGGGCTGCACAGAGGTTTTTGGGGGCCCAAGGCAAAATCGGACACTGAGACTCCCCCACCCTTCCAAAAAAGTTACCAATGCACAGGAATGGGAGAGGGGGTAGAGAGCGAGTCCACACCACACTCACCCTGTGGCTGTGGCTCCTGTCATATGGGGCTGTCCCCAGCTACCTGCTCCAGGTGTTGTGACCTGGCACACAAGGTCACAGAACCACTCAGGTTTAGCCTGGCTGCCCCTCTGAGACCCTGCACACCAGGTTGCAGCACCACTTGGTTTGGGGGCCCTCTCAACTGGAAGGCTGCGGGGGCGGGGCGGGGGAGAGGAGGAAATTGTCCCTTTTGCAACTCAACCCTCCTAGTGGTCCTGTTTGTAAGGAATATAGCATAACGGGGCTCTGATCCTGTTTGGAGCCACTGGGTGCTACTGCAATATAAATACTGTTTTAAATCATTACAAAAATTATTCAATTGAACATAACTGGATGTGATCATTATCCATATAAATGCCTAATTCTTGTTTGCATCTGATGAGTACTCAGCTTCAGTGATATCATGTGGCAATGAGTTCCACAGGTTAATTATGTTCCATGTGAAAAAGTATTTTATTAGTTTAAAATATATTGTTTTTCAGTTTCATTGAATGTCTCCTTGTTCTTGTATTCTGAAAGAAGGAAAATAGGAGCACCTGACTTATCTTCTCTAGGATATTTATTATTTCCTAGACCTGGCTCATGTTGTCTCTTACTCATCTCCTAACTAAACAGTCTCAATCTTTTAAGAGTCGCAGCCGTGTTAGTCTGTATCCACAAAAAGAACAGGAGTACTTGTGGCACCTTAGAGACTAACAAATTTATTTGAGCATAAGCTTTCGTGAGCTACAGCTCATTTCATTGGATGCATCCAAAGCTTATGCTCAAATAAATTTGTTAGTCTCTAAGGTGCCACAAGTACTCCTTTTCTTTTTTCAGTCTTTTTAGTTTCTCTCTTCATAGCAAAGTCTTTCCATTTATATAGGGCTAGCTGCTGTCCCACTGAATCTAAAGACAGAACCCCATTGATTTAGGTGGGAACAAGATCAGGCCTCTAAATAATTTTTATAACCAGTCTCTGAACTCTTTGTATTTCTTCTTAGCTTTAGCATTGATTCAGACATGATTCCAATGAAAGAATTAAACGATGTTTTACTACTTTACCACAAATCATGCCTTGGGCTTTAAAGACAACAATCTTTGAAGTTTCAATTTATTTGAAAATGCTTTAGTGGAAGAATTAAACTTGTGTTAAAATGGTCTATCGAAATCATTAGTAGTTTTGTCGGGGTAAAAATAACAGGATTGGCCCCTACATTAGGAACATAGGAATTGCCATATTGCATCTGACCCGAGCTCCACCTAGTTCCATATCCTGCCTCTGACAGTGGCTATTATTAGCAGCTCCAGAGAAATGTGAAAGAACTCTGCAGAAGGCAGATGTGGGATAATTTGCCCCCCTCCAGTAGGTTTCATCCTGATCTCCAGTACTTAGAAATTGGCTTAAACCTTGAAGCATGAAGTATCCTTTCCAAAATTTGTTGTTCATTATAGCTTTGGATATTCTTGATATCCATATAAATGGTCAATACCTTTTAAGTATTGTGTTAAGTTCTTAGCCTCAACAACTTCCTGTGGCAGAGAGTTCCACAGTTTAATCACACATTGTGTGAAAACATATTTTCTTTTATCAGGTTTTGGATTTCCCACCTTTTTATTTAATTAAATGTTGTCTTGTTCTTATTATGAGAGAGGAAGAATACAAGTTCCCAATCTACCTTCTCTATACGATTAATTATTTGACATACTTTTATCAGGTCCCCTTTTGCTCATTGCTTTTCTAAGGTAAACAATCAGTCTTTTCAATCTCTCTTTTTATGAGAGTTTTTCCAAGCTCTTGATCATTCTCATCAATCGTCTCTGAACCCTTATTAATTCTGCAGTGTCTTTGCTGAGATGGGGTGATCAGCATAGCATATGTATCCAGATGAGGGGGCACCATTGGTTATATAAAGGCATTGTGACAAGGTGTACCAGTCCTCTGATGCCCCTTACTAGAGGTCCCGCCACCTTGGCATGCTCTGCCTGTGGAAGGTATCTTTTCAAGGAAAAAAACCCAGCAAATTTAGACCTCCAAGGAATGTTTAGAGAAGCCACACAAGATCAGCTACTGGCAGAACCAATGAGAATTAGTTTTTGTGGGGCTAGTAGGTCAAGGGACAGGCTGACTTGGCTGAAGCCCATCAAGATCCAGCATGCAAGATAAAAAGCTCTGGCTGCTTTTTCCAGTTGCTAGTTCTGTTTGAAGCTGGGACAGGATCTCCCCAGCCTTATCCCAAGAGTCCCTCCCTGGTCAGGAGCATAACTCTGACTACACCTTTTGGTTGAGCCAGTGAAAGATTATTGTTTTATGCCATGGAATTTTAAGCCCAGGCAGCCAACTGGAGTTGAATATCAATTTACAGCTGTAAAATTAAAGCAGGCTCACTTTGTGAGATGCTCCGTGGGTTCAGGTGACCCTGATATGGTATTACAATATTCTTTGTATTTATTCACCATCCCATTCTTTCGGCATCCTGAAATCTTCTTAGCTTTTTGACCACATTGACCTGAGGTCTTCACTGAGCTGTCCAGTAACACTCAGGTCCCATTCTTGAGTTGATGCAATTAATTAGGAAAAGTACAGTCTCAAAGCAGCTGCATCTTATTCCTTGAACAAAATGTAATTGTCTATAAAAACAAAAAGTATGCTAAACTCTTTGTCATTAAAAGTATGTGCTGGGCTGAACATGTTTACATAGCTAGAGCTGGTTAAATAATGGAAAAAAATCCCAAATGATTTAGTTGGTGGATATTACTTTATCATCTAGAGAGGTGGTTGAATGGTGGATCTAATAGTTGTGAATAATTTATCTGATTATTGATGACAAAAGTTAAGCCAGTTGCTAATATATTTGACCAGCTTTATTTTCATTTTGCAGAATGTGCACAAGACAGCTATGGCAAGCAGACTGAATAGTATGAACCTTTAATCTTTAATAGTGTAAGTCAAAGAATGTCTGTCCTCAGACTGGGTAAGGGCCATGTTCAGTCCCCCTTAATCAGAGTGATTTCAATGGGACAACTCTCAGAATACAGTACAATTCAATGTGAGCAGAAGTGGTAAAATCTGGCCCTTTGATATCAATTTATAATATTAATTTCTGGTTACAAATATTTTGTCTGCTCATACATATGAGAGCTCTTACAGCTTGATATCTATTGAATGTGTGCCAGCAGAAAAAGGGGCTAACTTAAAAATAAAAAATTGTTAAGAAAGAAAACACCCTGAAATCTAGCAACAAATGTTTTATTTTACATTTTCCTCTTTTGCTGTAATATATGCTAAAATATGTAAAGATGATTTTCAAGAAGCATGTCATTAGCATTTTGCAATTGTATAGATGGCTGTGTTAACATTTTCCATGCTCTGTTATTTAATAAAGATGTTTAATATTGTATGTTTACAAGAAACTTGAACACTGAAAGCAATTCATAAGGCAGTACATTTTGATAAATTGATGAAAAAGATTACGGCATAGGGTTAAAATGCATCCGCTATTGACAGCTTTGGTCATTCAAAGTTACAGTGCTGTGTATTTTATTTATAATATTGTTCTCATTGCATGAAGGCATCAGACAGCCACTAAGGGCACAATGTAGCTAGGTATTGTCTTATAGGATTAAGCAAGAATTTATGGCACAGCAGTTTCTAGAGACAATGTTGTGGCAGCAGTCACAAACCACACAATTGATTGTTTTTCCAGATATAATGGCGGTGTAGTTATGGATCCTGAAACTTTCTACACAGTGACAGAAATAAAGTGTTTGTTATACAGAAGCAATGTCTAGGCGTGAACTGCTCAAGACTGAAGAGGCAACAACAAAAATCAGAGCCATTCCATGAGACAACAGAGGTAATTTGCTATGTTACATCGTGAGGATTTAAGTGTGATAGATGGCAATGGATTTCAATTACAGAACACTGGCACCAACAACCAGATGTAGCACTCAGTGAAAAGAGGATTTTAGTGCTATGGTACTTAGCAAAGAAATCAAAAGTAGTGATTGTTTTACAGGAATGCAACTTACAAGTCACAAAACAATGCAGATATACTGATCCCAATACTATAGTCCTTCAATAGTCTGATCAGGCCTTTGAATTTAGTTAGGGCTAGAGCACTGTTTCTCAAATGCTGGGTCCCGGGAAGGTTCTAGATAGTAGGGCCCTAGGCAAACATACACTTCTCTTGGCCTGGTGTGGAGGAGAGGCCAGCGAGGGCTTTGAGAGTGAACCTGCCCTGCACTCACCCTGTAGTAGTGGTGGTACCTGTCCCACAAGGCTGGGCCCGGTTTCCTGTCCCAGATGTTGCAACCTGGTGCCACTCAGGTTTTGCCTGTTCAGGGACATGATGTTCCTACACTGACGGAACCCTCCCACCCCCTTTTGTCGGTATAGGTATGTCATCTATACTATGGGAGTCATGGCTAGGCCATGGGCAGCCTGCCTGCGTTGATCAGCTGCAGTTAGGAGTGGTTTGCCGCTCCAGGCCAATGGGGGCTGCAGGAAGCAGTGCGGGCCGAGGGATGTGCTGGCTGCCCTTCTCGCAGCCCCCATTGGCCTGGAGTGGCGAACCATGGCAAGCGGGAGCCACGATAGGCCGAACCTGCGGACACGGCTGGTAAACAAACCGGCCTGGCATGCCAGGGTCTTTCCCTGAACAAGCGGTGGACCAGAGTTGAGAACCACTGGTCTAGGGTCTATAGCAAAGCAAGCCGGCAGTCTGCACTGTTGCTCAAACAGCTCCCTATGCTGGCTTCCTGGTTTAGATATGAACCTAAGCCAATCAGTTAAGGGGTTGTGTCACAGGACATCTGTCTTGCTACCCAGTGACCCTCACTGCCTGGCCAGTTCAGAAGATTTCACAGTGACAAACACACAGTGGGCTGTGTATCTTTCACCAAGGCGTGCATTTATTTCCCTCTTACATAGCAATGTCATGTAATGCAGGCTTCCCTACAGCCCTCACTTCCTAGCCCAGGCTCACCCTCTGAGCTTTCTCCTGCGCTGCCCTTATCTTCCAGTTTCCTCCCAATATATTCTCCCCAATTACCTTGTTACCCAATGATTGTTACCCAGGTGCTCACAGTCCCCCACCAGAAAGCGTGTAATTGCCCTCAGCTGGGCCTGCAGCCTTCTCCAGGCTGTAGCTATGTCAGTGATCAGGGTGCTGCTCATAGCACCCTGTCACAGGCTGCCACTGAGGCCCTGCTGGGCAGTATGTCCTGCAGAGCCTAGCTGGGTTCCCCAGCAGAAACCCAACCTAAGCATCCAATGGTGATACTGAAGCATCAGCAACCCAGAATCCTCATGGTTCCATGTTCTAGTCCCACTGGTTCTTACATCAGGGCTATGCTGGCATAACCAGTCTGATTTACTTATGCTGGTATAGCCTCTGTAGTCTAGACATGCTCTGACTAATAACTTACTCTGCAAGGAGCCCCACTGATTACCTGTTGCATAATTAAGAGTGGCAGAAACTGGTGCTTCATAACTTGAGCAAGCTATTAAACCTTTCTATGACTGAGTTTACCTGTATGTATAATAATAATTGTTACTATCTGTCTCTTAGGTGCTTGGAGTCTTAACTAGCTAATGTCTGTAAAGCAATCTCAGACCACTGAAGAAAAGTTTTGGGCTCTGAGCCTGACTCCTCTTTTGATTTGTTGTGTCACCTTGGGGCAAAGTTTCAAAAGTAGCCTCTGATTTAGATACCCTCAGTTTTGGGGTACCCAAACTGAGCTCCTATGGTCTTGATTTTCAGAGGTGCTGAGCACTTGCCACACCACACCGGGCCAACTCTTCCAGCAGCTCCCATTGGCCTGGAGCAGCGAACCATGGCCAATGGGAGCTGCGATTGGCCAAACCTGCGGACGTGGCAGGTAAACAAACTGGCCCGGCCCGCCAGGGGCTTTCCCTGTACAAGCTTGGGAACCACTGCTCTAAACTGTTTTAGTGGAGGAAGCCCTGAGTGTGAGCAGCACTGATGGAGCATGACTAGGACTTCCCGTGAACAAGTAGCTTCTCTTCGTCGGGGGTTTTAATATTAGGATTTAAGCCAAAATTTTTAAAACAAATATTTTGAAAGGTGGATACTGAGGGTTGGGTCTGTATAAATGCAATTAATAAGACTCTGAATTAGTCTCTTTAAAAGTAACAAAAAAGTTTGCTTTGAATTTTAAAAAGGGAAGTAAATGGCACCTACCCAGCCCCAGAGTAAAGACTCCTGTGTAATTATGGAAATGGAAGACTAGAAGCAGGTTAGTCAGGGTGAAGGCTACCCAGTTTCCTACAGAGAGTGCCAAATATACAGCTAACTAGCCTTGTGGCTGGGCAGTATGAGTCAGTGCCTGGTATAGCAGACCTCAGAGCCCAACGACTAACAGAGGGAGTTTGCCTGGGAGTTCGCCTGGGGAGAGCCCACTGAGGCTTACATCTTGCAGACTTCTCTGTGTAGTTACTACAACTCCTGAGGAAGCTCATAGAAGGAAGGTAATATGGATGGGGAGCATTCAGCTGTTGTGACCTGCACTGGATGTGCCATGTTTGTCTTCCTTCCACAGGATAGAAGCGACTTTGTCTGTACAAAGTGCAAGCTGGTCTCCATATTGGAAGAGAAGGTTCAAGGTCTGGAGAAACAAGTATCGACCCTGCGTTGCATAAGAGAAACTGAAGATTTCCTGGACAGATGTCAGGATATGCTTCTACGGACACAACATTCTGAAGATTCAGAGCAGGCTGCACAATGGGGACAGAAGGACGGTGAAGAAATTTGGCAGCATGTGACCTCCAGAAGAAGAAAGGGGAGCATCCATGTACCAGCAATGCAGATACAGGTAAGCAACCCTTTTCAGGTTCTCTCCACAGGTACTACTGCGAAGAGTGGACTAGATACTTCTGAGGGAAGGGAACAGAAGGAGACTCTGCCGACTGGAAGGCATGAGATGCACTGTCCTAGAGATGGGGGTTCCACGACCACCGCTCCCAAGAGAAGGAGGCCGATGGTGGTGGTTGGGGACTCTCTCCTCAGGGGGATTGAGTCATCTATCTGCCACCCCGACCGGGAAAACCAAGAAGTCTGCTGCTTGCCAGGAGCTAGGATTCATGATGTGACGGAGAGATTGCCGAGACTCATCAAGCCCTTGGATCGCTACCCCTTCCTGCTTTTCCACGTGGGCACCAATGATCTTGAGTGGATCACTGCAGACTACGTGGCTCTGGGAAGAAGGATAAAGGAGTTTGAGATGCAAGTGGTGTTCTCATCCATCCTACCTGTGGAAGGAAAAGGCCCGGGTAGAGACCGTTAAATCATGGAAGTCAACAAATGGCTACGCAGGTGGTATCAGAGAGAAGGCTTTGGATTCTTTGACCATGGGATGGTGTTCCAAGAAGGAGGAGTGCTAGGCAGAGATGGGCTCCACCTAACGAAGAGAAGGAAGAGCATCTTCGCAAGCAGGCTGGCTAATCTAGTGAGGAGGGATTTAAACTAGGTTCATCGGGGGAAGGAGACCAAATCCCTGAGGTAAATGGGGACATGGGATACCAGGAGGAAACACAAGAAGGAGAATGTGAGAGGTGAGGGCTCCTGCCTCATACTGAGAAAAAGGGACGATCAGCGAGTTATTTCATGTGCCTATACACAAATGCAAGAAGCCTGGGAAACAAGCAGGGAGAACTGGAAGTCCTGGCACAGTCAAGGAATTATGATGTGATTGGAATAACAGAGACTTGGTGGGATAACTCATGTGACTGGAGTACTGTCATGGATGGATATAAACTGTTCAGGAAGGACAGGCAGGGCAGAAAAGTGGGGGGAGTTGCATTGTATGTAAGAGAGCAGTATGACTGCTCAGAGCTCTGGTATGAAACTGCAGAAAAGCCTGAGAGTCTCTGGATTAAGTTTAGAAGTGTGAGCAACAAGGATGATGTCGTAGTGGGTGTGTGCTATAGACCACTGGATCGGGGGATGAGGTGGACGAGGCTTTCTTCCGGCAACTAACGGAAGTTACTAGATTGCAGGCCCTGGTTTTCATGGGAGACTTCAATCACCCTAATATCTGCTGGGAGAGTAAAACAGTGGTGCACAGACAATCCAGGAAGTTTTTGGAAAGTGTAGGGGACAATTTCCTGGTGCACGTGCTGGAGGAACCAACTAGGGGCAGAGCTCTTCTTGATCTGCTGCTCACAAACGGGAAGAATTATTATGGGAAGCAAAAGTGGATGGGAACCTGGGAGGCAGTGACCATGAGAGGGTCAAGTTCAGGATCCTGACACAAGGAAGAAAGGAGAGCACCAGAATACGGACCCTGGACTTCAGAAAAGCAGACTCCCTCAGGGAACTGATGGGCAGGATCCCCTGGGAGAATAACATGAGGGGGGAAAAGAGTTCAGGAGAGCTGGCTGTATTTTAAAGAATCCTTATTGAGGTTACAGGGACAAACCATCCCGATGTGCAGAAAGAATAGTAAATATGGCAGGCGACCAGCTTGGCTTAACAGTGAAATTCTTGCTGATCTTAAACACAAAAAAGAAGATCCGGGGAACTAGAGGCCAGTCAGCCTCACCTTAGTACCTGGAAAAATCATGGAGCAGGTCCTCAAGGAATCAATTCTGAAGCACTTTGAGGAGAGGAAAGTGATCAGGAACAGTCAGCATGGATCACCAAGGGCAAGTCATGCCTGACTAATCTAATTGCCTTCTATGATGAGATAACTGGCTCTGTGGATGAGGGGAAAGCAGTGGATGTGTTATTCCTTGACTTTAGCAAAGCTTTTGATATGGTCTCCCACAGTATTCTTGCCAGTAAGTTAAAGAAGTAGGGACTGGATGAATGGACTATAAGGTGGATAGAAAGCTGGCTAGATTGTTGGGCTTAATGGGTAGTGATCAATGGCTCCATGTCTAGTTGGCAGCCGGTACCAAGTGGAGTGCCCCAAGGGTTGATCCTCGGGCCAGTTTTGTTCAATATCTTCATTAATGATCTGGAAGATGGCGTGGGTTTCACCCTCAGCAAGTTTGCAGATGATACTAAACTGGGAGGAGAGGTAAATTGCTGGAGGGTAGGGATAGGATACAGAGGGCCCTAGAGAAATTAGAGGATTGGGCCAAAAGAAATCTGATGAGGTTTAACAAGGACAAGTGCAGAGTCCTGCACTTAGGACGGAAGAATCCCATGCACTGCTACAGACTAGGGACCGAATGGCTAGGCAGCAGTTCTGCAGAAAAGGACCTAGGGGTTACAGTGGACGAGAGCTGGATATGAGTCAACAGTGTGCCCTTGTTGCCGAGAAGGCCAATGGCATTTTGGGCTGTATAAGTAGGGGCTTTGCCAGCAGATCGAGGGACGTGATCATTCCCCTCTATTAGACATTGGTGAGGCCTCATCTGGAATACTGTGTCCAGTTTTGGGTCCCACACTACAAGAAGGATGTGGAAAAATTGGAAGACGTTGAGCGGAGGGCAACAAAATGATTAGGGGACTGGAACACCTGACTTATGAGGAGAAGCGGAGGGAACTGGGATTGTTAATCTGTGGAAGAGAAGAATGAGGGGGGATTTGATAGCTGCTTTCAACTACCTGAAAGGGGGTTCCAAAGAGGATGGATCTAGATTGTTCTCAGTGGTAGCAGATGACAGATCAAGGAGTAATGGTCTCAAGTTGCAGTGGGGGAGGTTTAGGTTGAATATTAGGAAAAACTTTTTCACTAGGAGGATGGTGAAGCACTGGAATGCATTACCTAGGAAGGTGGTAGAATCTCCTTCCTTAGAAGTTTTTAAGGTCAGGCTTGAGAAAACCTTGGCAGGGATGATTTAGTGGGGGATTGGTCCTGCTTTGAGCAGGGGGTTGGACTAGATGACCTCCTGAGGTCCCTTCCAACCCTGATATGCTATGATTCTATGATCTTCAGACCAGAGTTAAACCGGTGGAGCAGAGTTATTTACAGTCAGCATACAGGAACATGGAAGAGCAGGTCCACCTTCGACCTGGCTGCCCTGAACCTCCATTTGAGGAAACTGGTCTCGTGATGGGAGAGGACCAATGTGAAACAGAGTGGGAATTCCCACTGATATAATAACCAGTTCACTGAAAACAGTGGGAACCTTAATGTAACACAAGACTCAAGCAGCTTCAGCATTGTCTTCATGCCCCTTGCATACTTATCCAATACTCTGCATCTATGTAAAGCGGTATCAGAATCTTGCCCTCAGATGTCATCAGAGGAAGTTTGCTTGAATATGACCTGGTAAAAATTGAGTCAGGAGCTTGGGATTTGGCCCATAGGCCGCTTCAGTTAATACAGCGACAGAAGTAGCAACTAATGAGATTGTCATGAACTTTCCTGAGAGTGAATAATAATTTCTTCGCTTTCCTGACAGCCATGTCATAATGTAGTCCTGGGATCTTCATACTTCCCAGCTGTAGATCAAAAAAAACCTCACAGTTCCTGGGTACTCATAAATACCAAGTCAGTTCACAAGAGAGTCAAAGGTTTGGAAATAATGTAGCATGCCTGCCTCTGTCGGCACTCGGGCATGTTTTATAGATGGAAGTAGCTGACTATCAGTATGGACTGTGACCTTAGAAAGCAGACATGGGCCCAGACTCTCTGCTGCTGTGGGAGTAGCAGTGGGGGCCATCAGATTACATGTCTCATTCTCTTCTTGTCCCTCTCCTCCCCTGTGCTCAGCTTAGGGCAGACTGGCTACACCTGCTGCTATGGTCCCCAATGGATATTATCTGATAATTGACCTGATACTTTATAGAACAGCCTGTTCTGGCTGCCATCTCAACCTCAATCAGTGGCCAAAGCTGTGATTAGGCACAGAGTGCAAACACCAGGTCCAGAGAAGTATGAACTCCCCACGGTGTTACCAACCCTTGCAATTTTATCCTGAGTCATGTGATAGTCGGTGCTTGTCCTAAAGCCTCAGCTCCTGAAGTCATGTGAATATGTGAGAGTCTCTGCTTTCATTTAAAAAATATCATTTCTAGCCCTCGCGGTTGCAGACAAGATCTTGAAAATGCATCTCAAGTATGGCCTAAAGGCTCAGAAACCAGGAAGAAAATTTTTATATACAAAAACGTTATGATTTTTAAGCCAGTTTTATGATTTTTGAAAGGGTGGGTTTGGTAACATCAACTCTGTAGTTACTATGTTCTATGTATGGTCTAACTTTTTTTAAAATTAGCATTATAACAATATTTAATATTTAATATTAATATCTTATATATATATATAATTAATATCTCTTTAATATCATTACATGATAACAGCCAGGCAAGTGTAGATAAGCACATATATGGAATTACAACATGAACACAATAAAGTATGGAATTCAGATATGACCCTGGGAACTCTGCTTTCCCCTTTCTTCCAGAAAATATGCATATAGTTTCTTCACTCTTTCAGGTAATGAGGCAAGACCCACCTCTTCACTAAGCCTTCCTCCAATGAAATCACCAGGGTCAGCCTTCAGAGGGGCTGGTGAAAGATAAAGAGAGGAAGAAGGAAAAAAGAGAAGAATTTAAAAAAGGCAATGTTAGGTACAAGGAAGGATACAAAAGAAACTTTGAAATGGTGAGAGACCAGAGTTAAGATTGTCAGGATTTTCTGAATGCCAAGTAAATTGATATGAATGATGCCAAAGTACAATGATAAAAATATGAAAGATATGACAGACAGCAGACAGGCTGTCTGTAGTCTGAAAAACAACATTGCCATTGGGTCACACTCAGAAGGTTTTCTTCACAAGCATAAAGACAAGAAGCTTAATAGATCTGATTCTCCTTTCCTTTACACCACTTTATTAATCGTAATTATTATTTGTATTACAACAATGGCACCTCTACTGGCCCCAGTCAGAATTGGGGCCCCATTATACGAGGTTCTGTACATGAAGATAAATAATATATTTGGTGTTCCTATTACTTGCTTTCTGGTTTCTGTGTCTTTAGGAATTATTAGGCATTTCTCCACAACCACAAGGAGTAGAAACTTACTTTTTAAAAAAGAAAAAGAAAGGCGAGAGTCTCGCGTGATCCCATGATTCCAGAAACTGGAGATTTACTGAAAATATTAAATATCACAAACTTACCAAAAAAATTGTGAGTTGACAATACTGGTTGCAGTTCATCGAGCTGGCCCGATAATGACAATATAAGGACAGTGGCGTAGGTTGGTTTTCAAATTACCGGAGATACTTTAGCAAATGCTATTCCAATAACTTCTTCATTCCTGGCAGGAAAACAAAATGTGTCATATCATGATGTAGTACTGTGGACACCACCAGCCTTGTAGAGCTCTTTGGGAATAAACCAATGGAATATAATGTAACCCTCTGCACTAGAGGATGTCCATATAGTGCTGTGCTATTCTAGTCCCTTTTGGGTATTTGGTAGCATGCTGTATGTATCATGAACTCTGCTGCAAGAGCTGGAATGACTCTTGTCCTTTTTCTCCCATGAAATATATACTTCTGCTAAGTACAGATTTGAGTGCTGGCAGAAAAAGAACAGTAACCTACCTTGACCTCCCCCTGTCCCCCACAGCAGCCAAGGAGAGGAGAGGTGAAAGGGACATGTTGCCCTGTGAGGCTTCCCAAGCTTGCAACTCAGGGGTTCCTTTAGTCCAGGGCTCTCTTAGGAGGCAATTCAGCATTTGCCTGTAGATCCCACTGACAGAGGTCATTCCCTTCATTGGTCTCGTTGAGGGGCAGCTCTCTGTTGTCCTCTTATCATCCAGCTTTAGAACTTGGGTGGTGTTTAATATAATTTTATGTTAAAAACTTTAATAATGGCGTATTACGATTGAAAATGTAATCACAATAAACTCAGGAAAGGTTATGATTTCCCATGGCAACTGTAACAGGCTCCTGGCAGGTATGCGGCAATTTGTACTATGGTATATGCTATTAAACTTCCTAAAGAGTTTACCTTTGTACTGTAAATAACTGTACGCACACAGCTAAAGACACACAATCAGACTGAGGGTAAAGTTCTGAAAAGCTGTAAGGGCCTGAAAATTAAAAGTTGAAATGAAAGGGCCTTGCCTCCTCAACCATAACTTTAGCACCACTACCAGGTTGCTTTGTCCACAGAAGCTCTGGAGTGAAGGAGAATCTTGTAATCACACAAACTGCAACTGTTATCCTATATGTTTTAATCAGATTTTAATTTGAAGCCCATAGTAGTTACTTAAGTGATTTAAAGAAAGTTTTTGTTCAAAATATCACTGCATTTTGGCTCTTGTGTACTTGGAGCAGCCTTTGTTTTAAGAGTCTGAGTATGTGCATGGTTGTTTGTTTACAACACTATTGAAAATATTAATTCAGCACAGCAGTTCCACCTTAGTATTCATCCAAGCAGGAAGTCAGTCTGTTCACAGTCACTCTATCTTTCCAACACCCTTCCCCAGCCAGCCAAGAGGAGGAGTTTATTCATTACATACCAGTCACTGGCAGATCCCATCTTTTATTTAGGCTTTCTGAAGGCTGACAAAAGCATTCTGTTTCAACAGGAGCTCAGACCTTTACCAGCTTTTATTTGTTCACTTGGCAGAAATCTGAGAGGGAAAAGGTTCAGCCTGTACCTTGGATTGATACACGGTGGGAGACTGAAGGACTAAAACTTCAAAGGAAATTGGGTGTGCTGCAGGAACATGACAGAAGAATGAAACGCCAGCTGTGCTGATAAGTGGAGCTTCTGTGTAATTTACGTGTGTGTTTGTGGAAACCTGGCCAAAGAACACACACAAACGAGGACAGCTACGTCCCACCTTCCTAGAGGATCTGATCCAGAAACCTGAACAAGGGTAGGAAAGCAGGTTCTTTCCCCCCCCCCTCCCTTCTTTACAAGAAAAACAGGCTTTCAGAGTGATTGTTCATCTATTTATAAAGTGTTACATCATCTAGCCGGGAAATTCTGTCTCCTCACCTCTTGTAGCCTTGTTTTCAAAAGTTACAGCCTGACCTGCTTTTCGCTGTGGTTTATATGCTTAAATTTACAGGAGATTCTCTGCTATGAGTTAAGTAGGTGGTGAGGAGCTAGGACTATAATAATCTGGCAATGAATTGATTTTTGCCAGCTGAGTTTGTGTGTACAGAAGTAAAATGTTTTAGATGAGGAGAGAGGAGATGAATGTTGTTAACACTTCTAGAAAGAAAATCATTGGTAGTGCACTGTTTTGCTGAATATTGATTGAAAAATACTTAAATTATTTGTTAAAGGCAGAAAGAATTCAATTTCTTTACTCTATCTGGATGGGGTATTAAGTACTTAATAGCTAAGAGATTTGAGAGTCTTTTATTTAAAAGACTTCCTGACCTTTTTCATTTTTTAAGGTCTGTTAATAATACGTTCTGGGAACCACCTTCTGGCCAAAAGTATGATTATTCTGACTAGTGCAGAAATGAAGGAGATGTCACTGACTTTCCATAGTTGTTTTAATTCATATGAAAGCCCTGGGATTTCCCACGCATTACAGGCACCACCCAAGGCAGAGTGCAGAAGCAGAACTGCCATATGGCCAGATCCTGTTCCCATATCATCAACAAGCTACCATTGATTTCAATGGGAGGAGAATTGGGCCCCCTCTTGTAGCCTGCCTCTCCTCCCACCCCCATGTGTGGTCTTCCTACTTGATAGCCCTACATCCACGGATGGCTTTTCTCATCTTGTTAGCAATCTGCTCACTCAGTTTCCATTCAGTGGATGTCAATTGTATGAGTTCCTGATTCACACCCTCGGGGATGTAAATCCACTGCATGCGCCTCTATGGTTCTTGGGCAGGTGGGGGGCACAAGTCCAAGGGGCCCCACCAGAGCTGTTGCCCCCACAAGGGAAGAGTCAACAGTTTCAAGAAATGTCCTGTAAGGCAGTGGTGGCGGAGAAACAAGACAAGAGAGGGGCAACCTGGGGGAAAGCTGCCAAATTGCCATATTTACAGCAGGAAGCCCCCTCCCTGTCTGGGCGTGTGGAACAGTGACTGGCAGCACCTTCAAAGTTCCACCCATCTATCAGCTTGCTGCTCCTCCAGTTCTTGTGTGAGGAGCCAATGTGGGTTAGGGCCTTTGGGGCAAGTATGGGGAGGGGAAGAATGTTCTGCTCACTCCCTTCGTCAGTTAAACTATGTCCTAATTTTCCCTAGTGTTATCTGTTTCCTTAAACATTTTCCATATTTATTGTCCAAAGCTATAATCCGTAGTTCTTTAGTAAGAGAAAGCATTTAATGTTGCTTGCTTGTCTTCTTTAGCATACCCAGGTTTTCTTTGGATACCATCAATTTCCATATTTCCTTCCCAGCTAAACTTTTCACGGGGCCTAGCCCAACTCTCACATTGTCTCAGGATGTGACTCCTCATGAAAGCATCCAATCAATAACCTGTGACTCAGTTTACCCAGCAGACCAGACTCCCTCTCAAATAGACCTCTGACTCCTAACAGGCCAGAAGAGGTTCTTGCTGTAATGCGTCCCTTTCAAACCACTACATTGTGTTGAGAGGTGTAGCATGCTGCAGATTATTTTAGTTGAAGAGCTGTTAAAGCATGAAGCAGATTGCTGCGAGTCTGCTATATATATATAGTTTACTTCTTGTCACCATTACATCCTGCAAGAGAGCTCATAAAACTTCAGTGGCACTACATTTTGGATATGCATTTCCATGTGATTGGGGCCTGTATTAAAATGATGCTTTGTAGGTGATATATCAGTAGCTGGGTTTATACCTAAACCTAAAAAACAATGTGCCAGTGTTTGGTGATGTCAGGAGAGTTTATCATGTTCCCTGTTAACTTTGGTCCCATGTGGAGAATAAGAGTAGGCAAGCTCTGAAACTAAGCTGTAAGACAGCAAGGGTCAGGTCCACAGGCTGAAGAAATGCCCAGGGAAAAAGAAGTTGAGGTGCAGCAACTAAGCTCCTTGCAATCCTTCATCTTACCTTCTCACAAGCACCAGTTTTTTGGGGGGAAGCTCACACTTAATATCCCCATTGCTGAGCCCCCTATCTCTTTCTAATGCAGTTGGCTTCAGAGTTGGCAGCAGTAGTCTCCGGGACTCCTTCAGAGGGCAGGAGTGGTCAGGAGTGGAGGTTGTTGTTGTTTTTTTTTAAATTTAGAAAATAAAACTTTTTTTGCCTGAATTTTTTATGAAAATTCAAACCCTTTGATTCATAATACTTCCAAAGTGCCTCCTGGGAATTGAGTTTGGGTGCATCATTGCCCCCATTCTCTTCTATGGGGCAGGCTCCCTAACCAGACTACATCTCCCAGGCTGTACTGTGGTCTCCCATCCTGGTAAATCACTCCAGTGTCTCATGGGAGTCCCTGACCATGGTGCATCATAGGAAGTGTAGTCCAAGTGGGGTTCTGACTCAGAGGAGCATGAGCACTCCCATGAGGAACCATAGCAGCATTTCCCAGAGTGAAACGTGTTGGTTTTCAGCATGATATTTTGGTTTTGGTTGAAAAAAGAAAATGTCTCAGTATTGGGTTGTTTGTTCTTCAACATAAAGTCAAAATTTTCTGCCATAAGTAGAAACTTTTCATGAAAAACATTGTTTTATCGTGCTCAATTTCCCATTCAAAAAACCATTTCAATGGATTTTTTTTTTTGGACTAGCCCTAGTAAAGAGCCATAGAGAAGCCAATGCTGTAGGGGGATAGAAAGACCCACCAGTGAAATACTCCTTGCCATAAGAAAAGGAGTACTTGTGGCACCTTAGAGACTAACAAATTTATTAGAGCATAAGCTTTCGTGAGCTACAGCTCACTTCATCGAAGTGAGCTGTAGCTCACGAAAGCTTATGTTCTAATAAATTTGTTAGTCTCTAAGGTGCCACAAGTACTCCTTTTCTTTTTGCGAATACAGACTAACACGGCTGCTACTCTGAAACTCCTTGCCATGTTATCCTAACACAGAACTTCCTTCCACAGGACTAGAAAGCTTCCATGGGCCTTAAGATTTCACCCTACAAGACTCTGCTATGAGAAAGTGGCCCCTTTCTTACACTGCTAGTATTAGCACCTGTGCAGTCCAGTTGACAAGCCAACAAGTTGATTTTGCACACTTATGACACAAGTTCAAATGAAACATTTTGAGAACCAGGAGAAAGATAAGCCGTGACATTGTACATTATATCAAGTTTCATCCTTGGCTCCATCTGTCACAAATAATTGTATGCTCTATCATTTCAGATTCCCTACTTCTAGTGTAGATTTTCCTTCTCTTTCATACAGTGCTGCTTTAACAAAAAGGAAAATTTGCGGTGGATAGTAGTAACACAAAGCTTTTTAGATTGGACCTAAGAGAATTTCAAGTTAGGCTTGCCAGATATTAATGTGGATGTCTCTAACATCTGGCACCGAGAGAGGTTAGAGATAGGATACTGGATAGATTACCTCAGATATACTCCAGTATGGTCATTCCTATCTTCCTGTGTGCTGAAAGGTTTGCTCTGCCACCTGTTTCTCCATAGGGTGGAACTTTATTTTAAAGATATTGTAAAAATATAAATAACCTTCTGACCCTCCTCACCTTTTCCTCTACCTTATTCGCCATTTCCTCTTCCTCCTGCTCATACTGCTTTGTTCATAAACACTGATTGAGATATGCTACCTACTGTCCACTATTTCCATACTAATGTATCTGAGAGGAGAAGAAAAGAATTTGCTGAACACTGCTGCTAGTTCTTCCCAACACCCTGTATCTTGCAGCCGTTAAGCCCTGATTTTTCACAGGTGCTGAGCTCCCACAGCTCCCATAGACATCATTGGAGTGATGGGTGCTCAGCATACTGAAAATCAGAACCATAATGTGGCTAAGGAGTCACCGTCAACCAGGAGCTTCAGTTATAAGCAGCTGACT
Organism: Dermochelys coriacea; assembly: GCF_009764565.3. Taxonomy (NCBI): domain Eukaryota; kingdom Metazoa; phylum Chordata; order Testudines; family Dermochelyidae; genus Dermochelys; species Dermochelys coriacea. The sequence continues at coordinate 42,707,081 of NC_050076.1, forward strand.
TTAATTGTGTAGTCTTAGGCATCAAGAGAGTGATTTTCAAACTGCAGGTGTGGGCCACGAAGTACGTTGCATGTGTCAAGAGAGCCCTTAAGATAAAGGGATAAGATTTGTATTTAGGATCCACAAATAAATAGAGTGAGTCTGTATATTTTCTAAAAAAGAAAAGGAGTACTTGTGGCACTTTAGAGACTAACAAATTTATTAGAGCATAAGCTTTCGTGAGCTACAGCTCACTTCATTGGATGCATTTGGTGAAATCTCCCCTCTGTTTTTTCCACCAAATGCATCCGATGAAGTGAGCTGTAGCTCACGAAAGCTTATGTTCTAATAAATTTGTTAATCTCTAAGGTGCCACAAGTACTCCTTTTCTTTTTGCGAATACAGACTAACACGGCTGCTACTCTGAAACCTGTATATTTTCTGTATATGTGACCTCAGTTTTACTTCTTGGGGAATTTTTTTAAAAATGTATCTTTGTGTAATCAAGAGAAACACTGTGGGCATTGAAACAGCTCTGGGAAAGTTGTTTATGACTATTAATTATTTTCAGGTAGCTTGGAATATGTAGTATGCTCGGCATACATTGTATGATTACCATAACCAGCCTCCAGGGGATGATAAGACAAACAGCCATCGCTTCCTACTTTTGAAGTATTGTTGGGAGTTTTTTATTTTAATTTTTTCATGTGAAAGGCTTCCTCACTGAGATGAAAAGATTTCCCCTCCACAAAACAGTGACCTAAGGCTTACATTATTACATCATCATTTTGGGGGTGACTTTTGTCTTATATAATTCCATTTTTTTCCATTTTAAACTCAGCCACCAAGATCACTGCTCTCACCCTGCATTCTAGAAGGCAAGGTACCATAAAAAGACACTAGAAAGTTAGCATATGTTATCACTACCCCTTAAGACTGAGAGCACCACTTCTGTTAAACCACAGGAATTAAGAATTTTTTTTTGTCTTGTGCTTCACATAAACATCATCTTTCAGAGCTGTGACCAGGAGGAAAACTATTTCATCTTGGTTCTGTATTGTCTTTGAATATGTAGAGAAGCAGTTTGTAGCAAGGACGTATATTTCTGAGTGGTGGTAATCTTTTAAGGTCTGATCTGCATATTTATGAGCAGGTTGCCCCTCTGATCTGCCTACAACCTCCTCTGTTCAGTTATGCATGGCTGTGACACAACTTTGTTGGCAAGACCATGGTCAGCTGGCATATGTGTGTTTGTTACACAGATTTTGCAGCACTGATGGACACTTATTTGGGGAGAAATGATGCTGGGCTCTGGCCTGGAACCAGAATCTAGCCTAAAATGAAAGATCTAACAGATAACCTAACTCATCCCACTGCCTCCTTGGAGATTCAGCAGGTCACACCCAACTGTGAGCCGCCTTCTGCATAACACTGTGTAAAATTACCTACTTAGGGCATCCCAGTGGACTTACATTTTGTAAAAATGGACAAATAAATAGGAAAATAGCACAGAAAAGTAAACATCATGACAGTTCAACAATCTACAGCATCAGTTTAAAAAATCCAGGAGGAAAGGGATTCTTCTAAAAGAGTACAAGTAAAAGATTACTAGCTCTCACAAAACAAAAAATTCAGAGATTTGTGGAATTGTGACACCAGAAGACTGCTCTTCAGCATCTATCCCTCCTTTCCCATTTTTCTTCTTTTTTAGATGGCTTATTAGCATATGGGGGTGTTAAAATTGTGAGACCCTCTCTTTTTTTCCCCTCTCCTTTTTTCTCCATGAGAGAGTGGTGGTGGTGGCAATGGGATTGTGAGATCAAAGGAAATTAATGTCTCCTCAGTTACTTTACTGTCATCTCATTTGTTGACGTCAAGTAAGGCAGAGAGGCTAGACACAGACAAACGTACTGGCTTTGGCTGTTGAATATTAGGAATAGAAGTAACCTCTATAGAGCAGGGTGAAATGCACCTTCCTTTATAACACCATCTTTGCTCTTTTTCAGTCACTTAGAGCTCTCTCAGAACAAATTATTTGTGGGAGGGGACTAAAATTTTTTTACTTGGTCTCACTGTGGAGATGGATTTTATTTTTGGTTCCAGCAAACTCTATTCAGCCTTTTTAAAATTTGAGTAAAGATAGATTTGTTTAGCTTGATATATATTCAGATGAAAAACACAGCTTATCCCAAATCAAATTTAAACATAGCTTCAGTGCTTAAAATGGAGCAGGTCAGTAGCATGGCCTATGCAAAGTGATGATATAGTTCAGCTCCACGTGCTCCTGCTACCACCCCCCCCATCATTTTTTTAACCAGCTACACAGAAAAATGAGCTATGGAAATAACCACCTGTATTCACTTACTTTCATATGCACCCACCATTGGAATATTGCATAGATTTAAATATACAAAAGGTATCTTGGTCAGCTTGACTTTTTTAGTCTAAGGAAGACTTGATTTGCAAATAAATTTCTGAAACTTTAGTACCCGTTCATTGTGTACCCTCTTTGTGACCTCTGTAGTCTCAGCAAATAATACTGCATGTAGCTTTTAATTAAAAATACCAATTAAGCAGAATAAGGAGATTACAGAGGACAACTTGATGATGTCAGTCTATTACTGGCTTCCTCCTGGAGCATAACAAATGTGAGGAATCATAGAAACCTAGGGCTAGAAGGGACCTCATGAAGTCAAGTCCAGCCCCCTGTGCCGTGGCAGGATGAAGTAAGCCTAGGCCATCCCTGAGAGGGCTTTGTCCAACTTGTTTTTAAAAGCTTACCATGATGGGGACTCCACGACCTCCCTTGGAAGCCTAGGCTAGAGCTTAGCACCCTTATAGTTAGGTTAGATATTATAAAAAACTTTCTAACTTTCCCTTGCTGCAGATTGAACCCAATACTTCTTGTCTGACCTTCAGTGGACATGGAGAACAATTGATCACTGTTCTCTTTATAACAGCCCATAACATATGGAAGACAAATTATCAGGTTCCCCTTCAGTCTTCTTTTCTCAAGATTAAACATGCCCTGTTTTTTTAACATTTCCTCATAGATCAGCTTTTCTAAACCTTTTATCATTTTTGTTGCTCTCCCCTTGACTTTTTCCAATTTGTCCACATCCTTCCTAAATTGTGGTGCCCAGAATTGGACACAGTACTCAAGCTGACGCCTCACTAGTGCTGAATAGAGCGGGACAATTACTTCCTTTGTTTTACATACAACACTCCTGCTAATACACCCCAGAATCATATTAGCCTCTTTTGCAGCTGCTTCACATTGATGACTCGTATTCAGTTTGTGGTCCATTATAACCCCCAGATCCTTTTCAGCAGACCTGCCACCTAGCCAGTTATTCCCCATTTTGTAGTTGTGCATTTGATTTTTCCTTCCTAAGTAAAGAACTATGCACTTGTCTTTATTGAATTTCATCTTGTTGATTTCAGACCAATTCTCCAAGTTGTCGAGGTCATTTTGAATTTTAAACCTATCCTCCAAAGTGCTTGGAACCCCTCCCAGCTTGGTGTCATCTGCAAATTTTATAAGCGTACTCTGTACTCCATTATCCAAGTCATTAATGAAAATATCAAATAGTACCAGACCCAGGACTGACTCCTGCGGGATTTCACTAGAAAAACCCTCCCAGTCTGACAGCAAACCATTGATAACTACTCTTTGAGTGTGGTCTTTCAAGCAGTTGTGCACCCACCTTATAGTAAATTTATCTCAACCACATAGTTTGCTTATGAGAGTGCCATGCAGAAGTTTGCCAAAAGCCATACTAAAATCAACTTGTATCACATTACTGCTTTCCCCCACCCATCCGCTAGATCACTAATCTTATCAAAGAAGGACATTAAGTTGGTTTGGCATGATTTGTTCTTGACATAACCATGCTGACTATTCCTTATAACTCTATTATACGCCAGGTACTTACAAATTGATTGTTTAACAATTTGCTCCAGTATCTTTCCAGCTCCTGAAGTTAGGCTTACTGGTCTACAATTCCCTGTGTCCTTCTTGTTCCCCTTTTTAAAGATAGGTGCTATGTTTGCCCTTCTCCAATCTTCTGGAGCCTCTCCCATCCTCCAGGCATTCTCAAAGATCATTGCTAACCACTTTGAGATTGCTTTGGCTACTTCTTTAAGGACCCTAGGATGAATTTCATCAGGCCCAGCTAACTTAAATACATCTAACTTATGTAAATATTCTTCAACCTCTTCTTTCCCTATTTTGGCTTGCATTCCTTCTCCCGGTTGTCAGTATTAATTGCGTTGAGGATCTGGTCATCATTAACCTTTTTAGTGGAGACTGAAGCAAAATAGAAAAGGAGTACCTTGTGGCACCTTAGAGACTAATAAGTTTATTTGAGCATAAGCTTTTGTGAACTACAGCTCACTTCATTGGATGCACAATAGGCATTAAACATCTCTACATTCTTAATGTCATCAGTTATTAGCTCTCCTTCCCTGCTAAGTAAAGGACCTACACTTTTTTTCATCTTTTTCTTGCTTCTAATGTAATTAAAGAACCTCTTCTAATTGTGTTTTATGTCCCTTGCCAGGTGTAACTCATTTTGTGCCTTAGTTTTTCTGATTTTGTCCCTACATGCTTGTGCTGTTTTTCTCTAATCCTTCTTATCAGTTAATCCATTTTTCCACTTTTCGTAGGATTTCTTTTTGATTTTCAGGTCATTAAAGAGATCCTGATGGAGCCATATTGGTATCTTACTATTCTTCCTATCTTTCTTTTGGATCGGAATTGGTTGAATTCAGTTGTGAATTTAATATTGTCTACTTGAGGAACTGCCAGCTCTCCTGAATTCCTGTTTCCCTTAGATTTTTTTCTCATGGAACCTTACCTACCAGTTCTCTGTGTAAAAGTCTGCTTTTTTGAAGTCTATAGAAATGATCAAGATATCCTCTAAACTTTGTCTATTTTATAGAATACGTAAGGAATTGACAAAAAGAAAAGGAGTACCGGTGGCACCTTAGAGACTAACAAATTTATTAGAGCATAAGCTTTCGTGAGCTACAGCTCACTTCATCGGATGCATTTGGTGGAAAAAACAGAGGAGAGATTTATATACACACACACAGAGAACATGAAACAATGGGTTTATCATACACACTGTAAGGAGAGTGATCACTTAAGATAAGCCATCACCAGCAGCAGGGGGTGGAAAGGAGGAAAACCTTTCATGGTGACAAGCAAGGTAGGCTAATTCCAGCAGTTAACAAGAATATCAGAGGAACAGTGGGGGGTGGGGTGGGAGGGAGAAATACCATGGGGAAATAGTTTTACTTTGTGTAATGACTCATCCATTCCCAGTCTCTATTCAAGCCTAAGTTAATTGTATCCAGTTTGCAAATTAATTCCAATTCAGCAGTCTCTCGTTGGAGTCTGTTTTTGAAGCTTTTTTGTTGAAGTATAGCCACTCTAAGATCTGTGATCGAGTGACCAGAGAGATTGAAGTGTTCTCCAACTGGTTTTTGAATGTTATAATTCTTTACGTCTGATTTATGTCCATTCATTCTTTTACGTAGAGACTGTCCAGTTTGGCCAATGTACATGGCAGAGGGGCATTGCTGGCACATGATGGCATATATCACATTGGTAGATGCGCAGGTGAACGAGCCTCTGATAGTGTGGCTGATGTGATTAGGCCCTATGATGGTATCCCCTGAATAGATATGTGGACAGAGTTGGCAACGGGCTTTGTTGCAAGGATAGGTTCCTGGGTTAGTGGTTCTGTTGTGTGGTGTGTGGTTGCTGGTGAGTATTTGCTTCAGATTGGGGGGCTGTCTGTAAGCAAGGACTGGTCTGTCTCCCAAGATCTGTGAGAATGATGGCTCGTCCTTCAGGATAGGTTGTAGATCCTTGATGATGCGTTGGAGAGGTTTTAGTTGGGGGCTGAAGGTGATGGCTAGTGGCGTTCTGTTCTTTTCTTTGTTGGGCCTGTCCTGTAGTAGGTGACTTCTGGGTACTCTTCTGGCTCTGTCAATCTGTTTCTTCACTTCAGCAGGTGGGTATTGTAGTTGTAGGAATGCATGATAGAGATCTTGTAGGTGTTTGTCTCTGTCTGAGGGGTTGGAGCAAATGCGGTTATATCGTAGCACTTGGCTGTAGACAATGGATCGAGTGGTATGATCTGGATGAAAGCTAGAGGCATGTAGGTAGGAATAGCGGTCAGTAGGTTTCCGATATAGGGTGGTGTTTATGTGACCATCACTTATTAGCACCGTAGTGTCCAGGAAGTGGATCTCTTGTGTGGACTGGTCCAGGCTGAGGTTGATGGTGGGATGGAAATTGTTGAAATCATGGTGGAATTCCTCAAGAGCTTCTTTTCCATGGGTCCAGATGATGAAGATGTCATCAATGTAGCGCAAGTAGAGAAGGGGCATTAGGGGACGAGAGCTGAGGAAGCGTTGTTCTAAGTCAGCCATAAAAATGTTGGCATACTGTGGGGCCATGCGGGTACCCATCGCAGTGCCGCAGATTTGAAGGTATACATTGTCACCAAATGTGAAATAGTTATGGGTCAGGACAAAGTCACAAAGTTCAGCCACCAGGTTAGCCGTGACAGTATCGGGGATACTGTTCCTGACGGCTCGTAGTCCATCTTTGTGTGGAATGTTGGTGTAGAGGGCTTCTACATCCATAGTGGCTAGGATGGTGTTTTTAGGAAGATCACCAATGGACTGTAGTTTCCTCAGGAAATCGGTGGTGTCTCGAAGATAGCTGGGAGTGCTGGTAACGAAGGGCCTGAGGAGGGAGTCTACATAGCCAGACAATCCTGCTGTCAGGGTGCCAATGCCTGAGATGATGGGGCGTCCAGGATTTCCAGGTTTATGGATCTTGGGTATCAGATAGAATACCCCAGGTTGGGGCTCCAGGGGTGTGTCTGTGCGGATTTGTTCTTGTGCTTTTTCAGGGAGTTTCTTGAGCAAATGCTGTAGTAAGGAATTGAATTTCCTTCAAGCTGCTGCTCAAGTCTCAAAATGATAGAGACTTCCTACTGAGACTTTTGGGCTCTGATCCTTAGTTGATTCCATGATGAACATTTCTATACCTACCATAAGTGATGTTTACAGTGCTTCTTTTCTTTTAGTGTCAAATATCCAATTACCAGAAACCTTAATTAAAGCAACCACACAGAATAGGTCAGATGCTAACTTGGTATTAAACTCTAGTTCATAGTTCATTCTACTGTGCCAGTTTATATATACCAACTAAAGATCTGGACCATAGACTGCTCTTTAAAATGGTAAAGATCAATTTCATCCTGACAACACTTTGTATTTTCAAAGCACTGAATAAATATTAGGTCAACTGTTAGTTAATTATTGTAATATTCATTAAAGGAATTTGTACTTGTTTGTTTTTGTGATGGGAAAATAAGAGCCTCCTAAACATGCCATATATTTTCCTGTTAGAATTACTGGACAGTTATTCTAGTTTGTGTGAGGAATGTGTGAATTATGACCTAAACATTAACAGAACTTTTGAGGTTGGAATAACTTTTCCCTACGTGATCACAAGTTTTCATTTTGGTGCACCTCTGCACTTTCTGCTTCAAATAGATGCTGGGAACACCAAAAATCTCAGAGAGAGCTAGTTTTCATAAGATTTCTGGCATAATTATGCAGACTCTGAATGTGTTTCACTAAATATTCCCTTTTCTGTGTGCTTTCTTTGCTTATAGGAACCGAGCATCCAGATTTCTTAAGGTTCACTTGTCACCTGTTTGTGCCCATGTAGTGTGATCATTTTATAAACCAGAATGAAAGTTCCTTATTTTTTCTGACAATCAAAGGTACAGTACAGTAGATGTCATTTAAAAAAAGACTGCTTGGTCATAGCTACAAGTTGAAAACAACTATTTCAATTACAAACATGGGTTAGAGTCTTAGTTACACAATTTTAAAAATCCACCAAATTCCAGGGCTGCAATTGATGCAGTTTTGTGTACTGGGGTTGTAAAGGAGGTTTATAATATCTTCCCATTTTGTTATCATTCTGCAGCCAGTTCAGAACACAGCATGATTTAAAGCAGTCTAAGGACTGCAGTAAATTGTGCTGGTTGGTAATGACTCCTGGGGTGGAGGGTGGGAGACCTTTCACAGCTGGAAATTGCCAGAGCTCAATAGCACTTTGGCCACACCCCCTTGCTTGGCCATATCTCCTATGCCATGGCCTGCTTTTCTGCTTTTTATTCTTCCTTTTTATTGTGGGCATAAATAAATGGTAAAATTAAGATTACATAAAGTGCAAAAAAAGGAATGTAATTGGTGGCGGAAGCAGTCACATGGGTCACAGCTGGATAAAGAATACAGTGTAAGCAACATACAAAACAAATGGAATTGCAAGAGATCTTAATGAGAGAAGTTCTGGAGGGCATTTGATTTTTTAATGCAGTTCCCAATTTAAACATAAACTTTAAAAGGTAGCTATGGGCTCATATATCTGTCATCTGAATCGTTCATAAGACTAGTCATCTTTTTCCATGAGTAAGACTCTTTGTTCCTCTTCCTAGTCACAGCCAATATTTCTAAGTAATTATGATTTAGCAGCAACTGTAAGAAAGGCTTTGAACCAGTCTACTGATTCCATTGCAGTCTCCAGAACTCAGAGCTGGCTGTTCCAGAGGCAGCATACCACTCAGTGATTAATAAAAACTTGTGGGAACTGGACATAGCAATCACAGCCTCATGTGCTATTGGCGATATTGATTTACTACAACTGTTGGACCAGCAGAATGATACAGGATCATGCAGCACTTCTGGACAGCGCACCAGGTCCATAGCTAATGATGTAGCTTTCAGAAAATAATGTAATTAAGAAAGAAATTAGTACCTGACAAGTGGTCTGGAATGCTGGTCTGAGTATCTGCTCTTTTCCACAGCACCAGGGAGTAATGGCAGTTTGGCTGTTAACCAGAAACCCTAGTGTGGTTTTCAAATTTGTACTTAGTTCATCTAATATCTTTTTTGGGGGGGGGAATTAGTGGGGGCTTTTCTTTATACTAAAGAACTTCAGCTCAATGTAAGAGATTCTTTTTACTGATGTAACAAAAATCATTCGATACCAGTTTTAAAACTTACACCGACAAAAAAATGGAAAAATAACTTGACAAATGATGAACCTCTGCCAAAGACCTTTCAAAAGTTCATAGCTAGCTGGCCAGTATGGATAGAAGCACTGGAAAGAAATTAAGTTAGTACTTTAATAAAAGTCCTTTTAACATCATTACAATATATATCAGATAGGAAAAACGGGGTGTGGGGGGGGGAAGGGTGAACACGAAACCTTGGAAAAGTGTAACTGACCTAGATAGCAAAGTTAGTTTAAAAGATGGAATGAACTGGAACACAGTAAGATTCACAGTATCTGACATGAACAGAGCACATACTCTGGTTTGGAAAGACCATTAGAACCAGTGGGATTAATGTATGAAGTTATTCATGTGTTTGCAGTTCTGAGGCCTAAATGTTCAGAATTTGAGACATTTATCTGATATTTTTCTATGCTGTAATAATGCAGATTACTATTCAGGATACTCATTATACAGAAGGTTTATCCATCATAGAAAAATTCAATGAATCACACTATCTGGAATCTTTTTATTTGGACTATAAGGGCTTCGTAACTAAGAACAATAATGATAAAGTTGCCACAGAGGCATTCATTCTGATTTTAGTAGACTTAAATTATCAGCCTTATTGTAATTATGTAATGTGGTGTTAAAGTAGAGTTTTTTGCACTTAGCAAATATGAATTGGTCATTTGCTGCTGAATGATGCAATGAACCAGTAATGTTTATTCAGTTAGACAGGGTGCTGCTTCTGTCTGTAGTAAACATAAGTAGAAGAAAGAATTAGAAGTTCATCTTTGGGATAAAGGTTGGGAGGACAATGTTATGAACATTTTTATGAACAATGTTATGACAGCTGCTATATCTAACAGTCTGTAAGAAACTCCACAGGTGCAACTCAAAATGTCATAACACTTGTACACATACATGTATAATTGAATGTCAGTGCCATGAATTAACATTCTGGAAGTGGGATTTATTCATACTTTGTCCAGAAGAATTCCTTTCCAAAAGCTTTTATTTCAAACTAGATGTTTACAGTATGGCAGGAGTTTATTCTTTAGAACCACAAAATAAAAGTTTCTTTCCGGTGTATTTTATCAATGCCAAGAAAAATATATTACAATTATGAAAGTATCCTGATAGTTAAAATGCTGCAGAGGGATTGGCACACTGTAGAGAAATGCATACATGTCATAATGAAAAGCACAAAACATATTTTCTTGTGTTCTTCTGTATTACTATTGTAATTTAACTTTTTACACAGTATGATAGCCCTGCCTCTTTATTAGACAGTAAGTACTTTCCATATAGATTTTTTTGTTATCCTTTGAGGAAGGATCTCACCTGTTCTTTAGTGACAATAAGATCAGTGTGGCAAGCCTACTACAGAACCATGAACTGAGGAGGGGGAAAAACAGCACTGAAGGTTAATTTTGCAATCTATATTTATGGAAACTAAGAAAAGAGAGCATCAGAGCAACAGAGCATCCTTAGAGCCCTGCAAGTTTGCAGATATCTGCTTTATATCTGCAGATATCCATGGAATATGTTTGAGGATTGCGGATCAGATGTGGATAAAAATTTTGTATCCATGCAGGGCTCTAAGCATCATTTAGCACGGGGGACACACAAACAAGATGATTAACACAGCAATGGTATGGCAAGGAACAAGTAATGGTATGGCAAGTAATAGTATAGCAATATGTGTTGTAGCAGTGTTAACCCCTGAAGTGCTTTGGTATTTACTATGACATGAACTCTTACATTATCTGCCTTCAAGGTACACAGGATACAATTCACATGGAAGTCATTCACAGAATTGTGACTTATGGAATCTAAGTCCTGAATTGGGCCCAGTGGCTCTATTTATTTATTTGCTTATCTATGATGCGTCAGAACGAGTTCACTTTAAAAGGTTACCCTGACTGCTGTTGGGGAATAAGAAAGGGTCTTAATTTGGGATGTCAGAAAAATCCAGTTCAAGAACCAGTTAAGTTTTCATATTTGAGTAGATTTTGTTGGACCCTAAGTTACGGGAGCTATGTAGAATGCTTTTTGAGTCAGTCTGACAAAATCTAAAGCATTTTTCTTCTTTAGGGACTTATTTACAATGAAAAATTCTCTGAGAATTTGATAATTCAACTATCACTCCATCTCTTGCCTTCTAAACAAAGGTTAAGTAAGTTTGTGTGATATGTTTAAGTACAAACACACATACCCTTGAGTCCAAATACTAAATGGTTTAGCTTAAAAGCAGTTTTAGGGACCTATTCTAAGCAGGAAATGTCATGTTTATATTTTAAATTTGTATCCAGATCACATACATTTGAACTGATATGTTAACAGACCTTTTCGTGGCATCTCTCCCAAGCAGCTGATACCCAGGATGGACTACTCTATTCACACAGTCTGATTAAAACTCTGATATAGATTTAAGTTAATGAGGGAACATTTAAAGTGGAATAACCTTCCAAGTAACGTGGTAGAATCAAGTAAAACTATTGTATTTAAGCAAAAGCTGGAGGACTATGTGGAAATTGAGCTTAAAAGGTACCAGGTCTCAATGCAACTGCCACTGAAATATGAGTCTTTCCAGTGGCTTAAAAGAGAATTTGAACAGGCTAAGTTTTGTGTTTGCAAGTAGCCAAACTCCCATTCTAGGGTAAGCAGGGGCTCTCCCTGATTCTTGTTTTGTTTCTTCCTTCATCCTAGGCTGAGTGTTGGTTGGATAAGTCAAGTTGGTTGGGCAGCAGGGTGGTGTATGTGCATTATTTTTATTTGTTTAGTCTTCCAATTGCACAAACATGAATACAATTTTAAAGGTGAAAATGTACATTTGAAAGGTAAGTTCCAAAATTATATAGGATAGAAGGGACAGTGTTGTCATCAAGTCATCCAGACCTACTTCTGCTTCTGTACAAATACTCAATTATGAATACATGCTTAACCTGTCAGGCACAAATCTGACTCTCCCCTCCCTTACAGCGTTGGAGGAGACATACCAATGAGGTTACATCAATGGGACACTGGTATAAGAGACTTGGACTGCTACAACCTGCTCCTATGATTGAAGTAAATAATGAAATTTCCATTAACTTTCATGGTCTCAGGTCTGGGACTGAATTGCCTGAATAATTCAATATTTTTAAAACTCTGTGGAAAACAGACCTGTGTTTTGGTTTACCTTGACCTTTCCTAGAGTTTCTAACAGAGATCATGACATAACAAAGTTATCAATAGATGTGAAACTAGTGTAAAATGTTATAGATGGAATATGAAAGTGAGAAGTTCTTTCTCAGCTGAAATGCTGGTTTACTAGAAAATGGTATATACTTTTCATAGTAAAGCTGACCTACAGGAATGCCCTACTTTTTTGTTTAATCATAAATTTATATTTCTTTTGCAAGCACAAAAAGATTTGAATGGAAATATACATTGATATTTATCTGAAATTAAAATAGGTTTAATAATAAATATAATTTATATAATTTAATAAATATATATGCATAGATTCTTCTTATCTTTTAAAACCTATTTTAATTTTAAATAAAAAATACTGGAAATAAATTGAATACCTTTTGTTTGTTTTTTAAATTTCTGGAATAGTTTTCCACAAATATTTTTCTCCTAGTAATTTCACACAAGTCTAAAAATTTAAAGACTTCATGAGTGTGAGTTTTATTCAAGCTAAGTGCTATATGAAAACATTACTAACGTAGAATTAGAAGAGATATTGTTGTTCCCCTCTCTATAGCAGTGGTGAGGCCTCAGTTGGAGTACTGGGTCCAATTTTGGGCATCACACTTCAAGAAAGATATTAAAACATTGGAGATGGTTCAGAGGAGAGCAACAAAATTGACAAGAGGTTTAGAAAGCCTGACCTGTGAGGAAAGGTTGAAAGAATTGGATATGTTTAATCTAAAGAAAAGAAGGATGAGGGAGGACATAAGTCTTCAAATATGGGAAAAGATTGTTATAAAGAGGATGGTGATCGATGTTCTCCATGTCCACTGAGGGTAGGACAAGTAGTAATAGTCTCATAGGCTTAGTGTTTAGGCAGCAAAGGAGATTTAATTTAAATATTACTAAAAGCTTTCCAACTATAAGGATAATTGAGCACTAGAACAAGGGAGGTTGTGAAATCCCCATCATTGGAGGTTTATAAGAATAGGTTAGAAAACATCTGTCAGGGTTAGTCTAGGTAAATTAATCCTGCCTCAGCATATGGGGATGGACTAGATGACCCCTTGAAGTCCCTTCCAGCCTTGCATTTCTATGATTCCATGATTCTGAATAGGAATAATCTGATGATGATTTATATTGAAGTCTATAGGAAATATTTTGAAAACTGAAGTATGTTTTGCATTAGTGTAATTTTTTTTAATAAATCATGGCTGTTCTCTGTAAATGGTGCCAGCGGGTTAGAGTGTCATTTTCAGGTGTCTAACACCCTTTGCCACTTGAAAATATCACTCCTCTCCATATCCATATTAGAATTTCATTGACTGTTGTCTGAAAATTAGTTGTAGAGCTTTTTGATGTCATTAAAAGTGGTGTGAATGTCCTTTTTACTTGGTTCAAGGATAAAGTTAGTGTGTGTTAAAAATTAAAGTTTTAACTTAAAGTTAAAATATAACATATTTGTACCAATTGTCTGCTGGCATTAGTAAAAGTGTTATATTCCGATGGAGTAGTTAGAGGCAGTTTGTGTTCTGTTTTAATGGGATTACGTCAATGTTTTGCTTCAGCAACTCAGTGTAGCTTTATGGTGAGGACCACTGCAGTTGGAACAGGCTCAGCTGACAGCACTGTGATATATATACACACTATAGTATATTGATATAAAGCTATAGACAGCTATAGAACACCCCATATATTGGTTGGTATAAAAATAATCACCTCATGTCAGCCTTCTATGTTCTTCTTTCCCTAGCAGATGCTCTCAGAGAATACAAAATGCTAAGAGACTACATTGTTGTTTAGGGAATCCTGTGTGCCATTGTTGACAGGCAACTAAACCACCATGATAAAGTTATAATTGCCTTTGAAACTGAATTTGCTTCAGAAAGAAATGCAGGAAATAGCTGAATCAGAGGTATGACCCTGATCAAACCATCTATCTCTCTCTCTCACTCACACTAACCACCTGTAGGACGGCTTCCATAGCAGTGGTTTTCAACCTTTCCAGAGTACTGTATCCCTTTTGGGAGTCTGATTTGTATTCTGTACCCCAAGTTTCACCTCACTTAAAAACTACTTGCTTACAATATCAGACATAGAAATACAAACGTGTCACAAACTAGGCAAATATCGAGATGAGTTGATGTACTACCTGGAAGACCTTTGTGTACCCCTGGTTGAGAACCACTGTTCTATAGTACTGGGAATAAAGGGAGTTGCTGCAGAGGTAGCACTCCCTTCGTACGCACCGGGAGGGATTGGTTGAAGAAGCATGGGAAGGGGACATGAAGAAATTTCTGATTGGCAGACATGGAGGGGGTGCATGTGGACTAAACACTTTCTCTTACCATTATCACCTTCCTGTGTCCAAAGCCCACCTCCAAACTCAGATGAACAAAATACTGACTAACAGTATTGCTATTGCGTACAGCTTCCTAAATTAAAAAAATAAGATTGCTAGCTGAAGTAGAATTTCTCAACTAGCCTGGAAGCTGGTGAGTTTTTCTGCTACCCCAGTCAAGACTGACCTAGAGCCCTGGTATTTTAATTTAAAAAAATTGAAGGTTTAGTAACTCCTTAACCAGACAAGGAAAATTATGGGTGCAGTAACTTCCTCATTCCTGTGGAAAACTCCAGAAAACTCCACTCACCAAACCATAAAGCTCTGCACAGACAGCTGCAGCTAGCCAAAGGCACACCCAAAAGCTGCTTGTAGGCAGTTCACTCTGTCCCATAGGACGATATGTGCACTTTCCCCACCAGGAGGAACCAAGAGGCATCTGAAAAGTAGCACTCCTGCACATATCTTCATTGAAGCAATCTTTACAGCTCCAAACAGGGAGGAGGGGATTGATATTCTCATGACAATCCGAGTGCAAATGTCAAACTCCCACCCACCAGCTGCTGGAGAAGCACTGCCCTGAGCAGGGTAGGCTCATTCTGAAAAGGTGTTTACTTTGTTTCTATGTTGATGCCATTCACATATGAAGAGCCAGCATCTGTTACTGAAATAGGTACAATAACCACTGTGTGGTCTAGTTTTGCCCCCTCACCCTCATCATTGACTTTTGCTGAGTTTCTTTCTCTTCCCACTGCCAGCCACCAGCTCCCTTCCTGCCTTCCTCTGCTTTTTGTATTCTGGAGAAGACAATTAGCATCTCTTGAGCAAGTCCTGTCAGGGATGCCACAAACACCATCAAGATAGACACTTTAACACGCTCAAAACTGCCTTCACCAAACAAGGACATTCCACCAGAGAAGTAGATCGTATCATGGAATGGGCCACCCAGATATTCCAAGACAACCTGCTTCATTATAGAAATAACCCCCTCTGACCAGTTGTCACCTACCACCCCACACTGGAACCCATAAAGGGTATAATCAAACAACTATAACCTATATTCAATTGGGACCCCATTCTGAAGGAAATCTTTCCTGAACCTCCTCTTCTGGCTTTCAGACAACCCCCCAACCTCATCATCAGAAGAAAGCTCCTCACAGACCAGGACACCTACTGAAAGTGGCTCCAGACCCTGTTAGAACAACAGATGCAAAACCACAGACATATCTCCACAGCTACAATGATCAACACCCTTCACAACACACGTTTCAAGATCCAGGGATCCTCCAAATGCCTAACACAACATATGGTGTACCTCATTCAGTGCACCAAATGCCCCACTAGCAACTATGTGAGTGAAACCAGACAATCACTATGCTCTTGAATGAACTCACACAGGAAAATGATAAATGACAAAAACATATCACCTGTAAGTGAAAACTTTTCATAAAGTGATCACTCTCTCTCAGTCCTTATCCTCAAACGAAACCTGCACAATACTTTCAAAAGATGAGCCTGGGAACTTAAATTCATTACTTTGCTAGGCACTAAAATCATGGACTGAATAGAGACAGTGGATTTATGACATATTACAACAATCTGTAACTCACTAAGAACCTCACCGATGCACCCTCTTCCTTTCCTCCCTATGACTGGAGAAGTGTTAACAGGTCACTACACCTTGAATGGTCCCTTGAAATATTTGTTAACTACTTATGCTTAACAATCTGGTCAAATCTTTGTTGCCTCTGCAAGACTAGTGGGAATAAGTTGCTTTTGCCACTAAAAGGAACAGATACTACTCTAAACAGGTATGCTGAGTAGGACAGTATCATGTTTACATGCACTTCTCAGAGCAGAACTGTAGGTACAATCCAGTAGAAATTCATCAGGAAAGTTGGCACTACAGGAGAAATTCATGGGAGAGAACAAATTCCACTTGAAATCCCTGAGTTTTCTCTTGTAAAGTTTCCTCTGCATTCTCCCTTGAAGGTGATGGATTTTCGATCTTTAAGAAGGGGTGTGGCTTGAAAACCCAATGGAATTCAGGCTCTTTGGGGCACCCAATCTTCATCCCTGGGATTCTTCAAGGAAGGGGAATTAATGCTACATAGAGTACACACAATTAATTTGCATGCTTGACACAGCATTACTTCTCAAGGGGATTTCCACTAGGGCAGGCATCAATCTAAAGAGACTAGCTCTATGATTTCACATCCCAGAATAACCCCACTGGAAGTGCAGAGCCTTAGAATTCAAGAAGCAGCCTCTGGACAGTTCATGATGAGAAATTAAATTATTATGTGAAAAAGCCTCAGTAGTGTGAAAAGAAACCTTACGCTTTTCATGATGGGACTTAAATTGCCCCTGCCCTCTCTCTTGGCATCAAAATTGTAACACTGTGAGAATGGCAAAAAAAAAACCGAGGAGTACTTGTGGCACCTTAGAGACTAACAAATGTATTTGGGCATAAGCTTTCATTGGCTAAAACCCACTTCATCGGATGCATGCAGTGGAAAATACAGGAGGAAAATTTATATACACAGAGAACATGAAAAAATGGGTGTTGCCATACCAACTGTAACGAGACCAATTAATTAAGGTGGGCTATTATCAGCAGGAAAAAAAACCTTTTGTAGTGATAATCAGGATGGTCCATTTCAAACAGTTGACAAGAAGGTGTGAATAACAGTAGGGGAAAAAATTAGCATGGGGAAATAGTTTTTACTTTGCATAATGACCCATCCACTCCCAGCCTTTATTCAAGCCTAATTTAATGGTGTCTAGTTTGCAAATTAATTCCAATTCTGCAGTTTCTCGCTGGAGTCAGTTTTTGAAGCTTTTTTGTTGGAGAATTGCGACTTTTAGGTCTGAAATTGAGTGACCAGCGAGGCTGAAGTGTTCTCAGACTGATTTTTGAATGTTATAATTCTTGACGTCTGATTTGTGTTCATTTATTCTTTTGTGTAGAGATTGTCCGGTTTGGCCAATGTACATGGTAGAGGGGCATTGTTGGCACATGATGGCATATATCACATTGGTAGATATGCAGGTGAATGAGCCTCTTATGGTGTGGCTGATGTGATTAGTCCTATGATGGTGTGCCTGAATAGATATGTGGACAGAGTTGGCAATGGGCTTTGTTGCAAGGATAGGTTCTGGGTTAGTGTTTTTGTTGTGTGGTGTTGTTGCTGGTGAGTATTTGCTTCAAGTTGCGGGGATGTCTGGTAGCGAGGACTGGCCTATCTCACAAGATCTGTGAGAGTGAGGGATCATCCTTCAGGATAGGTTGTAGATCCTTGATGATGCGCTGGAGAGGTTTAAGTTGGGGGCTGAAGGTAACCCTCCAACATCCACAACAAAGCCCATCAGAGGTCTTAGAAAAGAGCATTTTTTTTGATATATTTGAGAGAGAGGTTTTAAAACTTGTGAAAACAAATACAGTATAGGGAAATATCGAGAAGGAGTTCAAGCAGTGATCGATAAAAATTACTTTCTTAGGTTAAACCTTATGTATCAGGGACTCATGTTCTTGAAGGGAGAGGAACTAGGGAATGTAGTTTTCCCATTTAACAAGAACTCTCTCATAACCAAGGAGAGAGGCAATGTGATTTTGCAAACAAGGCTTATTATATGTACTTACTGAATGTTTAGACATTGCTTAACATATTGACATATATAACGTCTTAGTCAACTTGTATAATTTCAGTTGGGGTGGAGTTGGGGGTGGAAGATTTCATATTCTCCACCAGGACCATTTTGAATGTTGAACATTCCTTTCATTTAATGCAATCTGGTTTATACCAAAAGCAGAAAAGTCATCCTTCCAAAGTATTGTTATGAGCCACAGTGATGGCATCTCTGGCAAAGGTGATTAACAATATCCAGAAAAGGTGTGAACTCCATCAGAGACAGGGAACCATCCCAACCTCGCCTCCAGCCTGTTGTAGAATTTTAACAAAAGGCTTCTATGAACTTCCTCCAATACATCCGTGTGTTCAAGCAGGAGGGAGATACATTGCAAATTTAAATTGATCCAGTTTTCTTTCTGTAATATAAGTAGGGTATTATTCTCAAAAGCTCTTTCAGCAAACCATCCCTATTCAGCAAAACACTTATGTGCTTAAAGCCCATTGATCTTAATGGGATTTAAGCACCTGCTTAATGTTTTGCTGAATTGAGACCAAAGTAAACAGCTATGTTGTAAGAAAGACAAATGCAACTCCACTGCTGGTGTGAAGGATGTCACAGCAATACATGAAAGATGTCAGGGGAATAGATTGAAAAGTGTGAAGCTAAAATGGCACTGATCCATTTGCATTCTGTATCCACTCTCAGAATCCAGACTGTAATTGTGTGATTCACCCATCATATGATTTGTTGAGCTGGCAAAGCCACTATAAAAATAGAACCAGCAGCATTTGTGTGGTTGGTCAATTTTAAAAGGGGGATGATTCACATAAATAAGACTTTCAAATTTGTTATGATAGATTGCTCGGGAGAGTGGGTGAGAGAAATAGTTTAATGAATAATTGGGAACACAGGAAGATCTAAAAGTAGATGCAACAGAAAGCTTGAAACAATTGAGACTGATGTATTTTTTTCCTGACAAAAACTTTTTTTCTCTTTAAACTGTTAAATTAATTTTTTTGATGTCCCTCAACCAGACTTCAAAATTAACAATGTTGGGAATTTAGCTCTAAAAGTCAAGATGATGCAGATATATTTCAAAGAGCCAGTTTAAAACAGAATTCTTGGAAGTAATGCATGTCTCTGTGATACAGTGTGACTAACAATGTCTAATGACAAATGACACATGTACCGACAATTTAGGAATAGGACCAGAACATCTATTGCATTGTTTACCATGAGCAGTGACTATAATTTTGTAGATGCTGCTCAAAAATGTATTTGAACACTATCTTTTTGACATTAGGGTTTGGAAGAAATGATGTTAATTCCAAATAACCCCATTATGTCCTGACCTGAAAGTAGTATTTTTTGGTGGTGTGCCAGAGTTATTGACAAATGAAATTTTAAGAAAAAATATTTAAACACTCAGTTTTATCTACAGGTGCCTTCTAATGCTGAGTGTACTCCCACTTCCACAGAAGTCAGTGCCGTGGACCAGGGGCTGGGGGGTTCGAGCACCCACCGGCTAGAGGGGAAGTTGGCGCCTTCAGTGGGACTTGGTTTGTTGGATCAGGTCCCATGGGCATGAGACCAATTCTGTTGTAAATGTTTCTATGATTAAGAATAGATACTCATAAGTCCTAAGAAGCTTGTGTACACCCTATACCTTTTCTGTCAAAAATATAAATACTTTTAAAACTGCCTAAATGCAAGTTTTATCACTTTCCATGATTTTTTCTTTAAAAAAAAACTCTCATTATAATTGTGACACTCACAAAAGCCAAGAAATTCAAAATTCAGATTCTAATGAACTAATAGCCCTTTTGTACTTAAGAATTAGTATTGTTAGTGAAATTATACAGTATATTTCCATTTGTTATACTTTTGTGTTTCTTGTTAACTACATAGATGAAGATTTCATGTAATTAAGGCCCCTTGTTTATGGTTTTTATTTCATTTAGAATTTCTTAAGTATTAATCAGTGTTTATTATAAAAATTGAAAAGCAGGTGAAAATTAGTGGAAAAAAAGTATCTAAGTTTTCCGGGTAATTATGCAGAATGTTGCAGGATGGGAGGACAGAAAAAAACAACAAATAGCCTTAGTTTTCTCTATGTCTACACTACGAAATTAGGTCAATTTTATAGAAGTTGATCTTTAGAAAACGATTTTATACAGTCGATTGTGTATGTCCTCACTAAGCATATTAAGTCGGTGGAGTGCATCCTCAATACCATGGCTAGCATCGACTCATGGAGCAGTGCACTGTGGGTAGTCTCCCGCAGTCTCCACTGCCCATTGGAATTCTGGGTTAAGCGCCGAATGCCTGATGGGGCAAAAACATTGTCGCGGGTGGTTTTGGGTTCATGTCATCAGTCTCCACTCCCTCCCTTCTTCCCTCCATGAAAGCAACTGCACACAATCGTTTAGCGCCTTTTTACTGGGATACCCATGCAGACGCCATAGCACGGCAAGCATTGAGCCCGCTCAGCTCAGCTCACCGCTGCTGTTGTGAGCATTGTAAACACCTCACGCATTATCCTGCAGTATGTGCAGAACCTGGCTAGGAGACGCCAGCACGAGGACGATTGTGAGGAGGACATGGACATAGACATTCCTGAAAGCATGGGATGTGGCAATTGGGACATCATGGTGGCATTGGGGCAGGCTGCTACAGTGGAATGCTGATTCTGGGCCCGGCAAACAAGCACAGACTGGGGGGACCGCATAGTGTTGCAGTTATGGGATGATTTCCAATGGCTGCAAAACTTTTGCAATGGGGTTCCCTATCTGTGGTGGGGTGATAGATGGAATGCATATCCCTATCTTGGCACCAGACCACCTTGGCAGTCAATGCATAAACCGCAAGGGGTACTTCTCAATGGTGCTGCAAGCACTGGTGGATCACAAAGGATATTTCACCGACATCAACGTGGGATGGCTGGGAAAGGTGCATGACACTCCCATCTTTAGGAACTCTGGGCTGTTTGAACAGCTGCAAGAAGGGACTTACTTCCCAGACCAGAAAATTACTGTTGGGGATGTTGAAATGCCAATAGTTATCCTTGGGGGCCCAGCCTACCCCTTGCTCCCATTGCTCATGAAGCTGTACACAGGCAGCCTGGACAGTAGTAAGGAGAAGTTCAACTAAAGGCTGAGCAAGTGCAGAATGGTGGTAGAATATGCCTTTGGATGTTTAAAGATCGCTGGCGCTGTTTGCTGACTAGGTTAGACCTCAGCGCGACCAATATTCCCATTGTTATTGCTGCTTGCTGTGTGCTCCATAATATCTGTGAGAGCAAGGGGGAGAAGTTTATGGTGGGATGGGAGGTTGAAGCAAATCGCCTGGCAGCTGATTTTGAGCAGCCAGACAACAGGGCGATTAGAAAACCACAGCTAGGTGCGCTGCGCATCAGAGGGGTTTTGAAAACCAGTTTCATGACTGGCTAGGCTATGGTGTGACAGTTGTATATGTTTCTCCTTGATGCAACCTCCCCCCCTTTGTTGATTTTAATTCCCTGTAAGCCAACCACCCTCCCCCCTTTGATCACAGCTGGCAAAGGAAATAAAGTCACTATTGTTTTGAAACCATGAATTCTTTCTTTATTAATTTAAAAAAAAAGTGAGATAACTGACAAGGTTGCCCAGGCAGGGTGGGGGAGGAAGGGATGGGAGGAGGGAAAGACAAGACCACATTGCTTATTGTAGCCATACTACAAATCAAAGCTGTTTGAATGACAGCCTTCTGTTGCTTAGGCCATCCTCTGGAGTGAAGTGGCTGAGTGCCTGGAGCCTCTCCCCCGACCTGCGTTCTTGGGCATCTGGGTGAGGAGGATATGGAACTTGGGGAGAAGGGCAGGCGGTTATACTGTGGATGCAGCGGCGGTCTGTGCTCTTGTTGCCTTTCCTGCAGCTCCACCAGACGGCTGAGCATGTCCGTTTGCTCCCCTATTAGCCTCAGCATCGCCACCTGCCGCTTCTCATCGCACTCACCTACTGCTTTCCTGGCCTCCGACACTGAATGCCTCCATGCTGTGCCCTATCAGTGTGGGAGGACTGCATAAGCTTGGAAAACATGTCATCGCAAGTGCGTTTTTTTCACCTTCTAATCTGCGATAACTTCACGGATGGAGATGATGCGGAGCACAGAAACATTTGCACCTGCGGGGGGATAAAAAGGGAGAGTAAAATTTAAGATGATACATTTCTGAGAACAAAAGGGAGACTCTTTCACAGTGAATCAAGCAATTCACAGCAAACAGCACATGTGCTTTAGGTACAAGGTCACATTTTGCCTTTTACATTGAGCGCCTTCCAGAATGGTGACACATCACACACGGCTGGGCAACAGAATTAGGTTTCCAAGCAGCCATGGTAAGTCAAAGGGTATGTATTGTCAAACTGAATGGTAACAGGAGTGGAGGATACTCGGCAACTTGCAGGATCAGGTCCTTAATTTGCTTATTTTACAAGTAAATATATATTATTTTTCTAACAACAAGCTTGGTTTCAGCTTGAGGTGAAATTGTGTTTTCTCTAGTTTGTGCATCATCACTTGTAGTAATAATTCTGCATCTTAGTTAGCAATTCCGTACATGGTGCTTGAATCCAAAAATAATCTAGTGCAATCTTTCTTGGCTGTATTGGCTCTGCAAGGCTAACCAAATAAATTAAAAAAAAAGGCAGTAAACACTTATTTTTATCATTAAAATAAATTTCAAATGTACCCAGGTAGCAAATCTTTTGAGGAAGTGTCACTTTTGTTTCTGACCATAAATAACCACACTGTAAGGCTGCTCAGTTGAAGTAACTGAAAGTCAGGAATGCAAGAATTTGGATTCCACTAGCAATGCTACCCCAGCTGTGTTGAACTTCTTGTATATATTATGATATACATTTACTGACATAAACAGTAACACATTAACATATACATTTAACAAAAACCGCAAACCGAAAATGCTCTATAGTATATACACAGTACATGTAACATAACTGAGTTAGCATAGTGATTGGCACCTTTAACTTTGCATTATCAAATTTTTGATTAGTTTAACTGTACAACCTTAACATTTCATACTTTTTTTTTGCATTTAATTCGCTAGGAGTTAAAAAATAATCTTTAAGTTGTCATAAACATTTAAATCACAGCATATACTGAAAATGACACCCTTAAAAGTGCTTTAAATATTTACAGCAACATAAAAATATTTACATGACTGGAAATCTTTCAGATGACAGCATATCTTTAAATTTTTGGGGCAGTTTAAGGGCTCATGCCCTATAAGATAAAATCTTTTTATCAATTTTGAGTTCTGCAATGGTGAAAAATATACACATTCTCCTTTAGAAGAAAAATTTCCACCACTTTCATTACACAGAGACTTAAGTTATAGCTAAACTTTGAAATATGGTAAGTCAAAAGCCACTGAAGTGTATGTTCACAACCAAGACTGAAAAAAGCGTGTGATAAAGTTATGAGCAATTGAAAGTTGGCTTCTGCACATGTGTGATAGTAAAGAACCCACAAAAAGAAAAGGAGTACTTGTGGCACCTTAGAGACTAACAAATTTATTAGAGCATAAGCTTTCGTGAGCTGTACAGCTCACGAAAGCTTATGCTCTAATAAATTTGTTAGTGAGCTGTACAGCTCACAAAAGCTTATGCTCTAATAAATTTGTTAGTCTCTAAGGTGCCACAAGTACTCCTTTTCTTTTTGCAAATACAGACTAACACGGCTGCTACTCTGAAACCTGTCATCAAAGAACCCACAGAAACTGAGATCAAGGTATATCTTATTATTTGTATTATTGAAGCCCCTAGGAGCCCTAATCATGGTCCAGGATCCCACTGCACTAGGTGCTGTACAAACACAGAACAGTATCTGTTCTCCCCTTCAAAATAGGGTGTCAATCAGCTCACTCTAACAGCTGCTATCAGTTGTTAGCAGGAGCTTTCAGCTTCCTGGCCTCTTACTGCACCTTGGTTGTGTCTGGTGTTTGGAGACCACCAAGTTTTAAAAGTAATCCCCAGGAGCTGAAATGGCTGGTGTGTAGATGGGACGGGATTTAACAGAGGAGCATTTGGAGTTGAAAAGAAACGTACAAAAAAGCTGTGACTGAGGCCAAAAAACATTACTTGTCCTCAGCCATTTGGAGTCTTTGTCCTTTGCACATTCTGATTATTCTGGTCTGCCTGTTTGTAATTTCTTCAAATGACTTCTGTGAGGAGATGTTTTAAGTAGATTACTAATTATTATTATTTGTAAATATTTATATTATGATGGCACCCAAAGGCTGTTCAGTTCTAGGGTGGTCTCTGGCATTTCTGTTTGAGAGACATTTGCTTTCATAATTAAACATAAATTTAGTTTCTGATGGAGGCATCTGTTGTCTTCTCGGTTTCTTGAGGGCCATCACTTGTGGTCCTGATCCCTATTCACATTGGTGTCTCAGAGCAAGTGTCATCCCCCGGTAGCCATGGTATCAGTATTGAGAGGCATTGCTAAGACCTCACTAAGCAAGGAGCGGGTGCTGACAATTCTTAAACACACTAAGGTCTAACCCCTCTTCAAGATACTTTCCTTTGATGTGGCAGTACTTACTATTCAATCCTGCATGATCTTAAACTTCACCACCTTTGGAGAGGTGGTTGAGAATGCAAAGCTTGTCAACTCCATGTGCATCTGGACACCACCACCCTGGCAGATTCCATTCTGGGTTCCAGCATTCCATTGGGATGACACTTGTCATGGCCATGAATTATCTTTTGTTAATTTGAGGTCAACTGGCATTTATTCTCATGCTGGACCTCTCAGCAGATTTTGATTCCATTGATCATGGGTTGCTGCTTCAGTTGACTAGTGATACTGATGTTTTGCCAGGAACTGCCCTGCAATTGTTCCTTTCATACCTAGAAAACTGACCTCAGTGTTCCCCTCCATCTTTCCTGTATTTCTCTCCCTTTTCCTCCCTTCCTTCCTTTTCCTACTATTTGTGTGCTTCTGTTACATCATCTCCTTTCCCCCTCACCCTATTCCCAAATTTATATTTTAAAAAACAAAAAAATACTGTTTTTAAAAAACATATATAGTTAACATCACATAGCCTCTTATCACTGACTACAGCTTGTGTGCTCGATTCCTTTTTCTTTTGCTCTTCATCTGATTTGTCTATTGTTTGTAAAATCTTCAGGGAAACCTCAATCTTTTAATATGCTTGTAGGGTGCCTACCCCTGATCTGATTGGGGCTACTGGAATATAAAAATAATAATAATCAGTGCTTGGCAATTGTTTGATTTCACCAAAAGATTTGAATTGGCATCTCTGTCAAATGATAGCTGTAGGCCTCAGTCCAGGATGGCAGCATTCAGGAGGAATCTACTCTCTGCCTTAATTGCAGATTAGAAATTTAGATGCTTTACGCTGTTTTAAAAGCTTTAGGAGCTATTGGTTGACAGTCTGATATTTCTGCTGGATTGCAGCTGGCATGAGAGGTCAAGGACTCAGGGGGAGAGGCAATCTCTCAAGTTGCTTGGGCTGATTCCACTGAGAGCTTGAATATGAAGCTGGAGACCTTAAAGTGGACTCTTTATGGCAAGCCAGCTGAGTGACTGGAGCACCAGAATGACGTACACATAGCGACCTGAGCTGCTGAGCATTTTGTTACAGGTAAAGCTGTAGTAGTTTGAATTTCCTGTCTCCTTTGCAGATACTGTAAATTCTCAACAATGATGTTGCATTAACAGTAAATATTTGCAGTGAATTTTGTAAATGTTAAATAACTTGATATTGCAAAGCACTATTGACAACTTCTTGCTGCAGGCTCTGGCTTCATTAGCCAAGCTGTATAACCATTTTGTCTGACATCTGCATTTTCAGTCTGTTGGCACTCAGCCCATTATTTGCCATTGCCCCCCCCCCATTGTATTAGCTGTGAGAAACAAAGAGAAGCTTATAATAGGGACACATGGTAGTGCAAGGATAAGACGAGACCAGCACATAACTGTACAGTATACTTTCTAAATTACATTTTGGTTTAAAAAAAAAATCTGTGTTCTATTGGTTGCCAAGTTTCCTTTTCCATATTCATTAGCATTTTAACTGTACACTCAAACTCATAATGGCCATGGCCAGTGCTGATATCATATTGTTTTAAAATTATCATACAGAGGGAAATAATCTGGTATGATCTCTTTTGTTTATAGGCTGTGTTTTGTATTGAATTTGGTGTTTTAGCCTCTTACCCATATCCAGCTGCTTCTTTATCACATCACTTACAAACTGTTGCAATATTTTGACCTCATACACAGAATTCTTCTGTAGTTTCATGAATATCCTCTCTTCACATACTGAAGTCACTAGGAGCTGAAGTACATATCACCACTTTTATTTTAGGAGCCTAAATATGGTTTTTGGCACCAAACTTCAGGTACCCATGTTTAGAAAACGTAGGCCAAGATTGAAATAACATTTAAACAAATAACAGGAAATATGTCTGATGACTGTTTAATTCTTTTTTGTTATTAACACCTTTTTAACTTGAATCACTAACAATATTCTTTCTCCAAAACAGTAAAGATTCACCGTCTTCCATCCATTAAGATAAGGTGTTAGAGTTAACAATGTACATTCTTTGAGATATCAAGTGGATCTTACAGCAAAAGTAGGGAAGAGTAGAGTTGACATTGCTGGCATTTAAGATAATGAGCAGAACAATCTTTAATAAAGGAAAAAGTTTTCTAAGTTCTTTATGTATCATAAGAAGTAAAAAAGGGAACAAGTTCAGTTAAAAAAAAAATCACTTGCAGAGCACCTTTGAAGGGGAAAACCTTTGTTTCAATCTCCTCTTTAATTAGTTCACCCCTTGTTTCCAGCAATGCCGTTTCTGCAGACTGATGTTTTCCTTTAGGTGTTTCCTTTATATGCTGTTGTCTTTTGCATTCTGTTCTGAGAGTGAGAAAGAAAGGATAGAAACAAATAAAAAGTAGCGCTGGCCACCACAGAACATATTTAACAAGGTGGGACATGAATGTATGACAGAAAGATGGCTAAAACCCTTACTCAAAAGGGGAAGTCATACCAGCCCTATGGGTAAAGTAGCCATTTCAAAGGCTGTAAAGTATACTCATCTGAAACCAATGCCCATACCTGTTCCAGCTCTCCTTAATGGATCAACCTGAAAGAACTCAAATCCTAAATTCTCTTTCCACCTACATTACTGTTAAGGATAGGTGAACTCATTTTATCTAACTTTGAACACACTCATACATAAAACTTATCTGTTTTCTGTTCTATGGAGTGGGACGGGTAGGAAGAGGGAAAGGGTTGAGAAAAAAATTAATGAAAATCTATGGGTAAAATAGAATTGAGGGGAAGCAGTGACAGACAGAAACTGAGAGGGGGAGGGAGTGAGGAGTACAGAGGGGAAAAGAGGCAAATTGAACAACACCACAAATAATAATACAGGATCTATATAATTGCATATACTTTAGGGCACAACTTGTCTCAGCTTAGCTTTTACAGATGGTTTTCCTTTTCTTTTCCAAATATCACGTAGGCTCACAATCTTTTCTTTAATACAGCTAAGGAAAAAAGTTTAAAATACAGGGAAAAGGGCTGCAAATTCAAACTAGTTTTGTACACCTCATTTTGACAGATTCCTAAAATCCAAAATTGTGCGGAATTGGGTAGCCCCTCACTACTATATTAGGAGTCTGTCACATTACTTTTCATACACAAGGAGTTCTAAAGCTCGTTACATGTATTACAGTAGATGCCATACTGATAAAGGAATGACTGTGTGGCAAACAGAATAGCCATTATACTCTCAAAATTGTACTCTCGCAGCTTTGGATAGAACATATTTTTTCAGGAGGAAAAAAAAATATTCACCGGAGCTCTGAAGTTATCTGATACTTTTCAAAAAAAAATGCCTGTGTATAAATTACCCCATGAAGATTGTTTTCTGTGATATGGCGGTAACAATAAAGTAAGATAATATCTTGTTTGCCACTCACAATTACATTTTAGTTTTGCTTGGCCCCAATTATTTTCCAAGGATTTCCATCCTACTATGTAGCTGTTGTTTTGAATACTTCTCTC
Organism: Dermochelys coriacea; assembly: GCF_009764565.3. Lineage (NCBI taxonomy): Eukaryota > Metazoa > Chordata > Testudines > Dermochelyidae > Dermochelys > Dermochelys coriacea. The sequence continues at coordinate 42,735,408 of NC_050076.1, forward strand.
AGGACATTAGGTTGATTTGCCCCCCCCCCCCATCTGTTTTTGCTTACTATCAACTGTCCTGCATCCTCTATTTTTTGTGTTTTTTCTTCTTTTCTTGTAGGTGTTTGCATCTATTCCTACAGTACTTTTGTACTATCTGCAAACTTACCTTGTGTGTTGTGCCTTTTCCTGGTAAAGCAGTTCCTTTTCCCTTCTCAGTTGTCTTGGTAAAGTAGTGGCTAAAGTAATGTGAGTACAAAGCATGTATTCTATCACCCATCACCTGAAAGTATGACATGTTCTCAGTGTCCAAAAATGTGCCCTAGGTGGACATTATTTTACATGGAGACATGATTCAGATACAAAATTCCCAGACAAAACTTTCAGGTTTCAGAGTAGCAGCCGTGTTAGTCTGTATTCGCAAAAAGAAAAGGAGTACTTGTGGCACCTTAGAGACTAACAAATTTATTATAAACTTTGTTACATTGTTGTTCTATGTAAGAATAGCTGGAGATGGGGGGAAACATTAATAGACTGAAAATTAAGAAATTGAAAGTTAAGGTTACATTTAAAACCTCCCCTTTTTCTCTCTCCCAAGTAGTGGAGAATATAAAAATGCAGATTTAAAATACTCCAAACAACTTTAATTCTGTCCCAGGCCCTTGCCACTCTGTGCACCATTTGTGATAGATAGGAATTTATGACAAGTATCACAATAGCACAGGAAGGTGACCTGTTATAACTCCAAGTATCTTCATGTCTTGATCAAAGGCCTAGTGATTGAGACCTCTTCAATACTCTTATTATTTATTTAAGAGCTGACACTGTGTTTGGAGCTGTATAGACATAAAATTAAAACAGGTTTCAGAGTAGCAGCCGAGTTAGTCTGTATTTGCAAAAAGAAAAGGAGTACTTGTGGCACCTTAGAGACTAACAAATTTATTAGAGCATAAGCTTTTGTGAGCTACTGCTTATGCTCAAATAAATTCGTTAGTCTCTAAAATTAAAACAGTCTTTACTCCAAAGAGCTTACCATCTAAAACCTCAATCATGGATGATCTCCATGGGGATGTAACCCCACTAAAGTTGATTCACATGTGTAAAATAAGTATAATGGTAACTGCCTCCCCAGTATTAGTTTTTTTGTAATGTACTTTGAGTTCTGTGGACAACAGATACTGTTCAACTCCAAAATATCATTATTAAAGTCAGAGGATGGCAGAGTGAAGACTACAGAGTTCAAGAATCCCAGCCCCCTTGGTCAGTCCACTAAAGATTCAGGAAAACCACAGCTGGGTTGCACCTTATAAAAACTGCATTGGTACATGCAGAACAGACTAAAATTTGCAAAAGCCAGAATAAATAAGTGTTTTCTAAATAATTTCCACCTAGCATTTCCAAAAACAGTCAAAGTACTACAAAGTATCACTAATGCCAACTAACAACCCAAACATTGAGTTTCTAAACCTAGATGTTTGAGATTTAATATTTCAAATAATAAAGTACAACAGTTCTCAAAGAGTCAAATATTGCTAACTTTTCACGCTTCTGGAAACAAATCTCCTTTGGTAGAGAAACACAAAAAAACTTAGATGGATTGGTTTGATTTGGATGAAATAGGGTGGTGAGCAAAAGTGCATGTGTTAGCTGTGACAACTTGACCCATGGAGAGACAAGTATCTGTATGATCAAAACTCTTACCTGATTATGAGATTTTTCATTTAAAATATATAGCAGATATATTTTTTTCTATACAGAAGCATCTATCATATTCCTACATATTCTTTAAGATCATGATATTCAGAAAGAATGGTTACATTTTATCCATGATAAAGGAACTGAAAATAAGCACTCACAGGAACTATTAATTCATACAAACAATGAAGAGTAAGGTTGTGCAAAAATCTGACACATGGTAGGCAAGCTCTATTATTGACTCATGTATAACTTGACATTTTGCCTAAATATTGCATCATCTGCTGATCTCCCATGCAATACCTAGGTTAACTGGAGAGAGTTGGGATTGAAGTTTCTCGTTCTTCCCAAAATCTTGGAGTGGGAAAACCATTCTGCTACAATTTTGCCAACCCTAACATTATGCGTTGTTAGTGCATGAGTATCTGAAAGTGAAATTGAATAGAAGCAAAGGTGAAATTGACTTTTTATTTTCAGAGCTGAAAAATGAAAAAAAATCATATAAAGTGTGATTACTACATTAAGGAAGTGTTTTTAATATGCTTACCATGACTGTATTCCATTTTAAATATGAAAAGTAATGTACTAAAGCTTCATTCTGCTTTTATTGAAGTCAATAGGAATTTTGGCATTGACCTCAGTGGGAACAGGCTCACTGTGTGCAAAATTCATTTTATTGGAGTTATAGGTACACAGGAACAGCATGTGTATTTCATGAGTTATAGGTACACAAAAACAACATTCAAATTTCCTTTTCTTTGATTGTCTTTAAAAAAGTTTGCATATTTTAAGTCCTTTCAGTGGCATTTATTCGTTTCAGCATAATTTTCTGTAACAGTTCCGTTATAAGAAAAGGAGTACTTGTGGCACCTTAGAGACTAACAAATTTATTAGAGCATAAGCTTTCGTGAGCTACAGCTCACTTCATTGGATGCATCTGTTTTTTCTACCAAATGCATCCGATGAAGTGAGCTGTAGCTCATGAAAGCTTATGCTCTAATAAATTTGTTAGTCTCTAAGGTGCCACAAGTACTCCTTTTCTTTTTGCGAATACAGACTAACACGGCTGCTACTCTGAGTTCCGTTATAAGATTCTTAAAATGAGAATTTAGTATGGAAATGATCAGCTGCTGAAGGGAAAGAAGCTACTGTAATAAAACCTTCCCTGCTATTTTCCAAAGCCATTTCAAAGTGCTCTTCTTTTAAGATCCTTTCCCAACTGTGTGTGAACATAGAAGATGACCTCTTTCAATCTTTTAAAATATGGCCCTAATTTGTAAGAATCCTCACTGCAAAGTTTCAAGCATGGGAGGCTGGCACCCTTTAAATAATATATTATGTAACTTGCAGTTTTCCAGAGATGCCCTCAGGGAGGATACTAACTTAAGATGAGTTGTACAGTAGTAGCAATAACAGAATGTATTTATAATGTGAAGTTTTGCTACAATGACTAAGTAATGGAAGCAGTCTCACTACATCAAAAAAACTGTCAGCACAAAAAACAATAATACTATTCTACAATCAAGGCTGCTCCTTAAGTAGAGCCACCCATAGCAGCTGATCTATTTTTGATAAGACTTGCCACCAGTATGTAACCAGGACTTTAGGACCCTGTGTTTCTATGGGCCTCTGCACCTGCGCTGTCCACAGGCCCGTGCTGCTTCTAGGGTCAGTTTTGAATTACCAAGATTGGGGGGTGAGGGAACATAGGGACACTGCAAGTCGGAGGGCCCCTGAGTACAGTTCCTCTTGTGGAAGAGAACTGGGGGCAACTCTTTAAGTTACTTCACAGAGGACCCTGCAAAACCTAGGGCCAACTTCACGCATAGTATGCTAAAAATAAGGAACAGTAAGATCTTTTTACTCTCTGGTTTTGTGTTCAGGAAACAAATTGCAGGTGTTAAGAGAATGGCTGTAAGCCTATTACTCAAAGTTGGACTGGGCACTTATTCAGCCATTTCCAGGAAAGCTGTTAAAATGAAAACAAACTCATTAGTTTTCTATCACGCAGCAAGCAAGCAGCTCAAATCCCAGTCCACTCCTCCATGGGTGCATGGCCAAGTCCTAGGCTGGGGGCTCGGGGAAGGAGTACTGTAACTGCTGGGTAGCTGCCCCTCGGTGCCTACCTTGGGGCATCCCTTGCCCTACACCTGCAGTGTACCCGCCGTCTAGCGCAGCCTGATCGGGGTACAAGCCTTCACAGGGGGGTGCCGAAGGGAGGCTGGCCCCTGGGCACCCATGCCCCTGCCCTAATGCTGGGGGGTGCCGAAGGGAGGCTGGCCCCTTGTGCCCCTGGGCACCCATGCCCCTGCCCTAATGCTGGGGGGTGCCGAAGGGAGGCTGGCCCCTTGTGCCCCTGGGCACCCATGCCCCTGCCCTAATGCTGGGGGGTGCCGAAGGGAGGCTGGCCCCTTGTGCCCCTGGGCACCCATGCCCCTGCCCTAATGCTGGGGGGTGCCGAAGGGAGGCTGGCCCCTTGTGCCCCTGGGCACCCATGCCCCTGCCCTAATGCTGGGGGGTGCCGAAGGGAGGCTGGCCCCTTGTGCCCCTGGGCACCCATGCCCCTGCCCTAATGCTGGGGTTTGCTGACGGGCGTGGCAGGCTGAAGCAGGACGAGCGCGTTACGGGTCGTTGCCATCTCCCCCCGTTTTCCAGCGACGCAGGTGCCCACATACTGGGCATCTGCCCGAATGGAGCCGTCCACATTGTGAGAGCCGAGCTCAGCAAGGGCTGTCATAGCCTCTCGCCCCTCCCTGCCCTCTGCCGCCCAGGGGCCACCTTCCCTGCCAGGGCTCCTTCGCCCAGCGCACCCTGCCCGGGCCCCTCGCCTCGGCCTCACACGCCCACCCATGGCGCGAGCCGCCTCCCTTCCCCCACTTTGCGTCGCCCTTCGGGGGCAACCTCCCCTCCGGGGCCTGCTCCCCCGCCCCTGCACCTCTAACCTGCGCGGCCAGCGTGAGCGAGCGGGAAGCCAAGCGAGGCTGATGTTGCAAGCCGCAATCGGATTGGCTGGGCTGGGGGGGGGCGTGGCGGAGTTAGGGGGCCGCTATTGCCTAGGAAACCGCCCGCCCTCTCACCTCAGCTCTCGGGGCGTACGTATCCCGAGGCCTGGCGGTTCCATGTGAGTTACTGGTAACGAGCTACTCCGTTGCTGCCGCGCTGGCTGGGGGGCGGCGGCGGCTCCGGCTCCGGCTCCGAGGCAGCCGCTGCTGCTGCCGCCGCCTCTGCCTGGGCAGGTGAGTGACTGCGTGAGGCGGGCGGAAAAGACCTTGCGCGTGTCCGTGTGAGAGCGGGAGCTGCGTGTGAGTGCAACGCCCCCCCCTCCCCCTCCCGCCCGGGACCGCGCTTGGGCTGCGGCTGGCGATGCCGGCCCGGAGGGGAGCGACCGCCGCGGCGCGGCGTGTGGACGGTTCCTACCCGAGCGGGGGCTTTGCCGAGGGCCGGGGCGCGGAGCTGGGGCGGTGTGAACGAGAGAAGCGGCTGCTGCAGTGTCTCGCTGCGATACGGAGACAAACAGGGGGGAGTGGGGCGAGGCCCCCCCTCCCTTCCCCGGGGGAGAGATCACAAGTGACACAATGAAGCCTCCCTCCTCTCGTCCCTGCCCCCCCCCCCCCTTTGGCAGATCTAGGGCTGGTTTTCAGTCCCTTCTCCAGCTGGTGCTCAGATCCTTTCTGCAGGGTAGTGGCTGCTCCCTTCCCTGTTTTCCCGGTGGTGGCAGCGAGCGAGTGTGCAGGGGCCGGGGAGAGGAAAAGGGCATTTTCAGCTTCTTTAAAAAAAAATTGCAACACTGGAGTTGCTCAACAGAAACGGTAGTCAGATATCTGCCCTCTTCCTGGCACTGGCGAATTTTAGTCACATCTTGGTCTTTATCAGGGGGAGAGGAGGTGGTGCATAGGACTAAACCTTCAGCTGGCTTTGAATTATTCATTAAAATAGGTGGGAGTAGTTTGATCTGTGAGAGAGAGGGGGAAGATAAGATTACTTAAGAGTTAACAGAAAAGGAGGACTTGTGGCACCTTAGAGACTAACAAATTTATTAGAGCATAAGCTTTCGTGAGCTACAGCTCACTTATGCTCTAATAAATTTGTTAGTCTCTAAGGTGCCACAAGTCCTCCTTTTCTTTTTGCGAATACAGACTAACGCGGCTGCTACTCTGAAACCTGTCATTAAGAGTTAACGTGATCTGAAAGGTCTTTTGTAGCGTGTCGATCTGTTTAAAACTTCACGAGTATCATTTACTTTTAAAGTTCAAAAATTAAGTGGACCCAAGTCCCCGTGAAGACTCTTGTAGATTGATGGAAAAGCTATCACCTCTTGGGGTGTGTGTATTTACTGTAGTGATCAGGGAAAAAACTCGTCCGTCACTGTGGCAACATCTACACTACAGCAGCATAGCTACAGCCCCACAGCTGTGCTGCTGTCACATTTGTAGTGTAGATGTACCCTTTGAAATGACAGGGGGAAATGGTGCTGTTCCTTCAAAACCTCTGAAACCTTAAAGGCAACTTCAACTGTGGGATGGCTATTTAAAAGGGCCCTTTTATGATTTGTTGTTATTTATAAGTACAGCCTAATATTATCTTTTATGCTTCAAAAAAAAATTCTATGATGTCGCTTCTGCACAGTCCTACTTCCTCCCTCTAGTGCTTCTGAACTTCAGGAACCTTCAAGAAAAACAGAGTCTGCTGGGACCACGTGAGTGACCCGTCCTCTGCAGCACCAGATGTTCTAAGCCAAATTTATAAGTGGTCATGCAGTCTCCAACTCCATGTTGCAGTTCTTTCTGTTTTATGGCCTTTTACAGGCATAGGGGTCTTTTCTTCATCCCCAGAGAATTTTTTTCCAATCAAGAATCTCTTGTTATGGCTTCCCTCCAGGCAGGCATATGGCTTTATGTGGTGTGGGGAACCATAGTTTTAGAAAGTTGGTAGGTAGTAGTTTCTGTGGCATTTAGATTCTTGGACTGTCTCTAGCTTGACTCCAGGACACCATGTCCTATCCAGATCCTAAGGATCTGAAGGAAGAGAAACAGGTTTAACAAAATGTTTATTTTATGCCCTTCTTTTTTCTGGAGTCAGATGCACATTGTGACGGAATGCACCCCGTGTTCACACCCTACACGCTATTGTAATAATCTTTGTACAAAGTATGCCTTGTGAGGTATCATTTGAAAACTCATAACTTGCTGATCAGTAGTATCATGGTTAGGGCCCTACCAAATTCACAGTCCATTTTTGTCAATTTCATGGTCAGAGGATTTTCAAAATCATAAATGTCATGATTTCAGCTATTTAAACTTTAAATTTCACAGTGTTGTAATTCTGGGTTCCTGACCCAAAAAAGAGTTGTCTGCCTTCAGTGCTGGGCAGTTGGAGAGTGGCGGCTGCTGGCTGGGAGCTGAGCTCTGAAGGAAGGGCCGCCACCAGCAGCAGCAGAGAAGTAAGGATGGCATGGTGTGGTATTGCCATCCTTACTTCTGTGCTGCTACCTGCAGAGCTGGGCCCTCAGTCAGCAGCCACCACTCTTCAGCCACCCAGCTGTGAAGGCAGCAATGCAGAAGTAAGGGTGGCATGATATGGTATTGCCACTTTTACTTCTGCGCTGTTGCTAGAAGGGTGCCACCTTCAGAGCTGGGCACCCGGCCAATAGCCGCGACTCTCCGGCCACCCAGCTCTGAAGGCAGCACAGTAGTGAGGATGGCAATACTGCAACCTCCCTAAAATAACCTTGCGACCCCCCCCAACCCCCGCAACTCCCTTTTGGGTCAGGACCCCCAATTTGAGAAACGCTGGTCTCCCCTGTGAAATCTATATAGCATAGGGTAAAAGCAGACAAAAAACCAGATTTCATGGTCTGTGACCCGTTTTTCATGGCCGTGAATTTGGTAGGCCCTAATCATGGTAAAATGTGCATAGCAGCTTTATGCGTAAAGTTGTAAATTTCCCTTAAAAATACATGTTCAGACTCACATAGCACCAAACTGGTCAAACAAACCTGTCTTGAACAAAGGAGTATATGCTTGTCTTAACTTGCATTTAAGTAGTAAACAGAGTAATCAAACAGAAAAGGGGAAGGGAGAAAACAGCTCATGCAGGTGAAAAAAACCCAGCAGGGAACATCCTTCTATACAAACTCTTTGTCTCCTGGTTCTCAGCTGGAAAAGTTTTTCAAGGAGCGGGAGGAGGGGGGGGGAACTAAAACTATAAAAAGGAGGGGCAAACACGTCAAGAAACCCCTGTCTCTCTGCCCATCTCGTTCTTTGCAGCTAAGTAGACAAAACAGCCAGTGGACTCTGGGGGAAGGGATCCTGACCTGAAGATTTTGGTCAGTAATGCTGTTGGAAGTATGTGGCGAGAAACTTTGCTTTGAATCTAATATAATTTAAGCTAGGTAGTGGAAATCATTTTTATTTTTATTTTCTTGCAGCAATTTCTGATTTTTATGCCCCATTGGTTGTACTCACTTAAAATCTGTCTCTGTGTAGTTTAATAAATTTGTTTAATCTAATCCACTATGTTTAAGTTAAAGTGTCTGGGTAACTTTTTTTTAAGGTAACAAGCTAGTGTATGTTATTCCCTTAAAGGAATAATAGACTGAATATATTTGAACTGTCCAGAAAAGTGCTGGGCAGTACATAACATACATTTCTGGGAGGACTGGGAGTCACCTTGCATAAGTAACCAAGGCTGGTAAAAGCCAGAATGTAACCCAAGGGTTACTGGCACTTACAGTTACACATATACTCTCAGGATGTAGCTTGCATGCTGGAAGGTTGTTTGAGCTGCTCAGAAGGAAGCTATTTCAGCAAGGCATTGTAAGGCACCCCAGGTTGCAGGGCAAGGGTGATAAAGCATCCCACTGGTCTGGACTGCACCCCAGGTGTCACACACAGTACCTGCTGTCTGTTACATCTCAGGGGGAGCCTATTCTCAGAAAAGTTCCTTGACATACTGTGCCTTTATGGCACCTTGGCACCAGGCATTCCTCTTGACTAGGGGTTTGCAAACTGGAGGTCGGGACCCCTCAGGAGGTCATGAGATTATTACATAGGGGATTGCAAGCTGTCAGCCTCCACCCCTGCTTTGCCTCCAGCATTTATAATGGTGTTAAATATATTAAAAAGTGTTTTTAATTTATAAGGGGGAGGGTCACACTCAGAGACTTGCTATGTGAAAGGAGTCACCAGTACAGAAGTTTGAGATCCACTGCTCTTGACTGCCCTGCGTTTCAGACCTTTGACTCCATCCTCAAGTTGGGATCCTGTTTCTGTGCAAGGATGGCAGGGACTGAACAATCCATTCAATGGGGAAGTAGAAACCCTTGGTTTCAATGTTCAGTGTTCAATGCCTGGATCAATGTTGTTATCTAGCTCTAACTCACCTGAGCACTTAGGTATGGTTCTAGGGTTGCTCCAGCACCAAAGAAGCTGGCTTCATTGCCAAAGTTAATCAGTGCTGGGAAGTCTTCATTGTTAGGGACTTCAGTGTTGTCTTTTCAGCTGACCAGTGTTGTTTACCTTAGAATAATGGACTCTCTGAGTTCTTGGCTAACTGGACTTTTGTTGGTGCTGAGCTCCCCTTACCTCCAGGGTTTCACTAGGGCCCAGTGTTTAAGGAAACTTTGCATCTACCTAAGGATAAAAAGAACTTGAGCTTAGAGGTGACTCTGTACCTCTAAGGGGTACAGGGGGGACCTGGTGCCATCACAGAAGTTGAAGAGACATTATTATAGATTCAAGGAGCACATGAGCAGATCAGTGTTGTCTGATTCAGTTTCCTCGGTTCTGAGGGCATCTCTGGTTCCTTTTCAGTATTTCCAATTGAGCTCCCCCTTCTTCTGGGGTTATTGCTGGATCTTCAGTGCCAGAATGCTTCCATCTTCTGCATGGTGCCATCCTAGGATGGAGGAGTCTATTCGAGATCTTTCTGGTCTGGAGGACATACTAGAGCCTCTGCTCTGAGTACTTCCTGGGTTGACTTTGCTATCATCCATGTTGGGCTTGGAGGTTCACGTATGTAGCTCCCAGCATAAAGGTACTTTGGCTTCCAGGAGTTCACTTTCTCTCTTGGTCTCCACTAGGAGTTGCTTCTCTAGAGCTTTTCATGTCTCTTGGTAACTTGATGCAGGCTTGGAGAATCTTGGTGCTCACTCCACCAGAACAGTGAAATTGATCAAAATGGACCCTGATCTTGGTATGGCCCTAGTTATGTTGAAGAAGAAAGGCAGGTTACTTACCAATAAATGTAGTTCTTTCAGAATTTTATCTCTACATATTCTTTCTGGAGTGCTACTCTCATAGGACTCTGGAGTTTAGCAGGGTGATCTAAGGTCAGTGGGAACCATGTGGCCTTTTGTAACTTAGCTCCAAAATTTTGTGTGGCGCTTGTGAACTCATGGAAGCCAAGGTACCTTTTTCAGAAGGATTCTAAAGCTCCGTGGTTCTGGTTAGTGCTTCTTACAAGTATGGCAATATAGAACATTCTTGAACTAAAATGACTCTTAAGTCTTATTTGTTCTACTTCTTTTTACCTAAGATATGTCAAGTCCTGTCTTCCTGTTTGCTGTGGGATGACTTTTTGGGACCTTTTTCACCCCATAATTGAAGAGGTGGAAGTGTATGAATTCTTTAAAAACAGAGTTTCCTTCCCCAAATACTTGGAACAGCAAACTGTGGCAACTGGGAGCTGCGGGCGGCCATGCAAATGTAAACAAACGGTCTGGCGGTCCGCCAGCGGATTACCCTGACAGGCTGCAGGTTGCCCACCCCTTGTGTAGACTGACTGACTTACTGTGGACTAACTGTGTAGACAAGCTAGATGATATTGCATGTTAGCGTTCAGTTGTTCCGCTACAAAACTTGGGTTTACATCATAGTTAGAAATGAATATGAGTTTAGTGATTGTTGTAGTCACTAGTGACACAACTAATGTGTTCATGACAAAATTTAACACTAGCAGCGACTTCATGCATCTCAGAAACAATTTTGTTGCTTTTTATAGAGGGTGTGTTTAAAGAGAATGGTTTTGTTTTTTTTTGTATGATTTTAACTCAAGTAAAAAAAGCACTACTTCAGAAACTAAAAAGTGATATAATTCGTAACTAAAAGGTACAGATTATATTTATTAATAAAGGGATGACAGTATTGGTGGTAGCGGAACATACCTGATAACAAATGTTTCTTGCATTTGTTTAAATGTATATTTGCAAAAAATCTTTGAGTATATTCCAATGCAAAGAACAATTTTCCTGTTGTATGACAAGACTATAATAAAGAGCAATCCATTCAATGGGGAAGTAGATTATAAAGATTATAATAAAACTTTATTTGGTATTGCATCTTTTGTTTAAACTGTGTTCTAAAATGCTGTGTATAGCTAAATAAATTACAGGGGAAAAACAGGTCAGTTAAGAGGGAAGTTTATCATCAGCAAAGTCTGGAAATAAAATGCAGAATTAACGAGGCAGAAAGATACAGAAAAGTGTTGGGTTCCCCCCTACAGTTTTGACTGACCATTTTCTCCCCTGTGCTGATTGGCTGTTTGCTTCAACACTCGCCCCCCCCCCCCAGTCTTTTCATCTCAGCCTCACTGCACACTCTGCATCAAACCCACCTATTCCCCCGCCCCTACACTTCTCCTGTAACTTATCCTTTTCTGACTTAACGCCCCCCAAAAACCCACAAACAAACTGTGGAACTTGCATGATGTTTACTGTTATTACATGGTTTGCTCTGCTTGTGTATTCTGCTACTTTCCCCTACCCTTTGTTTGTCCTGTCTGTTTAGACCAGGGGTCTCAAAGATGCGGCGACCCTTGAAGTTATTTGCTGTGTCCCGCCAAGCTCCCCTCACCCACCACCCCCTCTCCCTCCCAGAATGCTGTGTCCCTGCTCCTCTGCCTACCTCCAAGCGCTTCCTGCTGCCAAACAGCTGTTTGGCGGTGCTTAGCGCTTTCCAGGAGGGAGGAGGAGGATGGGGGAGCCATGTGCTAAAGGGAGGAGGCGGAGAAGCGGCGTGGCCAGGGCAGGGATTTGGGGAAGGGGTTGGAATAGGGGCAGGGAGGGGGCGGAGTTGAGATGGGGATTTTGGGGAAGGGGTTGGAATGGGGGTGGTGCAGGGACAGGGCTCATGGAAGGGGTGGAGTGGGGGTGGGTTGGGAGCGGGGGGGCTTTTGTATCTTTATATGAAAAGGTGTCAGTGATGCGGCCCTCAGGCCAATGTACTAGTTCTCATGTGGCCCTCATGATGATTTGAGTTTGAGATCCCTGAGTTAGACAGGAACCACGATGCCTAGCATGGTGGGGCTCAATTCTTGCTTGCTCCCTAGGCAGTACCATAATAAACGTGATTAATAATAGTCCTGTATTACAGCCTCTAAAGAGGAGAAGGAGGCTTCTGAGAAAGTCAGGGAGGAAACTAATATCAGATGGGGAGGGAGCAGAGACAGATGAGCTCCATGAAGTAGGCTGTAGCTAATCCCTAGAGGACTTTAAAGAACAGTGAGGGCAATTTGGAACTAAATCCTGAAATGAATGGGATTCAGTGGAATTGCTGGAAAATAGGAATGATATTATGTATCTGAGTGAAGCTTTATCAGCAGCATGCTGCGGAGGATGGGTGAGCTGGGCTGGGCATTAGTTGTAGGCTACGTCTACACAGCAAAAAAAAAAAAAAAAAAAGACCTGCAGCAGCAAGTCTCAGAGCCTGAGTCAACTGCTTGAGCTTGTGCTGAGGGGCTGAAAATAGCAGTGTAGATGTTGGCCTCAGATTGGAGACCAGTTCTGAAACCTAGTGAGGAGGATATCTGTGCCTGTTGATCCAGGTTCTGAGACTTGCTTCCAGGGGTGTGTGGTTGATGGTGTTTTTTTGTTGTTTGTGGTTTTTTGTCATTTGTTTACTGTGTAGATGTATCTATAAAGAAGGAAGTAAATATAACAAGATGGTAAGAAATAAAGGTTGTGATGGTGATTTCAGCAGAGGTGGAGTCAAACCAGTGGCATACATAGGGAAATATTGGAGAGGTGGTTTTAGTTTGAATCACTTCTGTCTTTGAGAGGAACTACAACTTTATTTAGTCAGAAAAGGCAAGAGTGGATAGGGAAGCTTTGTCATGGAAGCCAGAACTTCAAGAAAACATGCAGTAAATTTGTCTGCCTCAGCTTTTGGATGCTTGAGGCATCTTGTTTCTGATTTTCAGATAAGCTGAGGACCCACAGCTTGAGTTGATTAAAGTGTAAAATTGGCTGTGTAGGTTTTGAAAGTTTTTTGTTTTCAATTGGTAACCATTGGAATAAAGTGGTAATTCAGGCAAATAGTAAGGATAATACATTCAACAAGAAAAGGGGTAGGTAGTTTGGCTCCAGTGTTGGAACATAACCAAGGATTCCAAAGAGGAAGAGCGTAGAGGAAGACTACCATCTGAAAAAGAGTAGATAGGAAGCATCCAGAGATTCTTGCATATGTGTATAGAGCTGATCTAGGAGTCTGAAGTAGTCAGTTTCAAAGACTCAACAAACAGTATTAAAAAGAGATAAGGCTTTTACTTGTGGAGGTTTGAAATGTCTTTGCTGCTATCTTACTGGACTTCACTTTGTGGGATTAAGTAAATAACTTGGAGGGAGTGGTGTGTGTGCGCGTGTATGTGGGGGAAGGGGAAGAAGATAAGTAATGTGAGAGGTTGAAGTTTGATTCTCTTGGGCTGTGATCATCTTGAGTTCTGCACTGGTAGTACAATACATTACTATAAAATTTTGCTTTTTGTAATGACTGAGGGTATGGCGTGGAGGGAAAGGAGTGAAGAGAAGAGGGGCTATTTTGTTTTTTTGCATGTGAAGAAAGGGCTTATGACTCTAAACTGTTTATAGTGGGGTGATTAGTGTTCATTGTGTTCACATAAAGTAGTAAATAAATTCCATGAATTCCTAACCCTTTGAGCTAGGGAGAGGAATGGTCTGTGAGTTTTGAGAAGATTTTCAACTAGCAGCTGAAGCATAAATCTTTTGCCTAACACACGAACAAGCAAAAAGTTTTACCTGCCAACATTAGTAATTAAAATAGGAAAAATTTGATTTATCAACCTGTTGAGAGTTGGTCAGGAAGTACATAAAAGAAATAACCTCTTGACTACTTTTTGATGATCTCCCTCTTTTTAATAAAACTTCTGAAAATACTCCCTTATTAAAAAAGCTACAGTCTGTTTATTCCTACACAACTGTTTTTATCCTAATAATAATCCTTTGGATTCCTATAGTTCCCACAATTCATGGATTATAAAATACTTCAGATACTCAATGATTAAGCTTTGCCCTGGGAGGTAAGTGGTCATACCCATTTTATAGATCAAGAAAATGGGGTATTGAGAGGTTTATTTGATTTATGTAATGTCAACTAACTGTTATGATTCTCAGTCCTATGGGTTCAACAGAAGCAATGGTGCCTCCGAGGCACTACTGAAGCATTAATGTTTTTTTAATATTTAAATAATGTTTACGCTGGCCATAGTGGTGATAGTAGAATTGTGTGTTTTATGCAAAGTAGGTGATAGATACAATAATGAAAATGTGTTAGTTTAGATCTGGTTTCAGTAAAACACTTAAGCATGTGAGTAGTCTCATTGACCTCAAGAAAAGCACAAGCTTAAGTTCTTTGCTGAATTGGGGCTTTAATGCTTAAATCAAGGAAGAAAATGCTTTTACATGTAACTTTTAACCAAATTTTTGATCAAATTAAATATATCTAGGTGGTCAAGTCATGGAACTGTATCAGATCATATCTTTTTCATAGTTGATGTATGTAATGGTCTTTGTTTTTCAGTTTTCCATTAACTTTGTAATTGGCATAGTACATTACGTGTTTTTTATATCTTATTTATGAGCCAAGGTGCTGGGGAAGGATAACAGTAGGATATAATATTAAAAGGAAAAAAGTCAACAGTAAAAACTAATAAATCAGCAAGTGGTTCTTGGTGAGAACAAGCTGTTGGGTTTACACGAACAGGAAGAAAAATTAAATAATTCCAAGTTATATTAAGCAGAAAGGTAGTGAGACTTTTGTACTTGTCATTTAAGCCTAAGGAGAAAGTGCAGGCTAGAGAATATAGAAGAGAAAAAACAAAATATTTGTAAATTAATGGAACAAATAGAAAAGTAAATGAAGGATTAATTCAGCTGCTAAAGTTAAATGTTGCAATGAGAACTTCAAAGCAAGTAAGTATCATGGTACCTGCTTTACAGCAATAATTACCCATTTGCCTGATTTACTGTCTGATTCTACAAAGGATTAAGGAGGAGTCCCATTGGTTACAAATTTTTCTGCTCAATTGTATTGGTCTGGCCATGCAGATTCCTTTGCAGAGTTGGCACCTTACTATGTACCTGACTTATGGCTTGGTCCTTAGGTTTGCTGAGTACCTGGACTTCTCATTGGCTTCAACAAAAGTTTCAGGTGCTTTTCATCTTTTGGAATCAGTTCTGTAAAATGTGTTCTCCCAGGGCTTTTCCCACATCAAATTGGAATTCTTTATCTCTTCATATTCTATCTTCTTCTGTTTCCTCAAAATAATGTTTGTGATATGATGCAAGCCTTCATCTCTTCTCATTTTATAATTACAGATTTATATTTAAGATGCTTAGTAAGATTTTTCCAAGCTCTTTTAGATGAATTGAAACTCTCCTCTACTTCTACTTCTTTCAAAATTAATTTTATTGGTGGGAAAGTTTGTGGTAAGACACTGAGTTGGGACTCAGAATATCTGGATTCAATTCCCAGCTGTGCCACAGACCTCTTATATGATCCTGGGAAAGTAATTTCATTTCTCTGTGCCTTAGTTTACCATCTGTAATAATGGGAATAATAGTACTTTTAGTCTACTTATATCTTAAGATAGTCCGTCCAGGGGCTTTGGTTTATGTTTATGTGTAGTGCCTACCACAACAGGGTCCTAGTCTGAATTAGGACCTCTAGGTTCTACTATAATACAAATAATATTATTATTAATAATATATTAAATTATTTAGCTATGGAAACTTTCAGTTGCAGCAGCTGATATATCAGACATTAATAGCTGGTAAGTATTTGTATGCACTACAGTATTAGATTAGGAATATTGTTTCTCATCCTCATTTGAAATGTGAACTGTAAATTCTCAATTTAATGCATTTTTATATGGCACTTTTAAAAACACATCTGGTAAAATATGTAATAGCTGGAATGCTTTTGCTTTGACTAGGAGCTTTTACTGAGGAGATGTCCTTTTAGGGAATGAAAACCTACTCTTTTATGAAGCACTACAAATTAGCCATAAAAAGGAAGAGGAAAAAATCCTTTACCATTGCATTTAAAATGTTTGGATTTTTGAATGTTAGTGTATTAAATGGGATGTCTTTTTAGTGTAAATAGTTTAATTGGGAATACAAATATAAATGATTAACCCTCTCTATTTAGAATTATTTTCCATGAGTTGATCTTCCTGTTTTAGATAAGTTAGGTAAATTTTGTGAGAGGTTAGGGACATTCTTGTCTTAGTCTCTCCACTAGAACTGATAGTATCAAATATTTTAACATGTACTCTTTCTCAAGTGACATGTTTGTTTGTCGCATAAAGCAAATTAAAATGTAAGCAGATGTATCCTAACTTTATTTCTACTTTGATTGGAATGAACATTGGTTGTGATCAGTCACAAGATTCAAAGAGGTCTTTATTTCCAAGTGCCTTTGGTTTCCCACCGTCTGTTTGATCATTTGAAATATCAGTTTTAGTGTTTAAAACTGCTCTTTGGGGACTGACATGCTTGGGGGGATGGAACGGAACATGGTCTCTCAAATCTCTGGGTGACCAGTTCAAATCAACCCCAACCTGGTAATGACCAAAAGTCAGGGCCACTTTATTAACTGTGAGAATGAAAAATAGGTGCTGATCTTAAATCAGTTTGTAGTAGGTATGTATCTAATATCAAAATTCACACCTTTCTGTCAGGTCAGCAGAGTGGTCAAAGATTGAACGGCAAGGAGATGGATCTACCTGTGGAGGGCCTGGTCAGGAAACTTAGTTGTCTTAACAAATCAGAGCTCAGATTTTCTGGGTAATCTGCTGCAAATTGATATTAAAATAATCTAGTGTCCCTAAATGAAGAAAGGACATAAAACCTATTTCTTTTTTCCTTTGCAGATCATCTTTTAAAACACAGACTTTGGTTGAAATTTCTCAGAGAACAGCCTTGCAGAGTAAACTAATTGTATTCTGTATTTGTATGACTTTATAGACTTCCTTGAAAGATTAGAGGTGTGTAGGTATTTAGACACTTATTTAGAAAGGAATCTTCAGACCAGGCTGCATTTATGGAACACTTTCTATCCAAATTACTGGATTTCAGTAAAGGGATCTAATTGGCAGGGAGAAGTTACTAGATTCCTTTTGGGATGCAGAGTGCCAAAGGAAATAATAGTGGCACTATTATTGTTTCATTTCTGGTATGTTGAACTCAGACTGGGTTCTGGCAGCTGTCAGAAATAAAACATAGTTAAGTTTTGATGGGAGCAGAATTTGTTTGATCTTGGCCCTGTGACTTGCTGGTTAACCTTTAGTGAATAACTAAAGTTCTGTGTTCCAGTTTAACAGGTGCAAAATTCCTTGATACTTGCTACCGCATAGTGGTGTTGAGTGCTAATGTTTGACATGAACAGTCTGTCATATAATGTAAGACTATTATTAATTGAAGAATTATTGCAGAAGTGCACTTTGAGTTCATGCCTTTTAGGTTATATAATATCGGGAGGTCATTGAGATTTTGTGTCTTTGAGTAGGTTTAAAAGCAAATATATAAAGAACAATTGGATGATTAGGGCCTTGTTGGTTTTTTGCTTTTGTTGAGCTATTCTGTTTCTCCTTTTGATGTTTGTAATTTTTATTATTATTTTTCAAAGGGAAACTCATTCAAATTTTTAGTTTCCAAATATTGGGATTTAGTGAAAAAATACAGTGTCTTTTTAGGTTGATGGTGGAAATGATTTGTCTATAATTTTAACTCTGAGAAGGTTAAATATGTAATAGATTTCCAATCACATTCTGTTAACTGGAGCTCTTTTTTTATTTAGCTAACTGTCACAGAATGTTGACAGCTTTGGGAAAGAGACTTGATGTTGCTTTGTGTGTGTGAGAAATGGTGAACAGCGTATAGGTAGTCTATGGAAAAGGATCTGAGAAGAGCCTGACCTTGACCATGAGAGAGCAGAAGGTTCCTCCATAAGGAGTGCCCCTTCAGCTGCTATGGCTCTGAAGCCGGTTTTGGGTGAGAAATGTAGATAGTTTTTCTCACCTGTGGCCTCCTCAAAACATTCAAAACCATCTGAGATTGATCAGCCACACTCTTCATTCCACAAAAAGGTGATTAAAAAGGTCTTCCATTGCCAAATAGAGGTCTGGTCATAAGCAGCAGTACTCACTAACACTGTATGAGGCAGTACTATGGACTTGGTAGGACCATTGAAACCAGTACCTTCTCTTTTACCAGGGAGATCTTTGACCATGGCACCTTCAGATCTTGTACAAGTTCCAGCAGCTGTATGCTTAATTGTGCTGTTGGTGCTGTCGATGATGCAAGCCATTCTTGTGGCAAATGACAGTTTCCTCCCGGGATGGTTCTTGGAGTATCCAGGACTGGGAGTCACCTTGTTAGCCTCTGCCTGCAGCAAGAGGGAGTCTTTCTTGTGGTAGCTGGATGTGAATTCCTGCATACCACCAGCCTTTTCGCTACTCAAGCACTCCTCTGTGGCTATGCCACCCTTACTTTGTCTTTCAGGTTGACAAAAGGTACACCCTAGTCATAAGTTTCTTTGAGTCATTCCCCTGTGATATCCGGCCCCTGACATTGGTTAGTCACAGAAATTCCAGATCCTTTGCACTGAGAGGTACAGCATACCCCACTTTTGCCTTAAACTACCACTTCTGCAAACCACACAGCACTTGTGAGCACTTAAAACAAAAACAGATTTATTTAAGAAAGAGAATAAATATTTAACGAGAAACGAGAGTGGTGAAAACAAATGGTGCAATACAAAATTTTAAAACATGAACCTGGATCTACACTCAGTTTTGTGTTCAGTGGTGATTGCCATCTTGATGAGGCATTGTTTTTTGGTTTCAGGCTTCTGGTATATCAGGAACTACAAAATACAGTAGTCGACTTGCCATTTGAGGGCACTGAGCTTTTTTTTCAGAAGATAGGTGATGCCATGTGCACGTTAAAAGATTCTTGGGCAGTTCTTCACTCACTGGAGGTCTACATCCTAGTGATGAAGAGGAAACACATGCTCAGTACAGACCTTACTACACTCAGGATGTTTCTAGATCAGAGATCTAAGCATCCTAGGTGTCACCCGTCAGCCTCATCCATAGCAGGCCTTTCTCACTGGCTTCAAAATAATCATTTTTACATCACAGTCGAGGACAGCATATAGACTATAAATCATCTCCAATTTTAGACATCCACCCCCTATTTGGAGAATCTATCTTCCTTTTACGTTCCACGGACAGAAATTTTTTCAGGCAGATGAGTTCTTAGCAGTGTGAAGGAGGGATATATTTTCCAATTAATGTCCCTCCCCTTCACCATCCTTTTTCAGGGACTCGTCTCATGAGGCTATATTAATATACAATGTGTACAGGCTCTCTTGGATCTGAGAGCAGTTGAGGAGGTTTCTTACCAACACAGAGCAAGAGGGGCTTCTCTTGCCTCTACTTCCTGGTTACCCTAGCATCTGTTATCCCTTCCTTGGAGATGGGAGATTGATATGCTCTCAGTCTGCAGGATGAAGGAGTACTTGTGGCACCTTAGAGACTAACAAATTTATTAGAGCATAAGCTTTTGTGAGCTATAGCTCACGAAAGCTTATGCTCTAATAAATTTGTTAGTCTCTAAGGTGCCACAAGTACTCCTTTTCTTTTTGCGAATACAGACTAACACGGCTGCTACTCTGAAATCTGCAGTATGTGTACTTTTAATGTGGCAATCTATCCTGGCCAGAGAAAGAAAGCATTTTCGATTCACGATAGGCAATGTGTACTAATAGTACATAGTACTGCCTTTCAGACTATCCACTGCCCCAGAGGTGTTCAACAAATATATGGCAATAATGGCAGCTCCTCTATGCCATTCAGAGATTCAAATACTTCCTTATCTGGACAATTGGCTAGTTTGGAAAAGATCAGGTTCCCACGTCCAAAACAGCATCTTGCTCATAGGATATCTTTTTTCTCGTCTTGGTCTAAAATCAAATATAGATAAATAGACGTTACAACCAACCCAAATAATAAATATCATAGGGAGAGATCTAAACTGTACAACCAGTGTGATTCATCTTCCGATGGACAGATTCCAGTCCATAGTCTCTGTCCAAAATCCTCCAGTCACAACAATACTGATGTCCTTGGGTTTGTGTGCAGCTGTTAGGTCACATGGCCTCATCCAAGTATGTGAGTTAGCATACCAGATTTCACCACAGGTGTCCTGTTCAGACCTGGATCCACATGGTATGTTGTTTAAACAGGCATTTTGTGTACATGCTGATTTGTGTGCCTGCTTGCGTGCTTCAGTCTCTGAATTGGTGGATGGACCCTCAAAATGTACGCAAGGGTATTCCCTTCCTGCCAACAGAACCAATTCTGACTCTGGTAATGGATGCCTCCATCAAAGGTTGGGGAGCCCACCTGGGTCAGCTTAAGGTTAGGCCCTTTAGAGCAAAACCTCCTGGGCCTTGCATATAAATATACTGGACCTTTGAATCATTCAGAGAGCTTTTGAGATGTTAGTTTCCACAATCAGAAACCTGGGGGGAGGGGTTCAGGTGTTTGACAACACCACTCTTTTATTTGAACAAACAGAGAGATCTGAGATCTAATCAGTTATGCCAAGAAATGATCCATGTAGGGAACTTGTGCATAAAGAACAATGTCTTGCTAAAGGGAGTGATGAATACTATTGCAGTTTTCTTCAGTAGGAACTTCCTAAACCGTCTTGAGGCATCAGTACACAGACTTTCCACATCGTCTCTTTCAAGTAATAGACATCTTTGCAACCAACCTGAAGAGCAAATGCAGGAAATTCTGCTCCAGAGCAGGTTGTAGCCCAGATTCTTTGACAGATATCTTCCTTCTCCGTTGGTCAGGTCTTCCGATGTATGTGTTTCCTTCTGTCCCTCTAATTCTGAGTGTGATCAGGAAGCTAAAGAGACAAAACAAGGTTAATCCTCATAGCACCAGCCTGGACAAGGCAGTACTGACCTTGTGTGTCATAACCAAGGTGATATACTGCACCTTACCCTACAATCTCTTTACCTCACAGTGTGGATGATCTCTGGTTGAGCAGTGAGGGAAGAGTACTCACAGAATGTCCAAGCCATTTTGGTGTGCAGCAGAAAGGACACAAACAGAGCCAATTATGCAGCAAAATGGTTCTTAGCATGTGCTGAGTCTCACAAGTTGTCACCGTGCAATATGGAAACTAGGCATATAATGGCATCCGATGAAGTGAGCTGTAGCTCACGAAAGCTTATGCTCAAATAAATTTGTTAGTCTCTAAGGTGCCACAAGTACTCCTTTTCTTTTTGCGAATACAGATTAACACAGCTGCTACTCTGAAACTAGGCATATAATAGAGACTTTGCTGCATTTAAATTGTCTGGCCTCTCCATCGGTTCAGTGAAGGTGCATTTAGTCTCCATTTCTGTGATACATCTACCAGTAGATAGATTTTCTGTCTTTTTTTGCATCTCTTGGTATCTAGGTTTTTTTTTTTTTTTTTTTTTTTTTTTTTTTTTTTTTTTTTAAAGCATTGTTCATATGTACCTTCCTGTGTCTGATTCAGTACCCTCACGGGACCTGAATTTGGTTTTGTACAGTTTAATGGGTTCCCCATTGAACCTTTAGCAACAACTTACTTATCTTTGCTATCAAATGAAAACTGCATTTCTGGTAGCAGTTAGTTACTTCTGCATGACGGGTGTTGGAGCTCCAGGCATTGTTAACTGTGACCCCTCTGTTTCATGCCATTTCACAAAGACCAGGTTTCTCTTAGGTGATCCTATGTCTATGCCTAAGATTAGGCATAACATTTCACCTCATTCGGATCATTCATCTCCCAGTGTTTTTTCGGGAACCTCATTCCAGCAAACCCAAGAGAAGCTTCTTTCTTTGTACGTTTGGAGGGTTCTCTGTCTTTCTATCTGGACAACACAAAATCTTCTCAGATCATCTGCTAGACTTTTTTAGGCTTCGGTGAAAGGAGTAAAGGGCAACTGGTTACAACCAGTGTATATCTCCCTGGATATCTTACTGTAACCAACTCTGCTATAATCTAGCAAAGGTTTCTCCTCTGAGAGTAAATAGCACATTCCGTTTGGTCAGCTATCTTGAGTAATATAGTGGTGATGGACATTTGTGTGGTCATTGGTACTTACCTTTTCTAGACAATATGCTGTCACTGAATCTTCCCAGGACAATGCCAACTTCAGAAGTCAGCCCTGCTGTTTCCCTTCAAGTAATCTGAAATCCCACCACCTGCAAGGAAACTGCTGGTGAGTGAAATGTATGTGTGCACAATCACTTGAAGGAGAAAAAAGTTATCTCTCTGTTCAGTAACTGTTGTTCTATGAGATGTGTTGTGCAATCCTCCTCCTTCCCCTGCTACTTCAGGTGTTAGTAAGCAGTGAGAAGGAATGGAGAATGAGGTGATGGCCACAACTTTTTTTATACCCTCAGCTCTGTGTGCAGGAGGATGGCAGGGGAACATGCATTGCCTAGTGGTACTTCTGGAGAAAGTCCTTTCCTCACACACTCAGTAGATTATAAGCTTTGTAATGATACCTTACAGGAGACCTTTTGCATAAAGAATATTCCAGTTACGTTATATTTACACTCATAAGCATATTTCCATAAAACATATGAGTGCAATGTCATAGTAGGTAATAATTTATTTTCTTCAGCACCATTGTGTGACATACTAGAGGCTCTATGACATAGAAAAAACCTGGGGGCAGTAGAAGAGAAGAAAGAAGCTGAAGGTTTTGATACTTGATGCATTTAGCACCCAGCTATAAAAGGTTTTGTTTTTTGGCATTTGGGAGGTAGTCCTAAGAAGACTTTACACTTGTTAGTGAGTGCTAGAATTCTTCATTCCCAATAACAGCAACCAAGGTCAGTGACTAGCTGCCCTATTACACTTCACATTTATATCCAAAGCTATGTCAAACAATGATGGGGTTAGCCATTTATGCTTCTGGTGAAGTATCAGCAGCGGAATAGTTGATTTTTGGAATTTAATTGTACTTGTCAGAGATAAAACCACGCTGCAGCATAGTTCAGGATAGCAGCAGTTCACATTTTTCTGAAGTATTTCATGCTGTTAATCTGATGTATAGCTGAATCTACCTTTAGTACACATTTTGAAAGTTATTTCAACAACCGTAATGGTTACAGATGATTTTTTACATGAAAACTTGATTACTAGAGTCAGTTATTAGCAACTTCACAGGAAGGGATAATTATAGTAACGTGATTATTTGGACCCAAAAATTATTTGGTTTTTCTGTTTGGCTCTTCTAATTTGTTTTTATGCACATCAAACCCGCACAACAAA
This sequence comes from Dermochelys coriacea, assembly GCF_009764565.3. Classification (NCBI taxonomy): domain Eukaryota; kingdom Metazoa; phylum Chordata; order Testudines; family Dermochelyidae; genus Dermochelys; species Dermochelys coriacea. Next base: position 42,758,710 of record NC_050076.1, read on the forward strand.
AAGAAAATTAGGGAACTAAACATACAGTATGTTAACTGAAACATGGTGAGGAAGTGAAAATCAGTGCGTTAGTCTATATTACTCAGTTTTTCCTATCTGGAAGAGATTTCAGGGAACAGAAAGTAGGAATAGCTTCATTTTGAAAAAGGTTAGCATGTAACGGGTAAAATATTTGCAGAACTACAGATGAAGCAAGTAAACTGGGTCAGAGTCTCTGATGTAGCATAGGACCTAATCCAAAACCCACTGACATAATACAGAGAAACTCCTGATAACTGCTGTGGGCTTTTGGATTGGGCCCCACGTGAGGAGACTGCAACAGAAAGTTAACCCTCTTCTCCCTCTCCCCCCCCAATAAGTTTGCAAAATAGTAGTGATAAGAGATATATTGGAGGTATATTAAGCAATAAGTATGTTCACGTGGTTAAAAGTACTTCCTTTAAACATATGAAAGAGGGAACTACAGGAAAAAAAGAGCAATTCTTGCCTGATTTCAGTGTGTGGTTATGATCAGAAAAGTGAGTGATAAAATGGTGTTTTTACTCGCCTGATTTGATCCATGTGTATTCAGTCATACTTTTTGTTTGCTTTAACAACACATTTGAAGTTTTAGAACTGCAGAACCAAAGCTCTGAGAGAGTGAGTAGGATTCTTCTATGACTCAGGTCAAGACATAGAATTGGCTAGTGTTGTTTCGTTTGTACCATCTTTATTACTGATGGTGATACATAGGCCAGAAAGCAACAACAACAACACCGCTTGATTTTCAGTTTACAGGTACATTTTGTTAGGCTGGCTGTTTAAAATCTTTTCCTTCCTTCCTTCCTCTTAAAATTGTGGATTTCTATTTTAAATAGATTGGGAGTTCTAGGTATTCTTGAAATAGTGATTTTATAAACATCTACTTTTCAGTTGTGGTGCAATTAATATCTTTTCCTTACATCTGTGATAGAACTTTTAGCATACTTTAGTATTTAAGGAGCTGAACTTTAATACATGGAATTGAATTAGCTGCCAAAAATTATATTATTTCCTGAGACTTGAACACTTTTTAGAACTTTTCTTTTTGGCTCCGGAGTAGTTTTAACTTCCCCCCTTAGATTTCTTTTGCTTAACTTTCACAGTGGCTTAATGGGGGGAGAAGGGACTGCAGTGTGGCTACTACTGCTCTTGCTCTTCTGGCAAAAGTGCTGGTTGTGAATTCATACAATCGGTTGGATTGCAGCAGAACCTGTTTGAAAGCTCTGCACTAGTCTGATAAAGGGCCTTTGTGGTTTGAAAGCTTGTTGATGCAATAAAAGGTAGTGTGTGATAAAAACTTATCTGCTGGTCTTCAACAGCACTTGCATTTAGTCTTGTAGTGTAATTAATAGCATGCCCATGTCTTCAAGACTTGAGACCAGAGGAATTTATCTGTGTTTTTGTTTTATTTTTTGTTTTGTTTTATTTGGAAAGGCATCTGGAAATTCCAAAAAACATAGAACAGTAGGTGTGTTCACCTGATACTTACTTGAAAATGTTAACTAAGTAGTCCAGATCAGTTTGGTGTCACAAATTAACTTGTGTACGCAGAGGAAAGTTGTTTCGGAGTTTTGGCTGCCTTCTTCAAGCAAGAGCATGAATGTAGTAGTGTGCTCACAAAAGAGCAATCAGAATGAAGAATTGTGGAAAGTCATCAGCTATAGTCAATCGCGTAGACTTGTGAACTAGACTTCTTCAAACATATCAAAGGCATTTGCTCTTATGGAACATTAAGGTCATTTAGGAATTCTCTGGTTATATTATGCTTTTTATTTTTAATTGAGTTTGTTCTTCTGACTGTTGTAATTGTGCCTAGTAATGATAGGTGCAAATGTAATTATGAATAAATAAAAAGCAAATCAAGAGAAACCTTGATCTATCAGACCTCAAAAAAGCTATTAATTTTGTAAAATGGACATATACATCATGAAGCTTCTTTATGGGTAAATTTAAATGGCTCCACAGTCTTTCTCAGGCCTAGGACATCTATCCCAAATCTTCAATAGTGAGTTGTCTTTAGGGTGGATAATTTTTTTTAATTTAAAAAAATCAGATTATTTTACTTAAATCACTTTTTAAATTTAAATTAAAAACCTATTTTAAATTGACAACTTATGATAAAGCCTAATTGTATTGTAATCAATTATAATAATTTAAATACAAAAAAATATTAAGCCATACATGTTTGCTGCCAATTTTTGAAGAACATCGAATCGCTGAAGTGTTAGAAGTCTCTGGCTAAATAGCTGGAACCAGCATTTGCTGAAGCTAAATCAGCTTTAAACAGCAGTGTACTCTTCTGCAGGTGCAGAGGAGTAGTTTATTCACCTAATTTAACCCAATGACTAGTTAGTTTTAAAGTTAAGAAACCAACTGAGAATTGAAAATGCAGAAAAGCTTTTTTTCCTCTTGCCATCTGTGAATAAAAACTAAGTGTGAGAGGATGAGATCTACTAGTTCTAATTACACAGCGACCAGAAATAATCAGTTAAATGTACTAACTAGAGATACTTCCTTGGTTTGTTAAATCAGTTATCTTTAAATGCAAAACATGTTTTGATAAAACTTTTTTCTTATGCATCAAGCACATTTAAGGCAGGTTTATTTAATAAAAATATTAAATAGTGCTTTATGCATTTTTAATTGAATCGCCAGATAAATAGTTTGACACAAATTGCAAGTAAAAATTAATCACGTAGTAAATAAGAAATGCATCGTTCACCATTTTCTAACATTAAAAAAATGTGAAATTTAACACTCTATATAAATGTGAGTTTAAGCTGGATAATGGCTTAAATAAATGTGTATAGACACACTGTCTCACTGGTTAGCAAACAGAAGCACCAAATTTAGTGAAAAGGCTATATTTAGTTGCAACTCATGTTTTTATGATTACTAGCCGATGAGTCAACTTTTCTTTAGGAAAATAACTAAAGTACAAATGCAATACAATTAAAATTGATGATTTAAATCAAGGTTTCTTTCCTATTGATTTAAATCATGATTAAAGTAAGTGATTGATTTTAAATTGCTTTGGTTTAAATCAATCCACCCTGCTTATTTTCCTCTCCTAGAATGCTCCTGGATATCAGGATGGCAGTCCTCCTTACAACAGAGCATACCTGAAGTCTCTGCCTTTATCTCACTACTTCTCCGGGATCATGATAACCTTGGCTTCACCCACACACCTCTCCACTCTTCAAAATGACAGGCAGGCTGAGAGAAACAGAAGAAGAGCAAAAAAAAAAAAAAAAAGCTTATTAGATACTACATTCTTCTGTCTTTCTCTGCTTATAGCTATCTCCACTCACACTGAAGGGAGTACTCAGTTACTTTCATTGAACCTTCCCCTTTACCCTCATTCTCCCCCTCTCACTGCCTCAGAAGATGCTGAATAGAGTTGAAGTCTGCACTGGAGGACAAGGGGAGGGGGAAGGCAGGAGATGACTAGACTGGCTGAAGGATAGGGGTCTGGAGGGCTGTGCTGGAGGTAGAGTCTTCAAAGCAAGAGTTGTGGTGGAGCTACAGGACCTCTGTGTACATATAGCTCTGGTCTCCTAATCAGGATTGCTGCAGAGATTATCTTTCTGTGAGCCCCTCTTGGGGTTTTATGATGGGAGAGTATTATATGGCTTCATATTATAATACACTTTTTTAAAAAAAAAAATTGTGTTAAATGTGGATTAGTCACCTACTCAGAAAAGTGTTTCCTAAATGTTCTCTTAATTTATTTATTTTAGCATGCTGGTGCAGTTATGCAGCCTGGTGTGTTGGGGTTGGAGCCAAGGCTCTGTCCGGATCACACAACATTCCACCCACTTATGGGAGGTGATGCTTCTTTACAGTCTTGTGCGTCCATCTGGGGAGGGTGGGAGGAAATGGAAAATTATAGTACAGTCATAGGAACCACAAGAGGGAAAATAGTAGGGGAAATCTGTTCAACATCTTGGATGTCTGTACGCAAATACAGGGAATATAGAGAATAAAGGACTGGAAATATTAGTACATAAACTAAATTATGACTTATGGAATAAATCTCATGACTGGAATTTTGGTGTAGTGGGGTATATTGTTCAGGAAAGACAGGTGGGGGGTGAAAAAGGGTGTTGCATTAAACATCAAGAATATGTGCATTTGTTCTGAGGTCTAGAAGGTGGTAAGAGACCAACCAGTTGAAAGTGTCTGGGTAAATGTAAATGCGGGGGGAGGGGAGGGGTAAAGAGAAACCGGGGTGATGTCATAGTAGACATGTGTTGTGGATCACCAAATCAAGAGAACACAAATATCCAAAACACAAGACCTGGTAGTAATGGGGGATTTTAACTACCCAGACATGTATTAGTAAAGTAGTACAGCAAACATATAAAATATCCAGTGACTTTCTAGAATGTACTGGGAACAACTTCTTGTTTCAGAAGGTGGAGGAAGTAACCAGAGGAACAGCTATTTTAGACTTGATTCTGACTAACAGGAAGGAATTGGTAGTGAATCTGAAACCCAATTATAATTAGGGTGAAAGTGATCATGAAATGATAGATTTCATGATTCTAAGGAAAGGACGGAGTGAAAGCTGCCGAATAAGGAAAATGGAATTTAAAAAAAAAAACACACTTCAACAAACTCTGAGAACTGTTAGGTAAGGTCCCCATGGGAAGAAAATCTAAGAGAAAAGGGAGTTTGGAGAGCTGGCATTTTCTCATGATAATATTAAAGGCACAGCAGCAACCCATCACCATACGAATGAAAGATAGGCAGAATAGTAAGAGACCTATATGACTCCATAAGGAACTCTTTAATGATCTGAAAATCAAAATGGAATCGTACAAGAAGTGGAAATGTGGACTAATTGCTAAGGATGAATGCAAAAGAATAGCACAAGCATATAGGGACAAAATCAGAAAGGCTAAGGTGCAAAATGAGTTACACTTAGCCAGGGACATAAAGGGCAACAAGAAGAGTATATTGGAGTAAGAGAGACAAAGGAAAGTGTAGGTCCTCTACTTAGCATGGAGAAGAAGAACTGATAATGGATGACACCAAAAAAGCTGAGGTGTTTAATGTGTATTTTGCTTCAGTCTTCACTAAAAAGGTTAATGGTGACCAGATGCTTAACACAATATTAACAACAAGGGTAAAGGAACACAAGTCGGAATAGGGAAAGAACAGCTTAAAGAATATTCAGATAAGTTAGATGTATTCAGGTCAGCATGGCCTGATGAAATTAATCTTAGGGTATTTAAGGAACTAGCTGAAGCCACCTCAGAGCCATGTGTGATTATCTTTGAGAGTTCATGGAGGAGGGGTGAAGTCCCAGAGAACTGGAAAAGACAAACATGATTCCTGCACTGAAAAAGGAGAACAGTCAGCCTAATTTCGGTATCTGAACAATACAGGAACAAATTATTAAGAGTTAGCAAGAACCTAGAGGATATTAGAATTTTAAGTAATAGCCAACATGAATTTGTCAAGAACAAATGATGCCAAACCAATCTAATTTCCTTTGACTGTTACTGACCCAGTGGATTTGGGGAAACAATAAGATGCAGTGTATCATGATTTTAGTAAGGCTTTTGACATGGTTCCACATGACATTTTCATAAACAAACTAGGGAAATGTGGTCTTGATGAAATTACTATAAGGTGGGTAGGCAACTGGTTAAAAAGACACACTCAAAGAGTAGTTATCAATGGTTTGCTGTCAAACTGAGGATTTGTCTAGTGGGGTCCCATGGGATCTATCCTGATTCCTGTATTTGATCAATGAGTTGGATAATGGCATGAAATATTTGCTTATAAAATCTGCAAATGGTACCAAACTGGGAGGGGTCATTTGCACTTTGGAGGATTACATTAGAATTCAAAAGGGCATTTGTTGATAAATTGGAGAATTGGTCTGAATTCAACAAGATGAAAATCAATAAAGACAATTGCAAAGCACTGCACTGAGGAAGGAAAAATCAAACACACAACTACAAAATGGGAAATAACTGGCTAGTCAGTAGTACTGCTGAACCTCCAGATCCTTTTATAGTGGATCACAAATTGAATGTGAGCCCATCCCAGGGCTGAAGCCCAAAGCCTGAGCCTCACTGCCTTTGGGAAGGTGGGAACTCATTGCCTGCCTGCTGCTCTCGCATTGTGCCCCAGGTGTCTCCAGAGGAGGGCAGGATCCAACTCTGCTGGTGGCCCCAGCAGCCAAGACCAAGGCTGTGCATCCAGGAGCAACAGGGAGAGGGAAGGGCTGCTATTTTGCCCCCTTCCTGCCAATCGCAACCCAGGAGGCTGTGTCTGCAAGGCCTTGTGGCCTCATGCAGCCATGGTGGCCACCTTTGAGAAATGCTGTACTAGACTGTGTGACGTGAATAGTCTCGTATGGTAAGTGAAAAGAAGGGAAATGTGCTGGTTAATTTGTGGCATTTCTTCATTGAGAATTTATGGAACACACAAAATGACAAATAGTTTAGATTTTAATTTGTTTAATTACATTCTGTCAAGATTTACTCAGCTTTTTTTGTTTTGGCTTTGGTTTTTAAGGTCACTTTTGGATCATCGCACAAAGTCTTCAGAGAAAACAGTAGTGATTACAAGGAAACTATGCTTACAAAAATAAGTTCATTGTCAAGTGACACTCAAACAGGAGCACATCTCTAAAGTAAGTATCACTGTGAAGCCTTTCTTTAATTGTTTATTATTTTTTTAAAAATCTTGACTATGACAGTTTAGTATGTCATTATTGCATTAGTGTGGAGTGATGTTCTACAAAATACTACAGAGGTCAAATGATCTACATGTCAGAGTGCAAAAGCACCAGTGAAATCTTTTTATAACATCATTGGAGAGGACATTGCTATCTCATTGGTAATTGCTGTCCTGTGGACTGAGATAGCTGCTGCTTCTGTCTAAGCTCCCAGGCATTCTTTGTGTGTGTGGTTGTGAACAGGTAGTGGTCTGGAGAAGACATGATAGCTATATGCCTAAAACCTGTTGGTCATTTTAATAACTCTGTCTGCATCTGATATTGAATTTGAAGCTGTAATACTTACATCATAAACTAGTTTTCCCTAATTATACATATGTTCCACTTCTTGGCAACATGCGAAATAAAATAGTATTAAAGAAAACTGGATAGTAAAGTATGAATTGTAAATCCTGGGTGGTTTGCTTATAGAACTGGCAACATACCAGCCTCTGCATGTTCATTTAGAGATTCATTTTTTTTTACTTTTTGTTTTTCAAACCTGACCTGAGGTTCATAAATTATATTAGAACCCAAACCCATCCTGATATCCAGCTGGTTCTGGATTGTATGTGGATATTTCAGAACCATAGTCACCAGCATAGTCTAAGATAAAGTGACCCAATTTGTATTTATAGCTGTCATTTGTAACCACCCTGTTTGGTATTTCATTAAGTATTGTTCCATTTGAGAGACCCTTTGGATTGCTGACACTTTATGTACGGATCATTAATGCTTTCCATGCTTTGGTAACGATTTTTCTTCAAGTGTTTTCTCATATCAATTCGAGTCAGAGACAAGTTTGACCGCTTGGGCGTCATTCTCAATGTCAACAAGTATAGAGTTTATTGGGGCTGTCCTGGATGCGAACCAAGCGAGAGCATTCCTCCCAGAGGCCTGACGTCTAATCCTTGCACACACAATGGCCGGTCTCTGCAGTTTTCCCACTACCACAGTGAGGCAGTGTCTCAAGCTGCTGGGTCACATGGCAACCTGCACTTACATGGTGCAGCATGCAAGGTTGAGGCTCAGGCCCCTACAGGTGTGGCTGGCATCCATATAACCCAGGCCACGACAGTCTGGACATGGTGCTCACCGTCCAGAGGCATACCCTTGATTCCCTGTGTTGGTGGCTGGATCCCCACATGGTGGGCGCCGGAGTCCATTCCGCCTTCCCCAGCCTGCTCTGACCCTGGTAACAGACGCATCTGCGCTGGGCTGGGGAGCGCATCTCGGAAGCCTGATGACTCAGTGTCTATGGCAGGTAGAGGAACTGGCCCTGCATATTAATATCAGAGAACTCAGGGCTATCCGCCTGGCGTGCCAAGTGTTCCTGTCCCACTTGCAGGGCCATCGTGTAGCGGTGCTGACGGACAACACCATGGCCATGTTTTATTTAAACAAACAAGGTGGAGCCCGGTTGTCTCCTCTGTCAGGAAGCCCTTCTACCTGCTGGGGGTTCAGAACTGGCAGACAGCTTGAGCAGACATTTCCTTATACACAAATGGTCAATTCGTCCAGACATTATCCACTCCACTTTCCGCAGCTGGGGGTTTCCCTGAATCGATCTGTTCGCCTCGCGAACCAACAGGAAGTGCCCAACCTTCTGCTCCTTCCGGGGTCACAGCCCGGGCTCGATCGCAGATGCCTTCCCGATTCCATGGTCCGGTCAGTTACTATACGCCTTCCTGCTATTTCCCCTGGTCCACAAGATGCTTCTCAAGGTCCGCAGGGACAAGGTGGATGTCATACTGGTGGCCCCAGCTTGGCCTCGCCAGTGCTGGTACCCCACTCTCTTGGTTCTGTCAATCCGGGCCCTGCTGCGTCTACCTCTTGCCCCCGACCTCATCTCACAGAATCACGGTAGTCTCCTTCACCTAGACCTTCAGTCTCTCCATCTCATGGTCTGGAGGATCTGTGGTTGAACCAGGCTGAGCTTGCCTGTTCGGACTTGGTGAGACAGGTGCTCCTGGAAAGCCACAAACCTTCTACCAGCATTGCGTACGAAGCAAAGTGGAAAAGGTTTTCCATTTCATGTGCTCAATGGCAGGTGTTCCCACTCCAGGCTTCAATTCCGTGCATCCTGGACTATCTAGTGCACTTGAAAGACCTGCATCTGGCATTCGGCTCTCTTAAAGTCCGTCTCACGGCTATCTCGGCATTCTCCCCGGGCATTGCCCGGTGTTCCGTGTTTGCATACCCCATCGTGGGATGTTTCCTGAAAGGTCTGGAAAAAGTCCGTCCCCCAATGAAGCCCCTGTGCCAGCCTGGGACCTTAACTTAGTGCTTTTCCATCTCATGTGTCCTAACTACTAGCTTCCTGCTCACTCCTCTATCTCTCCTGGAAGGTTGCTTTCCTAGTGGCCATTACTTCAGGACAACGTGTTTCTGAGCTATGGGCTCTCACATGTGAGCCACCATATACATTCTCCATAAGGACAAAGTTCAGCTTAGGCCTCATCCAGCTTCTCTACAAAAAGTTGTATTCCGTTTCCATGTCAGCCAGGATATTTTCCTGCCGGTTTTCTACCCAAAACCACATGCTAATCTTTGAGAGCAGCAGCAGCTGCGTTCACTGGATGTCAGAAGGGCGCTCGCCTTCCGCATAGATCAAACAAAGCCATTCCGCAAGACAACCCAGTTGTTCATTGCTATAGCGGAATGAATGAAAGGTGCGCCTGTTTGTTTCTTCCCAATGGATATCTTCATGAATCACTGCATGTATTCGCCCTTGTTATAACTTGGCAAATGTCCCTCCGCCTGCTGTTACGGCTCACTGCACGAGAACTCAAGCCTCCTCTGCAGCCTTCCTGGCACATGTACCCCTCCAGGAAATCTGCAGGGCTGCCACATGGGCCTCTGTGCATACCTTCACGTCCCACTACGCCATTGTCCATCAATCTCATGATGATGTGGCCTTTAGTAGGGTGATTCTTCAGTCTGCAATACCTTGACTCCAACCCCACCTCTGAGGAAAGGCTTGGGAGTCACCTAACTGGACTTGATATGAGCAAACACCCGAAGAACAGAAAGGGTGAGTAACCATTTTTTCTAACTGTTGTTGTTCGAGATGTGTTGCTCATATCTATTCCATTCCCCCCCACCTTTCCCTCTGTCGGAGTTGCCGGCAAAAAAGGAACTGAAGGGGGGTCGGGCCGGCAGGGTCATATGTAGAGCACTATACCGGCACTGCTCCAGGGGGCTCCACAGCCAGCCCGACGAGTAGCTGCTAGGGAATAGTTTTCAACTTCTGTGCACATCGTGTGCACACACACACCTAACTGGAATAGATATGAGCAACACATCTTGAAGAACAACAGTTACAAAAAGGGTGAGTAACCGTTTTTTATGAGGGATGCACAATATTACTGCATCATCTTTCTACATTTGCATGGTGTTTTATGAAGTCACTTTTTGTATTATATGTTGTTCCTAGTCAGTGTTCATTGCTGTACAAAACTCTAGCTACTAATAGTCTAGGTATAACAAAATTACTATTCTATTGTACTAAAAGGCAAGGAGGACTTCCTGTAAAGTAAGTCAAGGTTAATCTAGAGAAAATAGTGTTGGCTGACCCCTAAAAATTGCCACAGTGGTTTCCTAAGGTTCAGGAAAAAAATTGTGGACAGATCAAATTGCTCAGTACATCTTAATGAATGATCCATAGTTTTGGAATTGGACTGCATTTTTCTTAATGAAGAGGTATTGATAGGCTATTAACGTTTTTCTTACATACAAATAACTGCTAGGTTTGCAAAGTCAAACGCTCAAAGTTAGGAAATGTCAGAATTAAGATTGCTTGGGGACACTTAATTTTGTCCCCCTTGCACATATGCATTAGGATAGTCTTGCTCAATATTACATATAAAGTATATACCAGATATAGAGCCCATGTCTTGGTTCCTAGTCCAGTGCCTTGAACATGAGAGCATATTTTCTCTTTTTGCACTCCTTTATTTCATTCACAATCCATACTGTGCAATAAAAGATGCAGGGGTCCTGTAGATCTTTCAGACATCTGTTAATTGGTACTGGGGGATCAATTCCTTGCTCCACCATAAACTTCCTTTGTAACCTTGGGCAAGTCACTTAGGCACCTAAATATCTTTGTGGTTCTAGCCCTAACTTCCATGGATTTCAGTGGAAGTTAGGAGCCTGTGTGCCTTTCAGGATGTGGGCCTTACTTCTTCTTTGCCTCAGTTCCTTATCAGTAAAATGGGAAAGCATATTACTTCCCTAGCTCACAAGGGTGTTGAGATTATATTAAAGATTGGAGTGCTCAGGTACTATGGTGTGAAAGAGGCCATATTAAGATATAATAAATGTGATCATGTATTTAAAAATGGTATAATCTATACTGTAAAATAGAAATATAGAAGAATTTATATAATGCTTGATTGTGATCTCATTGTTGAACACATGAAATTACTCCTGAGTTACTCGGGTGTAAGCAAGAGGAGAATCTGGCCATTAAAATTTAAGGAAAAAACCTTGGTTTTAGTTTGTGGCAAAGAGCATTTTGGAATGTCTGTTAATTGCCAAAGGGAAAATTGCTCCTCTCTTTTAACTACTTCATATAAAGGAAGTATGTAGACAGTCATAATTTGGGCATAAAAATGTCTATGCAGATTACTGTCAGACAAGACTAAACTTTTCTTACTTGGTATTTTTTTTTCTAATCAAAACCAGAGAAAAATACATTGAGCTGCTGGAGTAACATTCTTCATTTTCATTCTAACATTTTATTCATTTTGTTTTCTTTCTGTGGGCAAAAAGTAAGTGATTTGAATCCTAAATTTTAATACAGTCAAGAGAATTGGAGAAAACCAAAATGCATTTAAAAATATTTAAACAAACTTGGGGCCATATCGTCAGCCATTGTAAATCAGTATGCTGAGGTTTACACCAGTTACTGATCTGGCCCATTATGTTAACTGAACAGTACAGATTTAAAAGGACTTAAAAAAGTCATGTATTCTGATCATCAGTTCATTCAACCTCGGAAACAAGGTCTAGTAACACAGATGATAATAGGGAGGCTAAAGTTAGATATTATTTCTCATTAAAGTCTTTTATTAGTTTCATGTTGGGTAACATAAGAGGAAAACATCTAGCAAATTAGCAATTTAATGAAATATTGCCTGTTTCCCACTTACAGCCTAGTTTTGGCAAGCTAGTTCTGATTCCAGAAATAATTGATTTTTCTGTTTAGTGAGTTCAGAATTCAGTCATTCCTAGCAGTAAGATAATATTGGAACAATTTACCAGAAGAAGTGTTGAACTCACCATTGCTTGGAGTCTTCAAGACGAGATTCGATCTTTATAAAAGACATTCTTTAATCTTCAATCCAGGCTTTGTTCTGCAATAGCGCTGCTCCTACTCAGAGTGGGTGCCGTCAGTAGAGTTGAAATTGCAGACCAGTTTTCCCCTTCCTGCAGCCTTTCACTGCCATATTCTCTCTTTCCTCTGCCAGAGTGGAATTGTGTCTTGAATCCTGCACATGCTTCTTGCCATTTAGCATATGGAATACTGTAATATAGAATATATTATTATATATAATATATAAACACAATTATAGTTAATTGTATCCATTTATTTACAAAATTGTTTCAAAATTACAGCTTGAAATGAGAAAAGGAGTACTTGTGGCACCTTAGAGACTAACACATTTATTTGAGCATAAGCTTTCGTGAGCTACAGCTCACTTCATCGGATGCATTTGGTGGAAAATACAGTGGGGAGATTGATATACACACACAGAGAACATGAAACAATGGGTTTTATCATACACACTGTAAGGAGAGTGATCACTTAAGATGAGCCATCACCAGCAGCAGGTGGGAAGGGAGGAAAACCTTTCATGGTGACAAGCAAGGTAGGCTATTTCCAGCAGTTAACAAGAACATCTGAGGAACAGTGGGGGGTGGGGTGGGGTGGGGGGGAGAAATAACATGGGGAAATAGTTTTACTTTGTGTAATGACTCATCCATTCCCAGTCTCTATTCAAGCCTAAATTAATTGTATCCAGTTTGCAAATTAATTCCAATTCAGCAGTCTCTCGTTGGAGTCTGTTTTTGAAGCTTTTTTGTTGAAGGATAGCCACTCTTAGGTCTGTAATCGAGTGACCAGAGAGATTGAAATGTTCTCCAACTGGTTTTTGAATGATATAATTCTTGACGTCTGATTTGTGTCCATTCATTCTTTTACGTAGAGACTGTCCAGTTTGACCAATGTACGTGGCAGAGGGGCATTGCTGGCACAAGATGGCATATATCACATTGGTAGATGCGCAGGTGAACGAGCCTCTGATAGTGTGGCTGATGTGATTAGGCCCTATGATGATGTCCCCTGAATAGATATGTGGACAGAGTTGGCAACGGGCTTTGTTGCAAGGATAGGTTCCTGGGTTAGTGGTTCTGTTGTGTGGTGTGTGGTTGCTGGTGAGTATTTGCTTCAGATTGGGGGGCTGTCTGTAAGCAAGGACTGGTCTGTCTCCCAAGATGTGTGGGAGTGATGGGTCGTCCTTCAGGATGGGTTGTAGATCCTTGATGATGCGTTGGAGAGGTTTTAGTTGGGGGCTGAAGGTGCTGGCTAGTGGCGTTCTGTTATTTTCTTTGTTGGGCCTGTCCTGTAGTAGGTGACTTCTGGGTACTCTTCTGGCTCTGTCAATCTGTTTCTTCACTTCAGCAGGTGGGTATTGTAGTTGTAGGAATGCATGATAGAGATCTTGTAGGTGTTTGTCTCTGTCTGAGGGGTTGGAGCAAATGCGATTATATCGTAGAGCTTGGCTGTAGACAATGGATCATGTGGTATGATCTGGATGAAAGCTAGAGGCATGTAGGTAGGAATAGCGGTCAGTAGGTTTCCGATATAGGGTCAAATAAATTTTTCTCAAATTTGTTAGTCTCTAAGGTGCCACAAGTACTCTTCTTTTTGCGAATACAGACTAACCCGGCTGCTACTCCGAAGCTTGAAATGAATGACCTTGTATGCCTCCAAACATATTAAATTATTGAGCCAATATTATATAATTTTCTCATTTTTAAAGAGTTGCCCAGATGGTCAGGCAATGAGTTCCATGTAAAAAATGATGATTAAATACCCTTGGGGTATGAGGCACATACTTATCCTCTTTAGCTACATAATCTATGGTTAATAGGTGGAGTTTCACCTTGCTAACCCGGTAACATGAGAGCATTCATAGAGTTTCCTGAATATAGACAAGGCTTTCAAAGAAAAAAAACGAACACATTTAATGTCTAATTAAATGCAAATTTCTAAAAGGGGCTAAACAAAATTATTTCCCTAACAAGAAAATAAGTACTGAAAAGCAGTTCAAAAACACAAGTGCAAATTGTTATTACCCTACAAAAATAATACAGCACACCTATATATAGCAAAATAATATTACTCAGCTGCTACCTCAGCCCAAGGCCCACTGATGTGACCTCACTGAGGGAAAGATTCTTGAAAAGTAGGATTTCCCCTGCTCTAGCTCCCTGTTTACCTGTTGCTGACAGTGTTTTACTACCATTGCTTATTGATACAACTTTTGTGTGTGGGAGGGAGCAAGAAACAATACACCTAGGAGTTAGTTATTTAGATCATTAAACACGACTGGTAGTGCTGACTCTTGCATGGGCATAGATCTAAATTGTAGTATGATCTCTTTCTTTCTTTTTGGAAGAGGTACTCTAACATCATCTAGTGGAGAGAAGGTGCAGTTGCTGGAGTGGTTTTTTAACATGCTCAAGAATTCTGCCTGGCAGAGTTATCATACAGTTCTTTCTAAGCAAGCACATTTTATTCTTGAAGTGAAAGCATTCAGGAAAAAACATATTAAAAACATCTCTTCTGTTGTACATGATAATTTGATTATCTGAAGGATTGATTCAGGAGTGTATGGTATTTCACACACAAGTGGTGTGATCAGTCTATCCTCTAAGACCCATCCATGCCCAATTGGGGAGGATGATTTTGGATGCGCTGTGTCATCCTGGAGTTAAGTCCAAAGCTGATTGTGAAGAGTTACAAAGGGATCTCACAAAGTTTGGGTGACTAGGCAACAACATGGCAGATGAAATTCAGTGTTGATAAATGCAAAATAATGGATGTTGGAAAACATAATCCCCACTAAACATACAGAATGATGGGGATCTCAATTAGTTGTTACCACTCAAGAAGTCATTGTGGATAGTTCTCTGAAAACAGCTATAGAGTGACATTCAAAAAAGCTACCAGAATGTTAGGAACCATTAAGAAAGGGGTAGATAATAAGAAAGAAAATATCCTATTGCCTCTCTATAAATTAATGGTGTGCCCACACCTTGATTATGGGGTGCAGTTTTCATTGTCCCATCTCAAATAAGATACATTAGAATCAGAAAAAGTAGAGAGAAGGGCAAAAAAAAATTAGTGATATGGAACACCTTCCATTTGAAGAGAGATTAAAAAGACTGGGACTGTTCATCTTAGAAAAGAGAATATGAATAGAAGTCTATGAAATCATGAATGGTGTGGAGAAAATGAACAGGGAAATGTTGTTTACCCCTTCACATAACACAAGAAGCAGGGGTCACCCAATGCAATTAATAGGCAGCTGGTGTAAAATCAACAGAAGGAAGTACTTCACACAAGGCACAGTCAAACTGTGGAACACTTTGCGAGCTGTGGCAGCTTCATGGACAGATCTTATGTCTCATACAAGAAAATCTGTAAAGCAGCACCTGGTTATCGGTTCGTACCACCTTCAAAATTCTACAAGCTGGGCATCCAGTCATCATCTGATGCAGCCTTCAGTAGAAAAATGCTCCTCACTGTAGTATCAAAGTAACTGTTAAGAAAGGGTTTTTGCATCAGTACATAACTCTACATAGTGCCCCACCAGTCTCCTCCCCACCCCAAGTGAACACTGATATAAATATCTCAGTGTCGTGGATCTCATTACGAATAAGAATAGGAAAATTTATCCATGTCTTACCTGAAAATTTCTTTATTTGGAGTATTGAAGTCCACAGATCCATCCCGCCCTGAATGGGCTGTTAATTTGGGAAAATATGCTGAATTATTTATTGGCACTCTAAGTTTGTTGTTCATTGAATTCCTTGCTTTACAGAAGGATTGTTCTATTTAATGCTTAATTTTCCTTATTGATATAGAGTTCTTAGTTTTTCTAGGCTATGAAAGTGTCTCAGCTGGTAGCTTCTCAGCGGTGGAGACGCACCTCTTGCACATTTTTCTTTCTCCTCCCTCCCCCCCCCCCATGTGAGGATTCTCGTTAAAGTAAAAGTTAAGCAAATGCATAAGTGTTTGCAGGATTGGGACCTATGGCTCTGATTCAGAAAAGCATGTAAGCACATGTTTAGTTTCAAGCTAATTAAGTTTCAAGTTATTATCTGTACTTCAGTGTAACTATTTGTGCTTCTCATTAAACACAAGCCTAAATGATTTGCTGGTCCTAATGGAATAGATTTGGGAGTGTGGGAATGGTGAAAATGGCTATACACAAAGGATGTCAAATTATGCAAAAATAAACTAAAACAGAGAGAGAATATACTGGAAATCTCCTAATTACTCTTAAGCATTTCTTGTAACTAAGCTTTTTATTTAAAAAAAAATAATAGAACTGGGATTTTCAGTTGACAATGTCTAAGGAGCCTGCTGCTATTAGATCTGAGTCAGGCACGGTATTTCTGCTCCACCAGTGATGGTCATGCTGACTCCTGCCCATGTAGAAGGGTGGTTGAATCCAGACACTCGTCGCTTGCCCAGGCCGAGCTGTGAGCTGCACCTCCCTTCGACACTGGAGGATTTGAAGCAGCCCAAGAACTGCTTCACCTCACGGCACCGTTCTGTCCTCCTAGACGGGACAGGTTGCAGGCACCGGTTGTTCCCCAGGCTCCTTCAAGAGGAAAGCCAGTTATGATGGCTGGCTGATCTACAACCCCGGAGTGCTACTCCCCAGCAGCGGAGCACACCCAGCAGCCACGCTGATCCTCAAGCCCTCAGCACGAAAGCACGGTGCCTAGAAGTACTGCTCCCCCATGGTCATCATTTTCAGACACCTTGGAGTTGGACTCCTATCAGTCCCAGAGGTGTAGGAGCAGACTGTCCATGTCAACCTGGGAACAGCACTCTTACCCAGCAAAGTGGGCTGCTCAATGGCAGCCCCCAGCACAATGGCCCTTTTGGATTCCATGGGCTTTTCATCAGAGCCAAGGTCACAGCCAAGGGTCTCATTCCAGGGCGACGACAGTGACCTTGGCTTCGTTTGTCCCCCTGCCAGCACTGCCGGCACTGGCAGTGTCGGGTAGGCCCATTATCACCTGCGCTACCATCTCGATGTCTCCAGCGCAGTTGGCACCGGGTCCAGCGGCCCTGGCACCAGCGGGGACTCCGGTGGCGACGTAGACTCCTGCACTGGCAGTGATGGCGATTCCGGCATTGAGAATGACATCAGCACCAATGATACTTTCAGCACTGGTGGTGCCCGAGTTGGTGTATGCAGCCCCTACACTGAGGGGCACAACACCATGTGCGTCAGCACTGGCCCAAGAAACCCAGGTGGTACGGCACCCCTTGGGTGCTGAAGAAAGTGAGCAGCCCCCCTCATGGGGGTCCCTTCCTTGTCCTCGTCAGATGAGGCATTGGCAGGCACAGTGACAGCCCCAGCCTTGGAGGACAATAGAGTTCTGCAGCAATTATTGCGGAGGGTTGCCCAGGGCCTGGGCATTCTGGGGGAGGAGGTAGTGGAGGATGCAGATCCAGTGGTGGACATGTTCGCCCCCTCTGGACCGGCACGTATTGCCCTGCCCCTCATAAAGACCATCTCCAATACCACGAAAACTCTGTGGCAGACCCCAGCCTCATTGTCCCCTTCGGCTAAGCTCAATGAAAGACGCTACTTTGTGCCATCCAAGGGTTACGAACATGCATACGTGCATCCCACACCTGACTCTCTCATGGTCGATGCTGCCAACCAACGCAAGGGTCAGGGCTTCCAGGGACACCCTCTCCACTCCCAAAGAATCAGGATATGGGAGAAAGGTCTACTCCACTGGAGACTTGCAGCTCCGCATATCCAGTCATCAAACCATCATCAGCAGGTACTCCTATAACAACTGCTTGGCGATGGCTAAATTCATGGAATTGCTCCCCTCAGACTCAGATGCCAAGTTTTCGCCATTGGTTCAGTAAGGGAGACTCTTCTCAAGGGCATCCCTTCAAGTAGCACTTGACGGGACTATGGCCACAGGAGTCTATGAGAAGGGGCTCATGGCTCCAGGTTTCTGGTGTCCCCTACAAGGCACAGCAGACCATTCAGGACCTGCCTTTTGAGGGTGAGACTCTTCTCAAAAAAAAAAAACTGACAAAAGGATAAACAGCCTTAAAGACACCAGAGCCACCCTCAGGTCCCTGGGCCTCTATATGGCTTCAACGCAGCAGAGACACTTCTATCCGCAGCCTCCTCAGTGATTTGGTCATCAGACCCGCCAAGATGGCTCCAGAAGGAGAAATTGGAACAGCAGGAGAAGGCAGTGTCAACCCTCTGGCCAGGGCTCAGGACAATCCAAGCCATCTTCAGGAGCCAGACCGGTCTTTTGAAGGTGTGGTCAAGGACCGGCGCACCAGAGAGAGGTCTGGTTCCACCCCGCCTTGTCTTTTCACCCCGACTATCCCCTTTCTACTGTGCATGGTCCTGTATTACTTCGGACCACTGGGTGCTCCACACAGTAGAGAGGGGATACTCCACCCAATTCTGTGCCCTCCTGCTCTTCCACCTCCTTTCCCCATCCCTCTTCAGGGACCCCTCTCATTAGCATTCCTTATACAGGACATGCACTCCCTCCTATCGCTAGGGGAAGTGGAAGAGGTTCCTCAAGTGCAGAAGGGCAAGGGCTTCTATTCCCAGTATTTCCTAATACTGAAAGCCAAGGGTGGCCTCGGTCCCATCTTGGACCTGCGAGAACTCAACAAGTTCGTGAAGAAACTCAAGTTCCGCACGGTCTGTTTGGCCTCCATCATCCCCTCGCTGGATCCAGCAAACTGGTATGCTGCCCTTGACTTGAAGGACGTGTATTTTCATATTGCAATTACTCAGCCCCTCAGAAAGTACCTCAGGTTTTTGGTGACTAATACCCACTACCAATTCAGTCCTTCCGTTTGGCCTGTCAGCAGCATCTCGATTCTTCACCAAGTGCATGGCAGTTGTTGCAGTGTTCCTGCGCGGGCAACAGGTACAGGTGTTTCTGTACTTTGACGGCTGGCTGATCAAGGGCCGTTCCAGTACCCAAGTGGAAGTTCAGGTCAGATTCATCAGAGCCACTTTTGACAGCCTGGGTCTAAACGAAGCAAAATGGACTCTGTCCCCTGTCCAGAGGATAGAGTTTATAGGGGCAGTACTGGACTCGACCCAAGCCAGGGCCATTCCTGCCGGAAGCAAGGTTTAAGGCCCCAGCAGATATCATTTGAGGCATCAGACAGTTTCCCACCTCCACAGCAAAGAACTGCCTGAAGCTTCTCGGTCACATGGCTGCCTGTTCCTATGTAGTGTAGCATGCCAGACTTCAGACTTCGATCTCTTCAGTCGTGGCTCACGTCAGTGTATTGCCCAGCCTGGGACAGGTTGGACAGGATCATGACCCTGCCTCTCCCAGTCCTTAACTCCCTCCTGTGGTGGCTTGACCTCAGGAGGTGTACCGAGGGGTCCCATTCACCAGTCCACAGCCGTGTCTCTCGCTAGTGATGGACGCATCAGACTTGGGCTGGGGAGCTCATCTGGGAGACCACAGGACCTAAGGTCTCTGGTCTCATGCAGACCTGGCTCTCCACATCAAAGTCAGAGAGCAGTGCGCCGAATATTCCAGACCTTCTGTGCACACTTAACGAGACATTGTGTATCTGTTATGATGGACAATATAATAGCAATGTTCTATATCAGCAAATGGGGGCGCAGGCTCGTCTCCCATGTACCAAGAAGCCCTTATGCTGTGGGACTTCTGTGCGGAACATTCAATAAACTTGCAAGCGTCATACCATCCCGGGGTATAGAATGAGTTGGCAGACCACCTCAGTGGGTCATTTCACAGCCACGATTAGTCCCTTCGCCCGGACGTCACGTTTTCAATCTTCCAGAGGTGGGGCTTTCTCCAAATAGACCTATTTACCATGCAACATAACAGGAAATGCCAGCAGTTCTGCTCCTTCCAGAATCACAGCCTGGGCTCCAGAGCAGATGTGTTCCTTCTTCCATGGGAGGCCATCTCCTTTCCACCCATACCGCTCATTCACAAGGTACTGCTCAAGATCCAGAGGGAATGAGCTCAGGTCATATTGATAGCACCAGCCTGGCCCTGTCAGCACTCCTAGACATGTCTCTGGAAGCCCCAGTCGCTCTTCCAGACCTTCTGATGCAAGATCATGGTCATCTTCAACATCCAAACTGCGTGTCGCTTCACCTCATGGCGTGGAAGCTCCGTGATTGAACCCAATGGAGCTTTCCTGTTCAAACCAGGTTAGACTAGTCCTTGGCAGCAGGAAACCCTCTACGATAGCCACCTACCTTGCCAAGTGGAAGAGATTTTCAATGTAGTCGGCGCAGCGCCTTTCATTCCCAACACTAGCCTCAGTGCTGCTCATTCTGGACTACCTCCTCCATCTGAAGCAGCAGGAGCTTTTGTTTTCTTCAATAAGAACAGACTTAGCCACCATATTGGCCTTTCATCCGGGCGCAGGGAGGCCGCTTAATGTTTGCTAACTCTATGGTCCGCTGATTTTTAAAAGGACTCGATACGTCCTCGCGTCCGTCAGCCTGTCCCCACCTTGGACCCCACTCTGGTCCTCTAGGCTCATAGGACCACCCTTAGAACCATTGGTGACATGCTCCATGCTCTATCTGTCTTACAAGGTGGCATTCATGGTAGTGATAACCTCGGCCAGGAGGGTGTCTGAGCTCAAGGCTCTAACACCAGAGCCTCCTTACACGTGTTCTATAAGAACAGGGTTTCCTCCTGAAGGTTGTGTCACAGTTTCACATCAACCAGGACATCTTTCTCCCGGTATTCTACCCTAAGCTGCACTCGACTGGCAGGGAGCAGAGACTTCACTTACTGGATGTCCGCAGGGCACTAGCCTTTTACATTGAGAGAATGAAGCCATTCAGAAAATTGGACCAGTTATTCGTGGTAGTGGCGGACAGAATGAAAGGTCTGCCTGTGTCGTCACAATGCATTTCATCATGGATCGTGTCCTGCATTTGTGAGTGCTACATCCTAGCAGGGGTTCCCGCACCCCCAGTCACTGCGCTCTCTACCCAGGGCGCAGGCTTCGGCAACAGCATTCCTGATGTGGTCCTCCATCCATACTTTCATCACGCACTATGCGATTACCCAGTAGGCCAGAGACTCTGCAGCCTTCAGACGAGCAGTGCTCCAATTAGTAGAAGACTCCAACCCTGCCTCCTGAACTTAGGCTTGTGGGTCACCTGATTGGAATTGACAGGAACAAGCACTTGAAGGAAAAATGTTACTCACCTTCTTGTAACTGTTCTTCGAGGTGTGTTTGTTCATGTCCATTCCAATACCCACCCTCCTACCCCTCTGTCGGAGTAGCCGGCAAGAAGGAACTGAAGCAGTAGCGGGTCGGCTGGGGTCTATATTGAGCACCATTATGGAGCGACTCCAGGGGGCACCCAGGCCGACCTGACAGATGCTGCTGGGGAAAAATCTTCTTGCTACTGTGCATGTGCACACGAACATATTTGATTAGAATGGACATGAACAACGCATCTCGAAGAACAACAGATACGAGAAGGTAAGTAACCATTTTATATGGTTTTGCATGACCTTCTTATAAGCAAACTAGGGAAATACATCCTAGATGGGGCTACCTATAAGGTGTGTGCATAACTGTTTGGAAAATTATTATCAGAAGTAGTTATCAGTGGTTCACAGTCAAGCTGGAAGGGCATATCAAGTGGGGTCCTGCAGGGATCAGTTCTTGGTCCAGTTCTGTTCAATACCTTCATCAGTGATTTTAGATAATGGCATAGAGAGTACATTTATAAAGTTTGCGGATGATACCAAGCTGCCAGGGATTGAAAGTGCTTTGGAGGATAGGATTAAAATTCAAAATGGTCTGGACAAACTGAAGAAATGGTCTGAAGCAAATAAGGACAAATGCAAAGTACTACATCTAGGAAAGAACAATCGATTGCATACGTACAAAATGGGAAATGACTACCTAGAATGGAGTACTGCAAAAAGGGATCTGGATCACAAGCTAAATATGAGTCAGCAGTGTAACACCATTGCAAAAAAAAAAACAAAAACAAAAACAAGCATCATTCTGGAATTCATTATCAGGCGTGTTGTAAGCAAGACACAAGAAGTAATTCTGCTCTACTCTGTGCTGATTAGGCCTGTATCCAGTTATGGGTGCCACATATCAGGAAAGAAGTGAACAAATTGAAGAAAGTCCAGAGGAGAGAAACAAAAATCATTAAAGGTCTAGAAAATACGACCTATGAGGGAAGATTGAAAAAAATGGCTAAATTTGTTTAGTCTGGAGAAGTGAAGATTAGTATGGGGGGGTGGGGGGTAGGAAGGACACATAACCATTTTCAAGTACTGAAAAGGTTGTTATAAGGAAGAGGGAGAAAAATTGTTCTTGTTAACCTCTGAGGATGGGATAAGAAGCAATGGGTTTAAATTGCAACAAAGGTGATTTTTAGGTTGACGTTAGGGAAAACTTTCTGTTAGGGTAGTTAAGCACTGGAATAAATTGCCTAGAGAGGTTGTGGAATCTCTGTAATTGGAGATTTTTAAGAGCAGGTTAGACAAACACCTGTCAGAGATGGTCTAGATAATACTTAATCTTGCCTTGAATGCAGGGAACTGTATTAGAAGACCTCTCAAGGTCCCTTCTAATCCTATGATTCTGTGATTTAGCATCTGGATGTAACTTGCATGTTGTGGTGATGAAGGAAGAATAGTTAAAACCAGAAGAACAAAGGTTATTTTTACTTATGCACTGGTTTTCCGGGCTAGTCTAGTATATCCTAGAAAGGTCATGGCCAAAAGTAACAACATGAAAGGACCTTGTGGTCTTCAAATGCATTACATTTTTATAACAAACTCAAAAGGAATTAAGGCAAAATTCGTACATATGAAAAAGAATTTCATTTGTAATGCTTGTTCTTTAACAGGCTTTCAGTACAATGATTTTTAGTGGGGACCATTTTTATTCTAAAATATTGCCAGTTTGGGGGGGGGGGAGTTTTTGTCTGATTATACTCCACAGACACTTCTCATGTGTTACAGCAACTCCAAACAAAGGAATAAAAATTAAAGTAACCATACACATCGAAACAACGATGAGCTGCCAATTGTATTCACTATTAGCAGGGAAGGAGAAATCAAGTGTTTCTATCGAAAGTCCAGAAGGACCTTGTGACGGGTTGGATCACAGAAAACCCCTTGGGAACTGTCAACTGATGTGCTGGGACTATCTCTAAGCCTGTTTTCCTTGGCAGCTTCGGACTTCAGAACCCTGCTTGGTTGTGCCAGACACACTTGCCTGCTACAAACACAGACCTAGATCTAAACCACATCCCACACAAGCTGCAGGCTTAACTGAAAACAGCTTAAGAAGTGTTCCTGTCTCCAACACTGAGATGCTCAGCTCCCAATGGGGTCCAAACCCCAAATAAATCGGTTTTACCTTGTATAAAGCTTATACAAGGTAAACTTATAAATTGTTTGCCCTCTATAACACGGATAGAGAGAGATGCACAGCTGTTTCCCCCCCGCCCCCCAAGGTATTAATGCATACTCTGGGTTAATTAATAAGTAAAAAGTGATTTTATTAAATACAAAAAGTAGGATTTAAGTGGTTCCAAGTAATAACAGACAGAACGAAGTGAATTACCAAGCAAAATAAAATAAAACATGGAAGTCTAAGCCTGATACAGTAAGAAAGTGATTATAGATGAAATCTCACTCTCAGAAATATTCCAATAAGTTTCTTTTACAAACTAGCCTCCTTTTTGTCTAGGGCCAGCAATCACTGACACCCCTGTGATTACTGTCCTTTGTTCCAGTTTCTTTCAGGTAGCCTCTCAACCCCCAAAGGATATCTTATGAGCCCGTTTAAGACAGAATGGAGGGGTCTCCCAGGGGCTTAAATAGACTTTCTCTTGTGGGTGGAGACCCCCTCCTCTCTCTCCTATCCAAAGTCCAGCTCCAAGATGGAGATTTGGAGTCACATGGGCAAGTCACATGTCTGTGCATGACTGAGTTCCTTACCAGCCAGGCCACATTCCCGGAATGGTCAGATGTGGATTGGCATCTCCAAGTTCATTGTTAGCTTAAGTGTTTCTTGATTGGGCACTTACTCAGAATAGTCTTTTTTCAGGAAGCTGACTAACTCCTTCACTGAGGCTAGTTAAAATTAAACAAGTACATGGCCAATATTCATAACTTTGAATACAAAAGTGATACTCATACAAATAAGATGAATATATCCAGTAGATCATAACCTTTGCAGAGATGTTACATGGCATATCTAGCATAAAACATATTCCAGTTATGACATATTTACTTTCATAAGCATATTTCCATAAATCATTATGGGGTGCAATGTCACAGACTTGTGAACTATATTTTTCATAACTAAGGAAAGCGAATACTCCCTTCTTGACTGCAGTATGTTAGTTAATATTGAACATTTAAGTGTCTTCATTTAAGCAGTACTGAAACTTACTGCAAACCCGAATACAAGCCTGTTGTTTTGAGCAGCTGCTTAAATTCCTAAAAAATACTACAAATTAAAATACTTCATAAAAATGGTCAAATCCTTCAGATTAAATATCCATATCGTTATCTCTTCATTTCAATGTTTTGTCCATACTTGGCATAAAATCAAGAGGTTCTCAAATACTTTGAAATTTAAACAGAACTCAATCAGAACGTTTGAAAGTTTCAAACAGCACTCTACAATAAATCATCTGTGTAGTGTGTGCATTATTCCTGTTTGTATTATAGTAGTGCCTAGTGTCCACAGTGGAGATGGAAACCCATTCTGAGAACAGCAGTAAGAAAGTTCAGATGGAGTTTGTGTACAGCAGCTGCGTCCCTGACCCCTTTTTAATCCCCCTTGCTTCTTGACCAATCAAAACTGATTTTTACTGTAGTGCAGTAAGAAAAGTCAGCTGTATAGTGTGGGGTAGTGCTATCACATACATGCCTCAACTTCTCCGTGAACCCTATGACCAAATCATTCTGTACACCAATGGTGCATCCCCTCCTACACAGAGCCCAGCTACAGGGGCCCCCCCTTGCCCAGATACCCTCCTTCCCCCCTCAGAGCCCAGCTGTGGCCCCCACACACCAGACACTTGTCTTCCCCCGCCCCCGAGCCCAGGGATCCACAGGGAGAAACAGCCGGATGCTTGGTCCCAGGCTTGCATGGAGTTTCCTGCTCGCCGCTGTCTCCTTCCCTTAGGGTGTGCTGGGAACTGCAGCTGCTAGGAACCCTCTAGCTCCCTCCCCCTCCCACTGGCAGTGTCTTCTATGTGCAAACTGGGCTCTTCCGGGTTCAGCAGCCACTAGTGGTGGCCAGCAGCACTGCAGCCCATTTCTGTGGAGGAAAGGAAATTCTGCGCACACAACGTTCCTTTCTGCATAATTCTGCATTGCACACTGACGTAGAATCTCCCCAAGAGTAATGTTAATTAAATTCAAGACAGACTTTTCAAACTGGGATGCCTAAAATTAAGCTTGTGACTTTAGTAACAGAGGCCTGATTTGTTTTGAGAACCTACAAATGTACTTGAAGTCATTGGGAGGTTTAACTGCCCAATACCTTTTGATGATCACTGTTTTTATTAACTATATAAATATGGAAGTAGACGCTCAGCTGTAGGTACTCACATTTGAAAATCTTATCCTCAACTTTTATTGTTTAATGCAGATTAAAATATGAGGGAGGTGGCAGAATAATGTTAAAATGAAATAAGGCTACAAAAATTAACTGAACAAAACAATATAAAAAGCCCAACAATTCTTAATTTTTGATGCTGGAAATGCTTACTTGTATATTTAGTTTAAAAAGAAAAGGAAGAAATCTATCTTGATTGCTTAAATTCATACACATCTTTTTCATACCAGTCTAAATATTACCCAACAATTAAAATACGCTTAAAATATATGCCATATATGTGGCATATATGTGTCTACATTTTTCTCAGAAAGATAAATGCTGTTTATTTTTTTAAAATCTAATTTCATCAACAGTTCTCACTAAAAGGGGCTATCTAATCTCCTATTGCATATAGTCAGTTCATGCCAGTTTAAACAGACTCCTGGGAAATAGATGCAATATTTATAGTAATTTATGGTTTAGAAAAACCTCTTCATGGCAACGTTTTAGATGTTTTGAATTCTTATAAGCTTTGCCATAATTTTGGAATGCCAATTGTGTATGAAAGTACTTGGGTGAAAACATCTTCTGGCTTCACTGACTTCAGTGTTTTTAATCATGCTATTTATATTATATTTTTTAATTGTTAAACCATTTAAGTTGAAATTGACCTGTACAGCTGCAGATGGCCAAAATGTAGCAAGGCTGCAGTGCTTCCACTCTGTTCAGGAAATGCAATTGACCCAAGAAAAATCCACAGACTTGCAGTGTGAATTTGGGCTAAGCACTTAATCTGTCTGTACGTTAGTTCTTATTTGTAAAATGGAAATACTAATGCTTTTTCTTCCATCGTTTGTCTCGTATAGACTTGAGATCTTGGGGTTAGGGACTTCTTTTACACTGACTTTCAGTTTTAAGTGAAGAAAAGTTTTCAGTTCCATATATCACCCAATGTGTGCATCAGTTCCCTTGGACACATCCCATTCACAAGCTCTGCATGAGAGATGTGAATTTCTCCCTTGAGTAAGGAAGAAGAGTTTTTTTTTGTTGACGTTTTATTTTGAAAATGTCATAAAGTATAACAAACCACACTTCATATTCTAACTTACTTATCCAGCTTTGTCACCAGATACCCTTCTTTCCTTCATTCTCAAATGTTTCCTTTCATGGTTCTTTATTCATTTTTAGAGTATTGAATGTTTGTATTCAATATGTATGTTTGTATGTTTATGTATTTAGAAAAATGATTACAAAAATGATGTTGTCAATGCCTGGTGTTTCTTGTCCTTAGACTATGTGTTATGCTGCTGCTGTTTCCTAGTATATTACTGTGGTTAGATTGTCCTCTAGTCTGCCAGGGACAGTGAGATATTGTTGTGGCCTTTTCTAACTGTTTTCATTGCTGCAAGAATCTTACTTAGTCTCCTGACTGCCACATGACAGAACAAGTAGTAAATAAAGACTGTATTGATGGCAATGGTGTTCATCTTGAAATGTGGTGTTTAACAGTTGCAACAAGTCATTACAACACACAAAGTTAAATACTGGGCAAGTAGAACTTTAACTTTATAAAGTTAACAGGAACAAATTAGTTTTTCATGTTATTCTTACCTTCTACTTAAAACTTCATATTCAGCGAAAACTAGAATAGAAAAGGCTTTTCTGTATTTAAAAGCTTTACTCAGTTGATCAAATACAAATCATTTAAGCTAGTCCCTTGTAGATAATTAAATTTTAAAGGAATTCTGACCACATGTCTTGGCTGGTGATGGGGTACCCAATATGCTTTCAGATGTACAAATTACTACCGACTTCTAAAGTATATGAAGAATTCATATAGGATTAGATTTATCCTTGCCTTATGGGCTGTTCAGGAGAGTAAGTGCTACTGGACATAAGTAAGGGTGTCATAATCAGGCCTTTAGTATTTTGTTATATTGCTGATGCATTTGTTTTTTCTTTCCAGCGCCCCACACACTTTCATTCTGTTCTGGTGAATAATTTGTAATTCTTCATATTAGCAGATGAGGTACTGCATTATGGTTTTGTTTTGTTAATTTAAAATAATGGAACACCACACTCTGCCAAGTCCGTATTTAAACATTTAATCTTTGGAGTGTGGAGTTGAGGAGAAAAAGAAAATTTCCAATATAAACATACAAGACAAGATCCAACATGTTTATTTTAAAAGGACTGAGCTAACTTGGATTAATTTTGGATGTCAATAACTTGATGATATATGCCAGTATATGATTAAAATGGATGCTGATGGAGGTGCAAGATGTTTCTCATTGACTATAGTCTTTTGCTGATGATTACTTTACTTTTAAAGAAAAATATGTAGGAATATTAGACTCCTGAAAGGGAAAGTGTTTAATAAAAATTATAAATTAAATTCTTTAACTCATTTCTGTTTCTCGATCCCATGCTTCTCTCACACTCCTTATCCGTAAAGGTCAACAAAGTTCTTGTCCCCAGAATAGCTATCCAGTATTTGTGTTTAAACTGGATGAATGGCAACACTTTCCGAATTCAATTTTCAAACGAACTATAACAATATATAGACATTACTCTGAGACAAAGCCTCTCTGAACTTAAGGATGTGCTGGAATGGGAATTTTTTAATAATTTTTAGCGTAGTAATATGATGCTTCTTATTAAACATGTAAGAATCATACCCTGATTTATAATAAACTCAGAGTTCAGCTTTGGCCTCAGAGTACCATACAGTCCAAGATAATTCACGATGAATTATAATTATTATTATGAATTTATTATTCTGGAAGCCATTAGCATTCTAATATTTAGGATTAGTTAATATTGATATTTTTCAAGGAAATTTTTCTCTTAATGCTTCATAAAAAGGTCTCTACATGTGTTAAGGTTAGTGAGAACAATAATTTTGTGTACGTTTACCATGATATTTTGATGTACATAATCTTGCTACATCACAAAGCTCACTGAGATTGATTATATACAAGATAGGAGACTTGCATTTCTCCTTTGCAATATTGGACCTGCTTCCTGCAAAGATTTAAACACTTTGTCCCAGGAGTAACCCTGCTGACCTTAATATGACTAATTTAAATATTTTTAGTAATTAAAGTTAAGCATGTGTATAATTTTGGCAGAATTGAGACCTTGAATTGAATTGCTTTATTCTTCATTATGCCATTCCATAGGGGGTAGATTTTTCTGGTTGTAGCTAAACCCAGTTGTTATCCAAAACTTTCACAACACAACTTGAAAGCTTTGCAGTTATTCATTCATTGGCATAAAATTTTATTACTTGTTTTTTTTTAAATTTGTTTAATCTTATCTGTGTTTTAGACTCTGGTCTTGTTCTATGGCACATGTGCGGAAGTAGAATTCTTAACTTTCTTAATGAAAATAAATGCAGCCTTCCTTCCCTTTTGGAGTTTAAAAAACAAAAAAAAATTTCCCCTGAAAAAGCTCTAAAGCAGGGGTAGGCAACCTATGGCACGTGTGCCAAAGACGGCACACGAGCCAATTTTTAATGGCACGCTGCTGTCTGCCTACCGTGGCAGACAGCAGTGTGCCATTAAAATTCTGCCCTGCCCAGCCTGCTCTTCTCCACCCCCCACCCACCGCTCTCTCCTTGCAGGCAGTCAAGCTTCCCCCTTCTCCCCGTCTCTTCCCCCAGCATGCTGGGTTCCTGCCCCTCTCCCTCCCTGTGGCTGATCAGCTGACGGCCCTTAATACGGAGGGGAGAGGGAAAAGCCACTGCCCTGACCCCTGAACCTTCCCACAACCCCAGCCCTGACTCCGGCACCCCCCCACACATACCCAGTCCCCCCACACCCCATGCCCTGACTCTTGCACCCCACACATTCCGACCCCCACCACCAAATGGGAACTCCTGCACACACATACCCCTCCCACATTCCCACCTGCACTCCTTGCATCATATGGGAGCTGCCCAAGTAAGTGCTCCATGCCCAAACCTCCTGCCCCAACCCTGAGCCCCCTCGCTCATTCTAGCTCCTGGCCAGACCCTGCACCCCAACCCCCAGCCTGCTTCTTCATCCCCAGCCCTGTTCTCAGCGCACTCCCACCCTCATCTCAGTGTAGAGAGAGGAAGAGAATGGCTAGAACCAGGGAGAAGGTAGGTACCTACTCTATGTGGACAGGGCCGGGACCCCAGACCAGCAGCGGTCTGAGCGGGGCCAGCAGCCAGGACCCTGGCTGGCAGGAGCCCGCAGACAGAACCCCAGACTGGCAGAGGGCTGGTCATCCCACTGCCAGTCTGGGGTCCCGGCCGCCGGCCCTGGTCAGCCCACTGCTGGTCTGGGATTCCAGCTGCCTGCCCCTTGCGAGCCGGGTCCTGGCCACAGGCCCTGCTTCGCCACTGCTGGCCTAGGTGAACGGAACCCCAAGCCGGCGGCAGGCTGAGCAAGCCAGCGGTGTAAGATCAGCATTTTAATTTAATTTTTTTAAACGAAGCTCCTTAAACATTTTGAAAACCTTGTTTACATACGACAACAGTTTAGTTATATAATATATAGACTTATAGAGAGAGAGACCTTCTAAAAAATGTTAAAATGTATTATTGGCACTCGAAACCTTAAATTAAAGTGAATAAATGAAGACTCGGCACGCCACTTCTAAAAGGTTGCCGACCCCTGCTCTAAAGATTGCCGAAAGCAAAGGTATAAATTTTTTTTTATTTTTAAAAGATTACTGTTTTCATAAGGAAATGCAAGTAATTACTTTGGGGAAATCATATATTTTGTGTCAATTTTTACTTTTGGAATCAAGTTTTAACTTTAGTTTTAAAACCATCTACAGTTACGTTTGATAGAAAACTTTAAATATTGAAAATCAATTAAACACAATCATACTGTACTAAAAGCATGTTTTTAGTATATTATGGTGTGTGAGGGGGCAAGGCCAGCTAGTTATAGAAAAGTAGTCTTACTGGGATCCGGGAAGTGGGCGGGCAAAGCCCGTCCACCACTAAAGGATTTCCCCCCAAGCCTAAAAGGGGGATCCACAGGACCTAGATGCCCAAAAAATTGCGGGGGACGACTAATGAAATAACAGGGACAGCAGTGCGGTCAAAGGGTCAAACGAAGGGAACCGGACGGGGACACCGAGCAGAGAACCCCGGACAGTGCCCACCGCTCCTCAAAGGCGTCAAGGGAGTCAGAGGACGCCGCCCAGAGGAACTCTGCCCGGATACGTGAACGGACCGAGGATCGGAAATAGGCCGCACAGTCACAGGAGACTCCATCGGCCAACCTCCTCACTCTGGTTTTGTAGATGGCCATTTTAGCTAGGGCCAGGAGGAGGTTGACCAGGAGATCCCGTGACTTTGTGGGGCCACGGATAGGGAGTGCATAAATGAGAAGGTGAGGGGAGAAGTGCAACCAAAAACGTAATAAGATATTGGTGAGGAGCCGGAATAGGGGCTGCAGCCTGGCACACTCCAGGTAGACATGTGCCAGGGTATCCCTCACGCCGCAAAAGGGGCAGGTGTCTGGGATTGAAGTGAACCGCGCCAAGTACACGCTTGTGCTCACGGCTCCGTGAAGGAGCCGCCAACTGACATCCCTGGCGGGCTTTGGGACTAAGGTGGAATATAGGCTGGCCCACCGGAGCTCCTCACCCTCCAAAGGTGGCAGGAGATCTTGCCATTTTGTATCGGGGCGGGACACGAGGGTGCGGGCGTGAAGGATGTGGAGCACGAGCGTGTAGCGATGTTTTCTTGGCGCGGTTTGAAAGCAGACCAGCTGAATCTTGTGCAGCCGGCTTCCAGTGAAGGGGTGAAGGGATGGGTTGGGTCCACGCGGCAGGGGTCCAATTAAAAGGCCTAGCGGGCCTGGGGTAACGGGTGGGCGGGGCGTACCCTCGTGCAGGACCCGGTCAAGATGAACCCGAGCAGCGGGCGGCAAAGAGGCCTTCACTTCCTGAAGTATGCGCCGGGGAGTACAAGGTCTGGAAAGCACCATGCGCTGAGCGAGCATCGGGATCCAGCCAGTCTCCCCGGTCATAGTCCAGGAGGTCTCCGACTCTTGTGACCTCTGCCAGGACCAACCTCTGGCGCACCGAGCGGGACTCCGCCACCTGCAAACGGAGCTGGGGGTTGTGTAGCAGGGGCTCTGCGAGGAGATCTACCCCCTCGGTGGCCGACACGGACCTAGTCGTTGAAAAGAGTTTCCAGGTCCGGAGAAGGTCCTGGTAGAAGACCGGCAGCCTGGAGAGGTCTCGCGGAAGACCTCTCGGATGGAGATAAAGGAGCTGCCCGTTGTATCGGAGCCCTCGGAAGCGGCGCAGGAAGGCGTGCGCCAGTATGCTCCACGCCAGACTACCTGCACCATAAAGGAGCCTCTGCAGAGTCTGGAGGCGGAAGACATAGACCTGAGTGAGCAGACATTTTAGGCCCTGTCCTCCCTCTTCCAGAGGTAGATGGAGAACCCCTGCAGGGACCCAGTGCAGTCCTGACCAAAAGAACTCCAGAATCGATGTCCGGAGGTTGGCCAGGAAAGCTGGGGCCGGGACCAGCGTGTTGAGCCGGTACCAGAGCACGGACAGGACTAGTTGATTAAGCACTAGCGCTCTCCCTCGAAGGGAGAGGCACCGGAGTAGTCCTCTCCATTTCCGGAGCCGCTCTATCACCCCACCCTCTAAATTCTGCCAGTTCTCCGGCAGAGAGGGATGCGTGGCAGAAAGGTAAACGCCCAGATAGAGCAGCGGACCCGTGCTCCACTGGATGGCCTGAAGCGCGGGTGGGAGGGAGCTCGCCTGCCACTAGTCCCCTACCACCAAGCCAAAGCTCTTGACCCAGTTGACCCGCGCGGAGGAGGCTGCCGAATAGATGGCCTGGCAAGCCTCCACCAGCGCCAAGTCGCCCGGGTCCTGGACCACGAGGAGCATGTCATCAGCGTACGCCGACAGGACCAGCCGCAGCTCTGGCTCCCGCAGCACCAACCCTGTCAACCTCCTTCGGAGGAGACAGAGGAAGGACACAATCGCCAGAGCGTACAGCTGGCCCGAGAGGGGGCACCCCGCAATACTCCTCGCCCGAAGGTGACCGCTTCGGTCAGGGTCCAGTTGAGCCTGACCAAACACTCTGCGGAGGCGTACAGCACCCGGAGAAAACTCACAAACCTGGGTCCAAAGCCAAACGCCTGCAGCGTGCTCAGGAGATACCCGTGATCCACCCTGTCAAACGCCTTCTCCTGATCTAAGGACAGGAGGGCGAACGACAGACCATCCCTACACCCAAGTTCCAATAGGTCCCGGACCAGATACAGGTTGTCGAAGATGCTGCGGCCTGGGACGGTGTAGGTCTGGTCTGGGTGGACCACGTCTGCCAGCACGGACCCTAGCTGCAGCGAGATGGCTTTTGCCACGACTTTGTAATCCGTGCTGAGGAGCGAGACGGGATGCCAATTTCGTAAATCGCGGAGGTCCCCCTTCTTCTGCAATAAGGCCAGCACGGCTCGCCTGCACGAAAGAGGGAGGACCCTGCTCTGCAAAGACTCGGCCCAGACGGTGACTAGGTCTGGGCCCAGGACGTCCCAGAGCACGCGGTAGAACTCCACGGTCAGCCCGTCCATGCCCGGAGATTTATTGGTGGACATGCGACGGAGGGCTTCCGAGAACTTGGCCAGAGTGAGAGGCAGCTCCAGCCGGTCTCGGTCGCCCGTGCTGACCGTCGGGAGCTCCTCCCAAAGCCCTCTGCAAGCGTTAGGATCGGTCGGATCCGGGGAGAAAAGGCGTGCAGGAGGGCGAGAGCCTTCTATGCAAATCTCCATCGGATCCGTGAGGGGGGTGCCATCTTCTGCCAGTAGGCAGATGATTTGTTTCTTAGCCCCCCTCTTTTTCTCCAAGGTGTAGAAGAAGCGGGAGCCGCGATCCATCTGCCGAAGGAGACGGATGCGGGATCGAACAAAGGTACCCCGGGCCCGATGGTCCTCGAGGGCCCGGAGCTCCTCCCGCTTCTCCCGGCACGCTCCGCAGAGGGGTGGATCCTCGGGGCTGGCGGCCAGATGCCTCTCCAGCTCTAAGACCTCCCGTTCCAACTGCTCTATCGCCGCATCCCTCCGTCGGCTGGCGCCCCGGGTGTAGTCACAGCAGAAGATCTGGGCACGCACTTTCCCTAGGTCCCACCACTGCTGCGCCGAGTGAAAGGCACGCCGCTGCCCTCACCAGGCCAGCCAGAACTCCCGGAAGGACGCCACGAAGCCCGCATCCTCCAGCAAGCTGTTGTTAAATTGCCAATAGGCCGGCCCCCGCCTCTCCGCACAGAGGGAGGCTGTCACGGTGGCTATGTGATGGTCAGAAAATGGGGCCAGCCGGATGCTGGAGGAGTGGGCTCGTGAAAGATGGAAGCGTGATAAATAAATGCGTTCCAACCGGGAGTGGCGCGACCGATGGGCCTCCACCCGGACAAAGGAGAACGTGGAAGTGTCATCTGGGGGGGTGGTCACGCCAGACGTCCACCAGGGAGTGGCGTTCGACTATCTCCTGGAGGACAGTGACGGCGGCCGGGCTCTGCTCAGTCCCCGAGTGGTCGCGCTCCTCAAGGGTGATGTTAAAGTCTCCTCCCAGGACCAGGCACTCCTGAGGATCCAAGGTGCCGAGGAAGGCAGACGCCTGCTGATAGAATTGCAGCCGCTCCGGGCTCGCTGCCGGGGCACAGATGTTGACGAGGTTGACTACGAGCTCCTCCATGTGGACCCGGAGGTGCAGCAGGCGACCCGGCACAGTCTCAGCGACCCCCAACACCTCAGGCCGTAGGTGGGGGGAGAACAGGGTTGCCACTCCAGCCGTACGAACTGTGAGGTGGCTAAAGTAGACCTTGTCCCCCCAATCCATCTGCCAGCTGTCTTCGGCGGTCAGATCCGTATGGGTTTCCTGCAGGAAAACCACAGCGTACCTCCCCTCCCGAAGGAAGGGGGACCTGCGGCGACTCATCCTACAGCCGCTGGTGTTCAATGTTGCGATGGTAAAGGGTGCCATGAGGAGGGCTGGGGGGGGATCCTCGCCGGCAGGGATGCTCATGGCTCCCGGCGGGCCGCGCAGCAGTCCGTGACCCACCCCGTAGGTGAGTAAGGAGTCACAGAAGAGGCGGACCCGCTGGTAGGCTGTGGCGCCTTGTGGCCCGGAGGATTTGATTAAAGTCTCCCCATCGCTGGAGCGCAAGCTGGACTTTGTTGCGGGAGCCACGGATGTCTTCTAGAAACTCCCGCAACTCCTCTTGCAGCGCATGGGGCGCTGGGGCTATGGTCTGGTTACTCCCCGACGGGGCCCTTGGTACAGCCCCGTGGCCCACTGAGATGGGAAGACAGGGTGCGGACCCCCGACGGGGCTCCTGATAAGTTGGCTTAAATGCTGGGGTGATAGGGGAAGGCAGAGGGAAGATAGCAACCCCTGGTCGGTCGGGACGGGGAAACACAGAGGCCGCTCCCTGGGGGTCATCTGTTGGCAAGGGGAAGGAGACAGCCCCAGGGGTGGCAATAACATCTCGGGATGTGGA
Source organism: Dermochelys coriacea (assembly GCF_009764565.3). NCBI lineage: Eukaryota > Metazoa > Chordata > Testudines > Dermochelyidae > Dermochelys > Dermochelys coriacea. The sequence continues at coordinate 42,793,891 of NC_050076.1, forward strand.
CGGGATAGGGACAGGGGCAAGGGCAAGGTTAAAGGTGAGATTCTGGGCGGGTAGAGGGCTTTCAGTGAGGCCAGGCGCAAGCTCTATGGTGGATTTGGCAGCCACGGCATCAGGGGGTCGACTCTCTCCTGTAGGGCCCTCTCCCGTGAAGGAGGTCGAATGTTCCTCACCAACGACGGTGGCTGGTGATCTGGTGGCTTAGATCCTGGCCGCGTGGCACTGGCTGTTGCCTCAACAGGTTCGGCGGCCCTCAGTGGGGTGCTAGCTGCAGCCAGGTTGATGGAGGAGTCCAGGGGCCCCTCGGAGGTGGGAGCGGAAGCAATGGTTAGGGGAGGGAGCGTGGGGAAAGGGGGGCTGGAGTGAAGTCGCCTATAGCGAGGCCCGCTGGCATAGAGTCGTCCTCCTGCTGGGTGACCGGGGTCAGACCCAGGGCCTCGATCTCCTCGTATATTGATGGGAGATCAGTTTCCGCCACCCCGGGATTCTCCCCGCTGCCACCTGACGTGACTGTTGCCTCGGGGCACACTGAGGTTTCAGATGGAGCCTCGGGGGCCTTGGAGGAGAGGGACTCCCGCGGAGGGGAGATACCGCCTTCCATTGCTGCCACGTCTTCCCCAACCGGCACCGGTGGATGGAACACAGCCGTGGGTAAAGTGGAAGGCTCGGCATCGGTGCCCCCCTTCCTGGTCTTCCGGGGGGCCTCCGCATCAGATGGGAGGAGCGGAGCTCGAGCCTTCCGCTTGCCCCGCTTCCCCTGGACGAGGGCCCAGCCCTCCATGGCATCATCTGGGGGCTGGTTAGCAGGGGTTGTGTCAGGGGCCAGAAGCGATGGCTCAGGTACTCGAGGGTGTAACAGTGGGGCAGCACAAGGGAGGGAAGATTCCCCTTGGGGCGGGCCCTCTCCCATGCTTGGCGGTGTCCCTGCCGCACCCTCCTCCACAGGCCCCGCCAGATTGCAAACAGCGGGGGCGGCGTTCTCCCGCTCGTCTGGGCATAGTTGGGGAGGTGCCCCTTGGGCCCGAGCGGGAGCAATGGTGGACTGGGAAGGAGGAGGGGTGGTTTCAGGCGTCGGGCAGCCAGGGGCGCCGGCAAGGACGGGGCCGGTGCCCTGCCGGGGCTTGGGGGTCCCGGATGTCCCTCCTTGCCGGGCTAAGGGGCAGTCCCTCCAGACGTGCCCCATCGCCCGGCAGAGTTAGCACCGGGCCTCCCCCGTGGAATAATGCACCCGGTAATGGGTCCCCGGGTAGGGGACTAGGAATGACCCCTCCAGCGCCTCTCCGTCACGCGCCACCGGCGGCAGTTGAAGCTGCACTTGCCGGCGGAACGAGAGGATGTGACTGATGGCGGGGTCTTTGCAGTCCAACGGGAGCGGGCTGATGACAGAGATGGGCTTCCCCAGGGTAGAGAGAGCAGGTAACAGGGCGGCATTGGGAAGAAAGGGAGGTACAGAGGTCAGGACCAGGCAGACGCCCAGGTTCTCTAGTGGCTCTAAGGGAACAAAAACGCCCCCCACCGCCAGGCCCTTCTCCACCGCCTCCTGGGCGGCGGCCTCTGATGTTAAGAAGAAGACTACCTTGCCATACATTTTGGAGGCCGCCACAATGGCCGTGGGCCCCACCACCCTCGCCAACGCCCGCACATAGGACTCCACATGGGGTGAGGCGGGCACCAGGAGGCAACGAACGCCATGCTTCCTGGTCATGGTGGGAAAAGTGCTCCAGCCTCTATACATGGTAGCGTGAGGCGGTGGGCTGGAGAAATGAGGTAGTGGCAGGTGGGGGGGCTGCCGCCACCTGGGCGTATGCTCTGGGGGCCGCGGGAGGGACACCTGTAGAGCTGGTGGAGGGAACAGCGGGGAGGGGCGCCCCAGCCGGAGATGGGGCCGGGGAATTGGGGACAGCCCCTGCCATGAAGGGCCTGGTCTTTTTAGCGGGGCCCTTCCTTTTCTTCTTCCCCTGGCCCTTCTCGCCGGCTGGGGGGACTCCCCCCGAATCTGAGGGGGTGAGAGATGTGGCAGCAGTGGAGGTCACCCCCGTGCCCGTGGCTGCTGGTGCGCCAGCGGGGGCAATAGCAGATGGTTCGGCAGCGGAGGTAGAGGCTTGGGGGGGTGACAGAGGGGCAGGTGGGGGAGAGGTAGCTGGGGCTGCTGGAGGAGCCCCACCCGTCTCATTCCCCTCCATCATGAGCAGGGAGGGAAGGAGAGACACCAGAAGGAGGAGGGGAGAGGGGAAGCAGGTTGACCACTCCTCCCCGCTAGGCTGCAGGCAGGGGAGGAGGGCGCCAAAAGGGGTGGGCTGGACGGGGGGCAATCAGGGGTTAGGGTCAGTCACTGACACAAGGTGGAATTCCGGCTCCTCTTGGTGCACTAGGGTAGGGGGGATACAACAACATTCGGGGTGCAGTGAAAGAGGTTGAAACTAAAATGGGGAGTTGCACAAGCACATGGGAGGGGGCATGGGCACACGGAGCAAGGGGCTAAGTGGTCTGGAGGTAGGACAGGGAAACCAAGGGGCTAGCTTCAGAGGCTGGAGCGGGGCAAACAAACAAAGGCTGCAGAAGGAAATGGGCGGGGCAGGAAAACAAACTGAAGCTAGTAAGGGGGGCTGGGGCAAAAGAGGGGGCAAAGCTACAAGTGGCAAATGGGGCAGGTAGTAAAGGGCAAAGCTGGGTGGTAGGCAGTCCGGGGGGGGGGGGGGCACATGTGCCCACGTGCACTTGCACAAGTCTTTTTTAAGCTGGCTGCTGCTTCTGGCCCAAATGGTGGAAATAGGGCGTGGTAAGCCAAGCAAGCAGCTGAGTCCAGAGGCAGGAGCTGAGGCAGATGGTATACAGCCAGTGGGGGTGGTGGAGGGGGCAGCGGTGGTGGTAGTAGTGGTGGGGGTTGGGGGGGACACACAGATTTATCGGGAGGTAGGTCCACGCCACATCCCTTGTGTCCCTACAAACACAGTCAAAACCCCCACCACAAGAGCACAATTTGAAAATTACTCAGTCTTAGGGCCCCCTCCACCGTGGTCTGCAAAGTCTAGGTGCTGCCCCACTGGCAGATGGTCCTCTTCTCCTCCTCAGGGCTTCAGCAGCTCCAGGCAACAGACTCCACAGCAGCAGCAGCTCCAGGAACTCCAGGTGGTGGTCCAGGGAGGCAGAAAGGACCCCTCTCAGGTGGTGGTGATGTCTACAACAGCAGTGGTTGGGGTCCCTCACTCCTTCTCTCTGGGGAGTGGGCTAGCAGCCCCCCCCCACCTCGGGGCTGCAGTTGCAGCAGTAACAGCACCCGAGAGTGGGGGGGTCTAGCAACCAGGTATCAGAGAACGTGGGGGCGGGTGTCTGGCCCAGCCAGGGGAGCAGCTGGAGCAGCAGGGAGAGCTTAGGGCCTAGCAAGCAGCAGGAGTAGCAGCTTCCCACCTCCCTCCAAGCTAGAAGGCTATGGGAGAGGGGGGGAGAGAGAGAGAGAGAGATTCACTCCATGCTAAACAAATCCCTGGTACCAGGATAAGTGAAATGGCAGCTGCTCTAGGTCAATTAAGACACCTGGGGCCAATTAAGAACTTTCCAGAAGGCAGGGAGAAGGCTATGTTGATTGGGACACCTGAAGCCAAGCAGGGGCTGGCTGAAACTAGTTAAACGCCTCCCAGTCAGTCAGGTGGGTGTGCATGTAAGGAGCTGTGGGAGGAAGTTGTGCTGCTGGAGAGGCTGAGTAGTACACACCATATCAGGCACAAGGAGGCAGGCCCTGAGGTAAGGGTGAAGTGGAGCTTGAGGAAGTGAGGGCTGCTGTGGGTAAATAGCCCAGGGAATTGTATATGTCATGTTTCTAAAAGGTCAGCTACCATAGCTGATACTATTAGGGTCCCTGAGCTGGAGCCTGGAGTAGAGGGTGAGCCCGGGCTCCCACCCCCCACCTTTGCCCCCTGTTTAATCACTGAGACTGGGAGACAACAGAGACTGTGCAAGGAAGAATAACTTCTCCTCACCTGCCTCGCTGGTTTATGATGAAAATGGCTCAGTAGACTGTGACCCTTGTCTCTAGAGAAAGAAGGGTTACGTGGAGGGTCACAGTGAGCCTTTGAGGCTAGCGAAATCCGCCAGGAAACGCGGGACCCACGGAGGCAAGGACAGAGCTTTGTCACAACTGGTGTCAGGAGTGGGACTTCATTCACAGCGTGGCGGAAAAAAGGTTTTAAAAAAAAGTGCACTGGGGTTTTGGATTTTTTGTTTGTTTGTTTTGGTTTTTGTTTGTTTGCTTTATAACACAATGGAGGAGGTGGTAAGAGCTCTGGTACAAGCCATGGCAGCCCAGCAGAAGGCCACCTGGGTTCAGGCAATGGCACAACAGGAGTCTATGCGGCTACAGCAGGAAACCAATCAATTTTTGATGAGCCAGGTGACCCAAGATCGTGCCCTCTTGAGAGAGGTGGTGGACCAGCTGGAGATCCTCACCACCCAGGCCCGGGGGTCCGACGGGATGTGAACCCTGAGGGCCACTGGTTGTCTACCAAAAATGAAGTAAGGAGATGACGTAGAGGCATATCTCCTCTCATTCGAAAGGACTGCTCAGCGTGAGGCTTGGCCCCAGGAGCAGTGGGCCAGCATTCTTGCCCCTTTTTTGTGTGGAGAGGCCTACTTTTACTTGCCAGCCACGGATGCCACTGACTATACCCGTCTGAAGGCAGAGATCCTAGCACGATCAGGGGTAATGGCAGCGGTAAGGGCCCAAAGGTTCTATGAGTGGCAATACTAGAAGAACGAACCCCCGAGGCCCCAGCTATTCGACCTCATACACCTCACACGGAAGTGGTTACAGCCCGAGGTGTGCAGGCTGGAGGTGATTTTGGAGACCCTGGTCATAGACCATTACTTGCGGGGACTGCCGCCAGATCTCAGCAAATGGGTAGGCCAGAACTATCCGTCCACATGTGACAAGATGATCACACTGGTAGAAAGACGGATGAGAGCCAGGGAACTGACCCGACTACCCAAGGAAGGCCCCTTTCGAAGCAAGCACCCGACCCCAGCCCTGGAAGTTTGGGCAGCCAAACCCCTGGGGAGTCCTAGGTGGAAGAAGGGGGGGGGTCCGAAAACCAGCGGGGACCCTAGAAGGAAGGGATTGGCCAGAGTGGGGGGAACCCTGGCACTAAACCCCCTAATCCCCAGGATAGGGGAGTGATTAAAAGCAATTATAGATGTTATGCGAGTGGGGACGCATAGCAGCACAGTGTCCCAGCACTGAGTAGGCTATGCAATGTAACTTGTGGGATTGGGAGGTCCCATGCTCCCTTATCCACCTCGCGGGGGTCGCATTAACCCCACATAATTACACCAGGCCAGTGAGGATAAATGGAGCAGAGACTACAGCGCTTGTGGACGCTGGGAGTGCTATCACCCTCATATCGAGTAAGCTGGTAGAAAGTAGTCAGCTGCTACAAGCCAAACGTGTAGCAGTGACGTGCATGCATGGGGCCGTGAGCCATTATCCCACCATCCCAGTGGAGATAGAGGTTTATGGAAACCCCATTGAGGTGACCGTGGGCGTAGTTCCTAAACTCCCATATCCTGTGGTTATTGGGAGGGACTATCCAGGGTTTGATAATTTACTCCCCCCGGAGAGGCTGGAGGGAGGTGGAGACCCTGAGGACAGCGACTCGTCATCGGGGGAATGTCAACCCCCAATGTTCGCTGAGATTTCTCAGGATCTGTTCTCAGCCCCCCAAAAGAACCGGAAGACAAAAAAAGAGAGGAAGGCCGTGAAGGCCTTGGGAACCCGGATCCTGACCCAGGATTAGAAGACCTCCCTCGTAGGTAAATGGACGCGAGCAGCCAACAGAGAAACTTCCACCACAGAAGGTGAGCCAGAAGCTGCTCCCAGCCATGACGGCGGCGAGCCATTGGAAGAAGCAGAAGCCGGCCCCTGGGAGCGTGGGCAGGTTAGTCCCGGGAGAGAGACTTTGGGCGGGACCAGGCGGAGGACCCCAGATATGATAACGCTAGGAAAGAGGTGGCCGAGATTGATGGGATACCCATGGATGGGAAAGTCCAGGGTCCTGGACCTTACTTTATAGTGAAGAAAGATCTTCTGTACCACGTGGTGCAAATGCAGGAGCAAGAGATGCAACAATTCTGGTGCCACGAAAACCTCAAAAACCCCTATTGAGTTTCGCCCACAGTCACCTGTTTGGAGGACACCTAGGGGTAGAGAAAACCCAGGCACGGATCCTGCGGAGGTTCTTCTGACCAGGAATACATGAAGAGGTCCGGCGATAGTGCACCTTTTGTCCGGAGTGTCAGTTACATAGCCCTCGCCCCCACTTTCGGGCTCCTTTGATACCTCTTCCAGTAATAGAGGTTTCTTTTGAATGGATAGCCATGGATCTGGTAGGGCCCCTAGAGAAGACAGCTCGGGACCACCAACATATGCATGTTGTACTGGACTGTGCAACCCGGAAGCTGTTCTCCTGCGCAACACAGCTTCCAAGACAATAGCTAAAGAGCTAGTACAGATCTTTGCCCGGGTTGGTCAACCCAAGGAGATATTGACTGATCAAGGGACACCTTTTATGTCCAAGTTGATGAAAGATCTCTGTTCATTGCTCCATGTACAATCCCTACGGACCTCTGTATACCACCCGCAAACAGATGGCCTTGTGGAAAGGTTCAATAGGACCCTCAAGGCCATGATCAGGAAAGTGGTGAGCCGGGATGGGAAAGATTGGGATACCCTATTGCCTTACCTGATGTTCACCATCCGGGAGGTTCCGCAAGCCTCCACAGGTTTCTCTCCATTCGAACTACTATATGGGTGCCACCCTCGGGGCATATTGGATATAGCTAGAGAAGCCTGGGAAAAGGAGCCAAATCCCAGAAGGAAAATAGTTGAGCATGTACTGCAGATGAGAGATCGGACAACCCGACTTACGCCCATTGTCCAGGAACACTTGGAGTGAGCACAGGAGATCCAACGAACCCATTATAACCACCAAGCGAAGCTTCGACGGTTCCAACCAGGGGATTGGGTGATGGTACCGGTACCCACAGCAGAAAGTAAACTGTTGGCCCAGTGGCAGAGACTCTACGAAATAATCGAAGCCATGGGACAGGTGAACTATAAGATGCGGCAGCCAGGCCGCTGGAAATTGGAGCAAATTTACCACATCAATCTTCTAAAACCTTGGCACGATCGAGAGGCATGCTTAGTCATGCAGGAGACCCTTCCCCAGGAGGATAACTTACACGAGCAAGTGAGGATATCATCTGACTTGACGCTGATCCAAAAGATCGAGGCAGCCGACATGGTTAATTGCAACAGAGATGTGTTCTCTACAAAACCAGGGCGGATGACTGAGACCTATCACCATATCCGCACGATCCCCGGAGCCAAGGTAACATTGAGATCCTACCGAATCCCAGCAGCCAAAAGAGAGGAAATCAAGGCCCAAGTAAAGAAAATGTTAGAATTAGGGGTTATTGAAGAATCTTACAGTCAGTGGTCCAGTCCAATTGTTCTAGTGCCTAAACCTGACGGTACCATGAGATTCTGTAATGACTTTCGCCGAATGAATGAAATATCCCAGTTTGATGCATACCCCATACCACACATTGACGAACTGGTTGACCGACTGGGTAATGCCCGATTCTTGAGTACACTGGATCTGACAAAAGGGTACTGCCAGATTCCTCTGATCAAAGAAGCTAAAGAAAAGACAGTATTCTCCACCCCGGATGGGCTATTCCAGTACATCCTTCTCCCTTTTGGGCTACATGGGGCCCCAGCCACATTCCAGCGCCTCATGGATAAGCTGTTGCGCCCTCATACTGGTTATGCAGCTGTATACCGAGATGATGTCATCATCCATACGCCAGACTGGGGAACCCATTTGGAGAAAGTTGAGGCAGTACTGAGCACCTTGAGGCGGGCTGGCCTCACTGCTAATCCTGCTAAATGTGCTATAGGGCTAGCAGAGGCTAGGTACCTGGGATATATTGTGGGAAGGGGCATAGTGAAGCCCCAAATGAATAAGATAGAGGCAATTCAAAACTGGCCCCGGCCGACCCGAAAGAAGCAGGTCCGTGCGTTCCTAGGCGTGGTAGGCTACTACAGTTTATTCCCCACTTCGCCACTAGGGAAAGTCCCCAGTGGACCTGGTGAAGGCCCAAGGTCCAGACATGGTAAAGTGGACCGACGCAGCAGAGGGGGCATTCACAGACCTTCAGATGGCCCTCTTTAATGACCCCATACTCATTGCCCCAGACTTTAACAGGGAATTTATTTTACAAACAAACGCTTCTGAGGTGGGGTTGGGGAGCAGTTGTGTCGCAAATGGTGGGAGAAGAGGAACACCTGATCCCCTACCTAAGCAGAAAGCTTCTCCCAAGAGAACAGAAATATGCAGTAGATGAGAAAGAATGCCTTGCTGTCAAATGGGCTATGGAGACACTGTGATATTACCTCTTAGGCTGGCGATTTACTCTTGTGACGGACCATGCTCCCCTCCAGTGGATGCAGGAGAATAAGGAAAAGAATGCAAGGGTCACCAGGTGGTTCTTATCCCTCCAACCATTCCAGTTCCACATACCGCATAGGGGTGGATGCAACTATGGCAACGCTGATGGTCTGTCACGAGCATACTGCCTGGCGTCCCAAGTTGCCCAACTCTGTGGTGTTGAGCAGAGGGGGCGGGGGGATATGTGATGGGGAAAGGCCAGCTAGCTATAGAAAAGTAGTGGGAGATAGATGTATTATCTCCAGGCTAAACAAATCCCTGGTTCCAGGATAAGTGAAATGGCAGCTGCTCCAGGTCAATTAAGACACCTGGGGCCAATTAAGAACTTTCCAGAAGGCAGGGAGAATGCTATGTTGATTGGGATACCTGTAGCCACTCGGGCTGGCTGAAACTAGTTAAACGCCTCCCAGTCAGTCAGGTGGGTGTGCATGTCAGGAGCTGTGGGAAGAAGTTGTGCTGTTGGAGAGGCTGAGTAGTACACACCATATCAGGCTCAAGGAAGGAGGCCCTGAGGTAAGGGTGAAGTGGAGCTTGAGGAAGTGAGGGCTGCTGTGGGGGAAGTAGCCCAGGGAATTGTACATGTCATGTTTCTAAAAGGTCAGCTACCATAGCTGATACTATTAGGGTCCTTGGGCTGGAGCCCGGAGTAGAGGGTGGGCCTGGGCTTCCTCCCCCCCACCTTTGCCCCCTGTTTAATCACTGAGACTGGGAGACAACAGAGACTGTGCAAGGAAGGATAACTTCTCCTCGCCTCCCTCGCTGGTTTATGATGAAAATGGCTCAGTAGACTGTGACCCTTGTCTCTAGAGAAAGAAGGGTTACGTGGAGGGTCACAGTGAGCCTTTGAGGCTAGCGAAATCCGCCAGGAAACGCGGGACCCACGGAGGCAAGGACAGAGCTTAGTCACAGGTGCTGTATAGCATTTAGCTTACTAGATGGTTTCATAAAGATAAGACGCTGCATTTGGTGTTGATTAGGATAATATAAAAACCACCATATGTTTTGTGAGGTTCACTTTTTGGTGGCTATATAAATAATGGAAGATGAAATAGCTTAAACAAAAAGTAGACTCCAGTCTTTGCTTCTTTTTTCCATGGTCAGTGCCCTAATTTGTTCCAGAATTAACTTTTTGAATATGGTCTCTCCATCTAAAAACAGAGTTATTCCTTCCTTTACCTATGTTGGCAACTGAAACATTGCTGAGGGAAACAGTGGAAGGGGTGATAAATGGCAGGCTGGGCTAGATTACTTTGACATATACAAACACACAGAGAGAGTTGAAAGGGGATACAGATTCAGCACCCAGGATTTGCAGGCTACTCTAACAGGAAATTTTGTACCACGCTGTCCTTAACCATTTTTGGACTTTGCTGTTGCATCTGTTTCTCTCCTTCTGCAGCCAAACGAAACCACCACTTTTGGTGCGTTGTAATTGCTCTCTCCTCCTGGGGACTGGTTTACTATCAAAACAGTTGAATTTTAAACTTAGAAATTTCCAGCCTCCTACAGGTTCACCGATTCATTACTCCCATCTTAAACGTTTTTTGTTCCTGTCCCTCCCTGCAGGTAGCTCCTGCCAAGCCTTTCCTGTGGTTGGTGGGGACAGCCTCTCCCCTGGCCTCTCCATGACCCTCGATTCTTTGCTGGACTATCTGCCTGTCCCTAACTGAATTTAGGTTGCCTTTTATATTTTCCCGAAAGGCTTGGTTAGTGAGCCACAGATTCCCATTGTGTTACCCCTGTATTAATTTCCTTCACCTGGGGAAGCCGGCTACACCTAGCACAGATGTGAGGCTGAGCCGCACCCACAGCAGGGGGGGGGAAAGGAGGAAAACCTTCCATGGTGACAAGCAGGTAGGCTAATTCCAGCAGTTAACAAGAATATAAGAGGAACAGTGGGGGGTGGGGTGGGGGGGAGAAATACCATGGGGAAATAGTTTTACTTTGTGTAATGACTCATCCATTCCCAGTCTCTATTCAAGCCTAAGTTAATTGTATCCAGTTTGCAAATTAATTCCAATTCAGCAGTCTCTCGTTGGAGTCTGTTTTTGAAGCTTTTTTGTTGAAGTATAGCCACTCTTAGGTCTGTGATCGAGTGACCAGAGAGATTGAAGTGTTCTCCGACTGGTTTTTGAATGTTATAATTCTTGACGTCTGATTTGTGTCCATTCATTCTTTTACGTAGAGACTGTCCAGTTTGGCCAATGTACATGGCAGAGGGGCATTGCTGGCACATGATGGCATATATCACATTGGTAGATGCGCAGGTGAACGAGCCTCTGATAGTGTGGCTGATGTGATTAGGCCCTATGATGGTATCCCCTGAATAGATATGTGGACAGAGTTGGCAACGGGCTTTGTTGCAAGGATAGGTTCCTGGGTTAGTGGTTCTGTTGTGTGGTGTGTGGTTGCTGGTGAGTATTTGCTTCAGATTGGGGGGCTGTCTGTAAGCAAGGACTGGTCTGTCTCCCAAGATCTGTGAGAGTGATGGCTCGTCCTTCAGGATAGGTTGTAGATCCTTGATGATGCGTTGGAGAGGTTTTAGTTGGGGGCTGAAGGTGATGGCTAGTGGCGTTCTGTTGTTTTCTTTGTTGGGCCTGTCCTGTAGTAGGTGACTTCTGGGTACTCTTCTGGCTCTGTCAATCTGTTTCTTCACTTCAGCAGGTGGGTATTGTAGTTGTAGGAATGCATGATAGAGATCTTGTAGGTGTTTGTCTCTGTCTGAGGGTTGGAGCAAATGCGGTTATATCGTAGAGCTTGGCTGTAGACAATGGATCGAGTGGTATGATCTGGATGAAAGCTAGAGGCATGTAGGTAGGAATAGCGGTCAGTAGGTTTCCGATATAGGGTGGTGTTTATGTGACCATCGCTTATTAGCACCGTAGTGTCCAGGAAGTGGATCTCTTGTGTGGACTGGTCCAGGCTGAGGTTGATGGTGGGATGGAAATTGTTGAAATCATGGTGGAATTCCTCAAGAGCTTCTTTTCCATGGGTCCAGATGATGAAGATGTCATCAATGTAGCGCAAGTAGAGTAGGGGCATTAGGGGACGAGAGCTGAGGAAGCGTTGTTCTAAGTCAGCCATAAAAATGTTGGCATACTGTGGGGCCATGCGGGTACCCATCGCAGTGCCGCTGATTTGAAGGTATACATTGTCACCAAATGTGAAATAGTTATGGGTCAGGACAAAGTCACAAAGTTCTGCCACCAGGTTAGCCGTGACAGTATCGGGGATACTGTTCCTGACGGCTTGTAGTCCATCTTTGTGTGGAATGTTGGTGTAGAGGGCTTCTACATCCATAGTGGCTAGGATGGTGTTTTTAGGAAGATCACCAATGGACTGTAGTTTCCTCAGGAAATCGGTGGTGTCTCGAGTCCAGGAGCAAGGAAATGTAATAACGAAGCCAAAACTATTCCTGTTGTAGTGGAAAGAGCAGATCTAATCCAGGAGCAGCATCCACATCAGTGGATGTCCGTGAAAGAGATTTGATCCTCTGTCACTTGGAACTATATATGTAGCCCTGCTCGTGGACAAAATATTCCTTACCTTTAATACTTCTTCTCTGAAGATCTATATTTCAGTGCTTTACCTTTTTTGTATACACTTCTATTTTAATCAGCTTCTATTTAGGAGTTTCCGCCTGCTTTTCAAAGGAACTGGCTGTGGTAGGAATAAGGGCAACGTGGAGCACCAACTGAAAGGGTGCTCAAAATGACTTTACAAGGTTCCTCAGAGACTGAAAACTTTGAAACTGTTGGTGTTCCAACCTGGTCTCATGCTTGAAACACAGACCGAAATGTGCAAATCTACTGAGAAGTGTATTTTTAGAGAACAAAAATTTCAAGAAAATAGCTGTCTTGTTTAATACAACACATTAGCTGTTATGCTATTGCTTGACTTACTGTAGAGTCCCATGTTTGTGTTTAAATGATTATAGTTCAAATTTGCTCAGTTAACAAGTTAATTTTTTTTTCTAGCTGATACTGCTATAAATCTCAGCGTGGTATCCGAAACTCAAGATGGGTTCATTACAACTGGTCCATCAACAAAAATAAGGATTCTGCAGGTCAAATTATGCCTTCCAGGTACAACCTTCCAGTGCAACCCCAATGTAAATGGGAGCATAATATGGTTATACAGATGTAACAAAGACATAATTTGACTGTCAGCATTTTTATTACTGGTGGTGATCTGCTAACAGGAATTAACCTGGTTCAATTTTTAGATCCTTGGATGAGTCTCTAGGATTGGTAGTATTTAATACAAACGAACCTTGTCAACGGAGCGAATTTGATTTACAATTACTGATACACACAAATATGAAACACCAAAATACTTCTTTTTTTAAAAAACTCACATTTCAGAGAACTGCACTTTACATAGGAAAATATTTGTGTAATCTAGCAAAATCACAACTTAAAATACTTGTAACTTCAAATGGTATATAAGGAGATATGCTGCTGGTAAACTAAAATAATCTTTAACTAGATACTGGACACACCAAGATTAAGTGCTGCCTTAATTACTTCCTCCTTTTGTATGATAAATTGTTTTTACAATGACAGTAGACACAAATAGTTTTGAGCTTAGGAGCCTGAAATAGCACTTTTTCCCTTTAGCTGAAATCTCTTAAATGCTTCTCATCGTTCCCTTTACTATCCAGATGTCTTGGCACAATTTCAGTTACTTGATGTGAGGGTTGTTAGTCAGTCACCACATGTTACACAGTTTGGCCCATGACTCATTCTCGCAGCAGTCCCATGTTTGTGACCAGTCCTGTTTTCAGTATAAATACATGCTCTCCGTTGACCTTTATGATGTCAGCTAGTGGCAGAACTAGAATCTTGATTGGATATTGTTTCTAAAAGACACTAATCTGTTTCACTAATGAACAGAATGTTAAATAAACATGTCATGAAATAAGTGTTTAGTTGTGTTAAAGTTTACATCCTGGCTTCTTGCAGTGTTCTAAACTGCAGGTTAACATAGGTAATTTCTAGTTCTAACCAAAAATACGAATGGAACCTGAAAGGTTTCTGATAAATTACATTGTATGTCAGAAATCAGAAAAAGATTCCAAATAAATACCTTAGGACTTTTTGCTGTTTGTTTTTTCTTGGTTACAAAATATTTCGTAAAATTCAATCAGTCCTATATCTTTATTGAATATCACTATTTGAATAGTGTTCACAGATCGGAATGAGTTCTGTAATTACAAACTAATCTATTTCATCTTTAACAAAAAGAGGAGGGTGGAACAAAATGTTTGTTTTTTAAATTTCATGTTTCAAATTGAAATGGAGTGACACCCCTTTCACCTCGATCCCTAATGTGGCAAATTAAATTAATTTGTTTTGCTGCAGTACATATAGCAGAACCAATGCCTTACAATAGAGATTTCACTTCCCTTAATTCCCCCAGCAGACTTAGGGTGTGTGTGTGGATGTAGAACAAAAATAACTCTGTTAAATTAGAGATAAGGTTGCTAAAGTGAATTTCCTATCACTAAAAATCATGGCAATTGCCAGTTACAGCAATAATGTGCCAGAGACAGTAGCGGTGAGAGTGATTGCATGGGGAGACACAAATACTAGACAATTCACAATATTGAAAAAAAATCATTTTAAAACTTAATGCTTAAGTATTCATTTCCCTTGATTTTTCAGAACTGATATTATATTAACATTGAAAATTCTGTCTTTGCAACCAGATGTTCTTGAAATGTAATTTTCTTTAATAAAAAAAAAAAAGCTTAAAATCTCAGTTGCCAGGGCAAACTTTCCACTTGACATAGGTAAGTGGATCTGATTAATGTTAAATATGTTCATGCTGGCACCAATTCTGTTCTTGGGAAGTATTTAGTTTTTCTATATGTTTTTAATTTAACATGATCTCAATCAACATGGATTTGCTTTGAGGACCAGCTGATTGGAAACCATATACAAGAAATGAAAGAAAAATTCCAGAATGGGAGTTTCCAGGTTTTTTGCTGGTTTTGAGTCGAGAAAAAAAAATTTGCTTTGTAAGCATTTGTAAGTTCCTAAAACTTATAAACAATGGCTATTTGTTTTTAAGGTGAACCCTGCTACTCCATCTCAGTGACCACAAGCAAAATGTTACTAGGTCTGAATCTTTAGTTTGATGCAGGCTGTCTCTAACAATTAGATTTTTGTGGTTCCATATAGAAGATGCAGAGGTGAACAGAAGCCTTCTGAAATGGCTCAAGTCCTTTTCTTTCAGACTGAACTTAGCAGGTCATAATGTTTCTTCATTCCCAAAGCCCCTCACCTGCTGATGCCTACAAGTTTCTTCTCTTGTATTATTTATCATTTACTGGTAGATGAAGCCATTGGAAGATCTCCTTAGGCCACACAAACTGAAGTGCAACATCCAGCTCTATATCTCTGTTAGATTAAACAGGCACAGCACCATCCTCCAGCTTTCTCCATGCTTAGCCAAAATCAGAATATGGTTGATGCTGGTAAGAGAGCAGCTTATAAAACGTGCATTTTTGTAACATATTTTATTTATCAAAGGGCTTCTGCATTCAAGTTAAATAGCCTTCAGCTTTAGGGTCCTTTAAAGTGAACACTGCTACTCCATTCAAGTTAAATAGCCTTCTGGACTCCTCAGTGACATTGGATACCCAAATAGCCATAGTGCCAAAAAATGCCCACTAGCATCTGTGATGGGCCGGAAGATTGTGTTCAATGCTGTCCTACATGGACATAGCCATGATGATAGATCAACTTCTGACACACAGGCTTGACTGTTGTAACTCGCATATATTTAGGAATGAAGCCACACCTCTTGAAACACTCCAGTTTGTACAAAATACAGTAGTGCATCTTCTCAGTAGAACAGGTTGCCATGAGCGTAACCATCAGTGCTCCACTGTCTGCAGGGATTCCTGTTAAATAGAATACAGTTTAAAGTCTCTGCATGTTAGCCAAAGTCCTCCATAAGTTAGGCCCTAGCTACCCGAGAGAGCTCTTCTCCTTTTACAACCATTACCTCCCATGGCAGCTTCGTTGCCTTGGAACATAACTATCAACTGATAGGGGGAGACTCATGATTGTAGAAGACAGAACTTTCACAGGATCAGAACCTAGACTGTTGCAAGAGCTAAGTGTGACTGCAGCACTAACAACTCTGCAATCCCTCTGTGCCATCTCCTAGCTTTGAATGTTCTTTTTAGAAAATGTAGTAACAACCTAACCTGATGGGCTCCACCTAATCCAAAATGGAACCAGATTGCTGGCACTTAAAATTAAAAAGATTGTAGAACAGTTTTTAAACTAAGGGCTGGGGGAAACCCGACAAGTGTGAAGGAGCATGTAGTTTGGACAAACACATCCCTTAGGGGAGGATCTATTCATGGAGATTCTCTGTGTCCTAGTAAGGAGGAGAGGATGGAAGATGATAAAGTATGGGTAGGATCTGATGAGAAACAGTCAAATGAAAAAGAGGCTCATTCAATTATATCATGCAATGGCAGACTGCTAAAAAGTGACAGGTTTTTAAAATGGTTATATACAAATGCCAGAAGTCTAAATAATAAGATGGGTGAACTACAGTGCCTTGTATTAAATGAGGATATTGATGTAATAGGCACCACAGAAAATTAGTGGAGTGAGGATAATCAATGGGACACAGTAATATCAGGGTACGAAATATATTGAAAGGACAGAACAGGTCATGTTGGTGGGGGAATGACACTTACGTGAAAGAAAGCATAGACTCAAAGTAAAAATCTTAAATGAACCAAACTATACCATAGAATCTCTATAGATAGTAATTCCAATCTATAATAATAAGATATATGATGTAGTAGTAGGGATATATTACCGACCACCTGACCACGATGGTGGTAGTGACTGTGAAATACTCAGGGAGATTAGAGAGGCTATAAGAATTTTAAAAACTCAACAATAATGGGGGATGTCAGCTATTCTCGTATTGACTGGATATGTGTCACCTCAGGATAGGATGCAGAAGTAAAGTTTCCTGACACCTTAAATGACTGCTTCTTGGAGCAGCTAATCCTGGAACCCCCAAGAGGAGAGGCAATTCTTGATTTAGTCCTAAATGGAGCACCGGATCTGGTCCAAGAAGTGAATATAGCTGGATCGCTTGCAGAAACTATTCCCTATACAGCATGCTCTGTCCATGCAACGTCCAATGTATTTTATCTATTGTAAATGTTTCCCTGACTACTCCCCCTTATTTTAGCTAGTTCAGACATTTTTGTTTTTATCCTGCTGATCCATTTACCTTCCTAATCCTGTCTACCAAGAAATGAGACCTCAGCCATGTCCAATTACTCATGTCAAGCCAGGCTTGCAGTACTTCAGTTGCTGTTTAAGCTGACTCCAGGCCCCACCTCCTTCCATTAGTGCCTGTGAGTCACCTGTGTGGAATAAAGTCCTGCAGCCACTTGAAGAAAAATCAGTTAATTACTTGTACTGTAACTAACTTGTTTTTTGAGATGTGGGTGCAGATGTGTATTCCATGATCCACCCTCCATTCCCTCTGTATTGGAAGGTGGATCATGGATTCTCATGTGAAAGAACTGAGGAGAGTTGTGGCAGCACCACCCTTAAATAGCCTCTGGAGGAGCCTGGGGGCAGGGGGGAACCCATAAGGGACTGAGCAAAGTTTTCTGGCTTCAGCGTCCTAGATATGTGCACACTTGAGTGGAATAGATATCTGCTTCTTGAAGATGTTTTTCTGTTTTTTGTACTTATGTGAGACTGTTGCTATGAAGTGGACTGTCAGCCATTTAACTATTTAATACATTCTTCAAGAGTCAGTCAAGTACTTAGATAGCACAGTGATTGGGCTTCATAGTTGATTTATAGATTTTTTTCTAAAACTAATTTGCAATAGGATTAGAATCTAAGGGTGTAAACCCATATGCCTCCCAATAAATGAGATGGGGGGCACTTTCCTATAGTTTTAATGTGTGTTTGACTATAACATCTCATAAAGATATTCCCTAATGCTATACTTAGACAAAGAGGCTGTCAATGAATTGCACAAACTATACCCCCTGCATATAAAGCTATAATTACAAATCGTATATAGCCCGTGGGTGCTTATGAAGTCTGACACACAGCATAACTATTATTTATCTGTAATTTTATTACACGACTGACAAAAAATAATTGGCAAACTATAATACACTGCTTCTGGATGTACCCACATGTATAGGTACCTTTTACTTCCAGGTAAGGATGTAAATATTTAAAAAGTTAACTGTTTAACCGTTTAAATATTTTAATCATTTAACCAATTAAAGGGCTGGGGCTGCTTTGACCGGCGTGGGGGTTAACGGCTAAGGCAGGTTCATCGGTAAGACTATTACCGATTAACATTTTACATCCCTGTGTCCAGGAGGGACTTTTTTTTTTTGTTAATAGGATTACAACAAAATGTGAATACCATGTTAGCAAGACACTACATCAAAGATAGATTTGTTAGCACTGCAATAGTCAGCATTTTGATTTCATCCCAGTTGCTACATTTTGTATTTCCCTGTACATAAGGTGTATCAGAAGAGGATCACAATTGAGTCTGTTGCTCTTGCACATAGCGTTTCTGTGGCTCCAGAAGGCGCAGCAGATGAGTAAAATCGATATTCTTAAAGTTGAAATCCCACTTCTCCTGCTGATGTTGTAGTAGAAGTGCTTAGTGGTGAAATAATACAGGTGTGATCCCACAGTACAGAGCAGAAACAAGGAGAAAGGAAAGAAGGATAAAAGCAGAAGAGATGTACTAGCAATCTAGTCACCAGATTAAATAAAATCTTGGACAGACTGTGATTCCGTCATCTCATATTGTTGGATAAAAAGGTTTGGAGTACTACAAAGGCAGCTTGTTTTGTCTATGAAGGAGTGCTTTGCTGCAGTCTTGTGATCCTACCCACCTTATAGTAAATGGAGCAGTGTTGGCTGTGTCTGGAGGGCGCAATGTGCAGCCTTTCTCAACTGGAGGGTAATGTTGAATGCAGTGGTGCTTTTGAGGAAGATAGAAGGAGTAATGTGTGGGTGGAGGTGGGGTGATGGAAAGATAGAACTTGGGGAAGAGAAGAACTGGCGGGACTGTTGGGAGGATGAGAAAGAGACTCAGAATACAAAGCTGGGGAAGACAAGCGGAAAGAACGAACTGAACTGATTCATATTGGTGTTGATTGTGCATGAGTTTCTTTTGTTGTCTAGTCAATGCAATTAGATGTGGTAATTAGCTGGATTCATAGCAAATGAGAATTCTTGTCACCCTCTCAAAGAAATAGAGTAGGAGATTCCTGCCCCAAGACAAAAACGACATTAAACCTCAATAAGGGGTTTTATAGACTTGTTGCTTTTATAATCCTTAATCAGTCCATTTGTGAGTAGTAGCAGCCAGTGTAAGCTTGTTAAATATAAAAAGTATTTGAAGGAGAGAGGTGCTTTGTTTTTATATTGCTGAACTTTGTATGTACAGCGTGCATTTTACCTGCATCAAAAATATTGTTTTAAGAAATGTTGAAAGTGGATGTGTTTGGGGGGATTTCATTTTATCTAACTCGGTATTTGTCATTTTATTATGTTTAAGATATCTGAAAATGACAACTTAAACTTTGATTTTAAATGTCACACATTTTATCACCAGCTTGGAATATAGTTTAAATCAAGTCTGTTAGAAAATATTTTCAATTTACATGTTTCTTTATATGCAACGCAAAAGCACTGTTGTTTTTTACCCCAATAATGTTGCAGTTCCTCATATTCATATTTTTAATTAGTTCAATAGGAAAAAATTAAATATTCCACTCTTGTGCTTTAATTCAATATCACACATGATGCTATGATACTATGAATGTAATTGATTTCTTAATCTGTACATTTTTAATTTATATACATGTGAACACCACATTTAATGAAATATGTTAATTTTTATAATCGGTGAGCTATCAAATCTGAAATATTCCCAGGAATATTTAGGGGCTTATTTTAGCACAAATATTTACTTTATTATTACTATGGTTGTGAACACCTACCTAGAATAGATTGGAATTAGTTAAGATTTTAAATGTTGCAGATACATGTAAAAAAAAAAAAAAAAAGATCATTCCTGATAACATAATAGAAAGCAGTAGAACATACCGTTTGTTAAAATATACATGCTACCATATATTCAGATATATGAACAGATTTGATGTATCCATTTTCCTATTAATTTGGTATTTTAACCACTATCTAGTATGTACAAGTTTTTGACCACTATTTTAAACAGAGATTGGTAGGTAGGTAAATTAGTGAAAAATTTGTATATATAATTAAACAAAGTTAGTAGTTTAGGCCTTGATCCTGCAACCACACAGAAGTACCTTTAGTCACTTGTGTAGTCTCTGAGATGTTGATTACTTGCATATATTTGCAGTATCAGGCATCTCAGGCTCCAGTAGGATTGTCAACCCTCCAGGATTGTCCTGGAGTCTCCAAGAATTAAAGATTAATGTTTAATTAAAGGTTATGTTATGTGATGAAACCTCCAGGTATACATGCAGCCAAACTTGGTAACCCCTAGGCTCCAGTCTTACAAGCTGATTTGTGCAAGCAGACCTATACAAAATCTCAGAAGAATTTAAAATGTGTCTGACTATAAAATGCTGAGTTTTACTGAATTTTAATTTTTTCCTAGGTCCATGTGGTTATGATATTCAGGTTCTATAATGCCTCCTGCCATGACAGACATCCTTGACATCTGGGCAGTGGATTCACAGATAGGAGCTGATGGCTTAATCTCTGTGGACTTCCTCCTCCCAACTGGAACCTATATCAATCTGGATGTTCCTCGAGATGCCACCATATGCCATATTAAACAGGTAAATTAGTGGTTGGCTTGCTATTTTAAATGAGCTCCATCGCTGATTTTGTTGAGAAGTACTTTATATATTAAATGTTATTTAAAAGTCTTCTAACAGGCTTTTAGATGCTTGTTCCTGTCGATGAAACCAAGATGCAACTTTAAAAAGTGAATAAAATGTAAACTGGTACAATGTCTCACTTAGACTGTAGACTGCATGAAACAATAGTTCCAAGGAATGTGAACTGCTCCCATTCTTCTGATCCAGTGTTACTTCTGAAACTAATGATGATGATTTAAATGTCAGCATTATCTATTTCACTGCTGATTATTTTAGCTCAGAATCTAGCTGTGCCCATCTCACAACCCCAAAATTCTTCCCGTGCCTTCTCAGGAACTAAAGCCCCCAACCACCCCTTAATCATCAGCCAGAACCTTAGCTTCTCTGTGACAAATCTATGATGAAATTATACATTGTCTCCCCCCCACCCCCAAATCTATGATGAAGACTGAAAGGGTGAGAACATTGCAAAATGAATTGAATAAAGTATTCAAATAAATAACACAAGGGCTATTACACTGAATATATTATTTTAGTATTTAACTCAAAATGGAGTGTTTTTTTAAATTTAGAAATCCTGCAAGTTGCATGTAGTCTGCTATAGAAGCATGGGGGCCAATCTATTCCCAGTTATATCTCCATACATTTGGAATTACACCATTGACTTCAGTGGAGTAACTCAAGATCTACATTGGTGTGACTGAGAACAGAATTTGTTTCCTGGAGCCTTGCACAGATTTTAGTTCTAGTTCTCTGTGGCATACACCATGTTTTGAAAATGGAACAATGCATTTAGGTGCGTGTAGCTGTTGGCTCAGCAAAGAGTGTGTATTGTGAATATAACTTCCTTTAAGGGATACAGCTAAATTTTAAAAAAAACACACAAGATTTTTTTTAACTGTTGTTAAAAGATACAGCTAAGATTACTGTAAGCAAAATAGGTTAAAGAAAATGTTTTCCATTTTTCTCAGTTTGTTTCAGGCATCAACAACACTTTATGTATACCCATATTCAGTTTCCTCTGTAATAACTCCATTTCTTGTTTTTGTGTCACACACAAATAGCAGAGACATCCATTTTAAACATAGGTAAATATGATTGTAAAACCCCAACTTTCTGGAGGACTCAAAGGCAGGTGTAATGTCTGATAGTATTTTAACTGTTTTTTTAAAATTGACCATATTTCCGTTTAGAGAGACAAGGTGGGTGAGGTAATACCTTTCATTGGACCAACTCTGTAAGCTCAAAACTCTCTTTTTCACCAACAGAAGTTGGTCCAATGAAAGATATTACTTCATTCACCTTGTCTCTCTAATATCCTGGGACAAACATAGCTACAACAACATCGCATACAATATTTCCATTTGACAGTGTTCTTTTCATCTAAGGTCCTGGGCTGAGGAGAGAGGTGATTGCTTTCTATAAATAAATCAGAGGGATAAATATCAAGGAGGGAGAGGATTTATTTAAGTTAAGTACAAATGTGGACACAAGAACAAATGGATATAAACTGACCATCAACAAGTTTAGGCTTCAAATTAGAAGGTTTCTAACCATCAGAGGAGTGAAGTTCTGGAACAGCCTTCCAAGGGGAGCAGTGAGGGCAAAAAATCTAACTGGTTTTAAGACTGAGCTTGGTAAGTTTATGGAGGGGACGATATGATGTGACTGCCTACAATGGCATGTAGGCATTCGGTGAATGCTAGCAGCAGATACCTCCTTTGTCTGAGTCATGGGACACTAGATGGAGAGGGCTTTGACTGAGTTACTACAGAGAATTTTTTCCGAGATATCTGGCTGGTGGGTCTTGCTGACACGCTCAGTGTCTAACTGATCTCCATATTTAGGGTCAGGAAGGAGTTTTCCCCTGGATCAGAGATCCTGCGTTTTTGTTTTTGTTTTGCCTTCCTCTGCAGCTGGGGCATGAGCCACATGCAGGTTTAAACTAGTGTAAATGGTGGAGTCTCTGTAACTTGAAGTGTTTAAACCATGATTTGAGGACTCCAGTAACTCAGTCAGAGGTTAGGGGTCTATTACAAGAGTGGGCGAGGTTCTGTGGCCTACAATGTTCAGGAGGTCAGACTAGACGATCATGATGGTCCCTTCACTTTTAGAGAAGAGATAATTGAGCCCCAGAGCCTTTAATTCTCTGCTGCCCTGCATCTTGTGTAGTCATTTACACATGTACAGATCAGAATGGAGGCATCATAAATCCACATTGCACTGATGTACATGACTACACAAAATACAGGACAGTCAAGAATTGGGGCTATAGAGATTGTGACTTGCCCAGACAATCTGTGGCATTGCTGGGAAATGAATCAAATCTATGGAATTCCAGTCTGCTGCCCAATCTGGACGATGTGCAAGATAGATTGTAAACAAAATTATGCAAGAAGGTAGTGTTTTTTAACTGTAATACATGAAAAAAGACGCACAACTGCAGATTTGTGAATCCAAGGATCAGTGACCCTACAATAGTCTGACTTTTGAAATTATGTGGGAATTTTTTTGCCAGGAGAACTTTAAGAAAATTCTGAAGTAGTTCATCTGACAGTTGGAAACTGGATATGTATTGAGGTTTTATTTTCACTCAGGCCCTGTTTAATTTTCATATATATTAGTAAAATCATGAATGGATATTTTTGTTTTGTTTCTAAATTTTTAATGACATTTTTCTTAAATTTCTTTTAGTTTTAATATACTGTCTCCAACCCCCGCCCCCGCACCTCCCATTGACCCTTTCGGCTGCTAGTTCTATGCTGTCCTTTCCTCTCATATTTTAAGTACATAACTCAAGGTTCCTCCTTCATAAATCAAGCCCCGGCTATTTAATGTAGGTCCAATGAGACTATATATATAGTCAAATATATTCATTTAAGGCTTAATTTTGTTAAGTATCTCTCTCCTATCTTGCCCTTTGAATAAAGCATTAATTATATAGTATTAAATGCCTCTTTTAATTCAATTTTGAGAGAGGATAAAGTCTTTGTAATAAGTAATTATGAAGCCAACTGAAAGAGGCCTGCTGTTAATATTTGATGTGCAAAAAATATACATTTTGAAGTCTTTTTGTAATTGGATTTATTTTTTGTCTGTCCATGCTTAACAAATATGAAGAACATTTACAAATTTATACTGATTAAACAGCTGTGGCATTATATGTGCCAACAGCACTCATGTTTTGTTCCATATAAACCTGAAGTGTTTCATAAAACGCACTGAAAATAACATTTTTGTGGCTTTTCTTAAAGTATAAAAAGTTGAATCATTTCGCTGCTGTTTTCCATATGAAGAACTCAGCCTCTAGGGCTGATAAACATAAAGATGGAAATTCAGTATTGGAAGATCAAGAGCAATTTCCATATAGCCAAAAGAATCATGCAAGGATTTTACAGTGGAAACTTCAGTGGAGATTCTTAATTCAAGTCTCAAAGAGTGTTAGTGGAATATAAGCAAACATTGCAGAGCATAACAGTTGAAAACTTGACAAACATACCTTTTTGTTTCTAGCAACACAGAAGTGGATGACTTTCAAACCCAGCTTTCTTTACTGTAAATAAACAATAGCCCTATTTTCATAGAATCATATTATATCAGGATTGGAAGGGACTTCAGGAGGTCGTCTGGTTTAACCCCCTGCTCAAAACAGGACCAATCCCCAACTAAATCATCCCAGCCAGAGCTTTGTCAAGCCTGACCTTAAAAACTTCTAAGGAAGGAGATTCCACCACCTCCCTAGGTAACGCATTTCAGTGTTTCACCACCCTCCTACTGAAAAAGTTTTTCCTAATATCCAACCTAAACCTCCCTCACTGCAACCTGAGACCATTACTCCTTGTTCTGTCATCTGCTACCGCTGAGAACAGTCTAGATCCATCCTCTTTGGAACCCCCTTTCAGGTAGTTGAAAGCAGCTATCAAATCCCCCCTCATTCTTCTCTTCCGTGGACTAAACAATACCAGTTCCCTCAGCCTCTCCTCATAAGTCATGTGTTCCAGTCCCCTAATCATTTTTGTTGCCCTCCGCTGGACGTTTTCCAATTTTTCCACATCCTTCTTGTAGTGTGGGGCCCAAAATTGGACACTGTACTCCAGATGAGGCCTCACCAATGCCGAATAGAGGGGAACAATCACGTCCCTCGATCTGCTGGCAATACCCCTACTTATACATCCCAAAATGCCATTGGCCTTCTTGGCAACAACGGCACATTCTTGACTCATATCTAGCTTCTCATCCAATGTAACCCCTAGGTCCTTTTCTGCAGAACTGCTGCCTAGCCATTCGGTCCCTAGTCTGTAGCAGTGCATGGGATTCTTCCGTCCTAAGTGCAGGACTCTGCACTTGTCCTTGTTGAACCTCATCAGATTTCCACAATCCTCTAATTTGTCTAGGTCTCTCTGTATCCTGTCCCTACCCTCCAGCGTATCTACATCTCCTCCCAGTTTAGTGTCATCTGCAAACTTGCTGAAGGTTCAATCTACACCATCCTCCAGATCATTAATGAAGATATTGAACAAAACCGGCCCGAGGACCGACCCTTGGGGCACTCCACTTGATACCGGCTGCCAACTAGACATGGAGCCATTGATCACTACCCGTTGAGCCCGACAATCTAGCCAGCTTTCTATCCACCTTATAGTCTATTCATCCAGCCCATACTTCTTTAACTTGCTGGAAAGAATACTGTGGGAGACCGTGTCAAAAGCTTTGCTGAAGTCAAGGAACAACAAATTCAATGCATGGACTGACTCCGTCATCTAGTGGGACAGCTAAATTGATATTGATTTAAAGTACGTTTCTCCAAGGCTGGAACGGGGACCCAGAGAATGACCAGCAAAATGATTATTTGAAGCAACACCTCTCTCCTATCTATGGCCTTATTTGGTCTCAAGCACCATTTCAAGGGGCTAGAGGGGCATGTATCACCTGTTAAAAATAACCTAAAAATAAATTAAATTAAATATAAATTAAATTTAAAAAAGTTAAAATCTGTATGAAAAACTTTCTACCTGAATGTTTTATTTATATTGTGAAGGCTATCCACAATGAGAGGGCTAGAAATATCCTTTACTACAGAAGGAAACTAGCTGAGATTAGTACTGATATCTTACAGGTCTCAAAAATCAAGGGAATCCCAGTTACAAACTTCATCACTCCAAACATCATCCTTTTATTTTCCCTCAAGCTGATAGAGTTGTGGAAATGGTATGTTCAGCTTCCACTGGAGATCCTTGTATTGCTGTACAAAAAATCACCCGCTAAGTAAATTAGGATTTTTAATTTGCAGAGGGAGACTTTGACCAGAGAGATGACCAGATATGTAGGCAAAGTAGGGTCAGGATAAAAGGGGAAGATTTTCAAGACTTTGGCAGAGAAGTAAAGGAGCCTAAGTCCCCCTAAAAAAGAGGGAAAAAACCCCCCATGCCTATAGCCTAAATAGGCTAGGTGGGTCAGAGGAGTGCTAATGAAATAATGAAGCCTTTTTACTTCTAATTCAGTGGTTTAAATAGAGCATATGTGAGCAGTGATTTGTGGGCTCCTAAACTTCCATTGAATGGTTGTGACTATGTGAAACAGGGTGGTTTTCTCAAACCATTCCTTAGTGAACTAGTGACCACAGCACAGACAGCACCCTTGTTGGCTTTCATCAGCATGTCAGAGGCCAATAACTGAATAACCATGAAGACTGAACTATTTTTTGATCTGCAGAGGTAGTCCTTCCAGACCATGGCTGTGGCACATAGAAAAGGTGATATAGAGACATCTGCAGTGCAGTACCTTGCTTTTGAGAGGGAAATCTGATGGCTCTTTGAACAGAGGTGTAGTACATTTAAGGGTTTGCAGTATGAGGTATTTTAGTTTCCAGTGAGCTAATTATGAGAAGTATATTGACACCGTGGTGGCTTAATGTTTTTGTCTTCATAAAATAAGACATTCTGTACATTATTAAAATTATTTCATATGCAGTTGTTCTCTTGTATTTTAGGGTAAATGGGTGTGGCATCTTCGATAATAATTGAATACTTAAATGAAAAGGGGAATAAATTTTACGTTGCAGTCAAATAAATGTATGGTGGGAACCCTAGCAGATAGGAAGAGTGCTAACATTGGGCCAATATTCAAAAAGGGCAGGTGTGATGACCCAGGTAACTATGAACTGATTAGCCTGACATTATTTCTGAGTGAAATAATGGAAAAATCCATATATCATTAAGCTGATAAAGAATTAAAGGATAGGAATATAATGTCAACGTGGTTTTATGGAAAATAGTTCTCGTCAAACATATTTTGTTCTTTGAGATTACAGGTTGGGTTTACAAAATATGACTGTGTAGATGTAATATATTTAGACTTTTTTGTAAAGTGTTTAACTTAGTACCTCACAACATTTTGATTAAAAAATTAGCATGAAAAATGATATCAATAAAGCATATATTAAATGGGTTAAGTAGTTAAGTGACAGATCTCAAAAAGTAGTCATCCGTGGGGGTGTCATCATCGAATGGGGGTGTTCTGAAGAAGGTGCCATAGGGAGCTGTATGAGGCCCAGTGCTATTAAACAGTTTTATCAATGATCTAGAAGTAAATATTGCTGATAAAATGTGCAGATGACACAAAAATTGGTGGAGTGATAAATAATGATGGGGCCAGGACAATCATACAGAGTGATCTGGGTCACTTGGTTACAATGCATTTTAATACAGCCAAATGCAAAATTATATATTTAGGAACAAGGAATGCAGGCCATATCTGTAGAATGGGGGAACTGTTCCTTGGAAAGCACTGACTCTGAAAAGAATGAGATCATTTGAATGTATAAACAAGAGTAGTGAGTTAGGAGTAGGGAGTTCGTTTTACCTCTTTATATGGCATTGGTGAGACCTATTCTGGAATACCATATTTGCTTCCTATTTTTAAAAGGATGTAGAAAAATTGGAAAAGGTGGAGAAAAGGTCTAAAAATGACTTGAGGATGTGAGAAAATGCCAGTGAGATACTTAAAGCTTAATCTGGTTAATTAATCAAAATAGATTGATATGTGATTTGATTAGTGTATAAGTACCTTCACGACAAGAAAATGTGGATAACAAAAGTGTTCTTTAGTTTAGTGGAGAAAAGCATCACAAGAACCAATGGCTGGAAGCTGAAGCCAGACAATATAAAATTAGAAATAAGGCACAGATTTTTAACAGTGAGGGTGCTTATGCATTTGAACAAACTACCAAGGGAATTGTTGGGATTCTGTATCTCTTGATGTTTTCTTATCAAGACTGGATGCCTTTCTGGAAGATATGCTTTAGCCAGATGCAAGTTATTAAGGCTCAATACAAAGATGATATTGGATGAAATTTTAAAGTCCTGTGATATACAGGGGGTTAAACTAGATGATTTAATGGTCCTTCAGGCCTTAAAGTCTATGAAGAAACTGGTTCTACTCAACAGAAGCACTTTAAAGGATTCTTTGTTTATCCGAAGATTTAAAATACCTTTGAGATCACACTATTGATTATTTAGTTCTTGTTCCAAAAAAAGCTTTAGGAAAGCTAGGGTAAAAAACTGTATATACAAGACTTGAACAGTAGCTGAAGAGACAGAACTCCTTTTCTGTCAGTGATTTCAGCTTACCTGTTATGATGCTAATATTAATGCAATTTAGGCAAAGAGTAAAAATGAAAGTTGCTTTGAAAAAAATCTTAATTAAAGAAGGTCAGTGAAATATTAACTAGATTTCCATGTTGAAATGAATAGGTGCAGTGTAACTCAATGTCAGGGGCCTGATTCTGAAGTTATGTGCACTTGTGTAAATTAACAGTAACTCCAGTGATATTCAGCTGGAGAAAAAAACAAAGGAAGATTAGAATTGGGCTTATCTTCCATGCTGACCCTTAGGAATAGTGGGTTACCTGTAAAAGGCTATTACATTGTCCTTCTCTACATTTTTCTTTGAAACCCACTTGTGTCATGGGGCCTACAAACATAAAAGTGGTTAGGCAGCTGTCATCCTGTGACCACTGCTTATCCTACTGATTCTAATAGTCTCATTGCTCCCCACCAGTTTGTCATATCAATCTCCATTAGAACCTCAGAGTTACGAACACCTCAGGAATGGAGGTTGTTCATAACTCCGAAATGTTCATAGTTCTGAACAAAAGATTCTGGTTGCTTTTTCAAAAGTTTACAGCTGAACATTGACTTAATACAGTTTTGGAATGTTATCCTTGTGACGGGTTCGGTCACAGAGACCCCCTTGGGACTGTCACCTGATGTGCTGAAACTACCTCTGAGCCCATTTTTCCCTGCCAGCTTGGGACTCCAGAACCCTGTCTTTTGAGCCAGACACGCTAGCCTTCTGCAACACAGACCCAGGGTCTGAACCATGCCCCCAAATTGCAGACTTAACTGAAAACAGCTCAGCAAGTACTCCTGTCTCCAGCACCCAGACACCCAGCTCCCAATGGGATCCAAACCCCAAATAAATCCGTTTTACTCTGTATAAAGCTTATACAGGGTAAACTCATAAATTGTCTGCCCTCTGTAATGCTGATAGAGAGAGATGCACAGCTGTTTGCTCTCCCAGATATTAATCATTTACTCTGGGTTAATTACTAAACAAAAGTGTATTAAGTATAAAAAGTAGGATCGAAGTGGTTTCAAGTAATAACAGACAGAACAAAGTAAGTTACCAAGCAAAATAAAACAAAACATGCAAGTCTAAGCTTAATACATTAAGAAACTGAATACAGGTAAATCTTAACCTCAGAGATATACCAATAAGCTTCTTTCACAGACTAGACTCCTTCCTAATCTGGGCCCAGTCCTTCTCCCTGTTACAGACCTTGTTAGTTCCAGCAGGCATCTTAGGTGAAAAGCAGGGGATTTCACATGACTGGGACCCTTCTGTTCTGATCCACCCCCTTTTATATCTCTGGCACAAGGTTGGAAACTTTTGTCTCTCTGGGTTCCCACCCCTCCTCCTAAATGGAAAAGCACCAGGTTTAAGATGGATTCCAGTACCAAGTGACATGGTCACATGTCCTGTGAGACCCCAAGCCTCCATTCTTCCTGGGATGACTGACAGGAACACAGGAAGGCTTGCAAGTTAACGGAGCCATTTACAACCAATTATCCTAGTCAATGGGAGCCATCAAGATTCCAAGCCACCATTAATGGCCCACACATTGCAAAATTACAGTAGGACTTCAGAGTTATACTTCATATTTCTAGTTACAGATACAAGAATGATATATGCATACAAATAGGATGAACACACTCAGTAGATTATAAGCTTTGCAGTGCTACCTTACAAGAGATCTTTTTCATAAAGCATATTCTAGTTGCATTATATTCACAACTTATAAACATATTTTTGTAAAACATATGGAGTGGTTCACAACCATGCAAACAAAAAATGCTGCTTTCCCTTTATTTTTTCAGTAGTTTACGTTTAACACAGTACTGTAATGTTTGCCGCCTATTTTTTTTTTTTTTTTTTTTGTCGCTGCTGCTGCTGCCTGATTGCATACATATGGTTCCAAGTGAGGGGTGTGGGTGACTGTTCAGTTCATAATTCTGGTGTTCGTAACTCAGGTTCTACTGTACTGTGTTAGATGAAACTTAAATTGTAAGCTCCTTTGGGCAGGGATATAATTTATATTTTTGTACCTAGTACAGTGAGGCTCTGGCTTTTAGTGTATCTGTCTCTTGTTTATTACGTAACAACAAAAAATGAAGACATATGGACACAGTTGTATCACCCTTAATCATGTTTACTAAATATACACGAACATGCAAGGCCTAGCTACATACATACTGCTGATATGGTTTCTGGTGGCTTCTAAAACATTGAACGTATTGGAGGGGTCACAAACTATTTAAAGGGTAGCTACCCTATCCCTATAACACTACAGTATCTCAAACATAAGATGAAAATACTGAAAGTTCATTTTTTGGTTTGATATACTGGTAATTTTAATGTAATAGATACATGGTATGAAAATTGGTCGAAAGACTTGGTCTGAATTTTTATGGGAAGAAATTGTTGATGGGGAATGTTTGCCAAAGTGTAAAGAATTTTTTTTAAACTCAGTTTAGTGATAAAATGCAGAGCTTTTTGGAATTACTGAAAAAAAGCATAAAACCTCTATAGGTTTCAGAGTAGCAGCCGTGTTAGTCTGTATTCGCAAAAAGAAAAGGAGTACTTGTGGCACCTTAGAGACTAACAAATTTATTAGAGCATAAGCTTTCGTGAGCTACAGCTCACTTCATGCATCCGATGAAGTGAGCTGTAGCTCACGAAAGCTTATGCTCTAATAAATTTGTTAGTCTCTAAGGTGCCACAAGTTCTCCTTTTCTTTTTGCGAAAACCTCTATAGTATCAGTTGTTTAGGCCAATCACTTTATGTACATATCTGATTTTTAGAACTGTGGAAAGAATTAATATTAAATGGATAGAATTATTTATCAGTCTTATTTTTTTAAATTCTCAACATGTATCCCCTTGCTCATACTCTGTCCCCTCCCCCTACTATCTTCTAGATTTTTCACTGTGAATGAGAATAGGAGAAAAAATGATCTGCAAAAAATTTTGGGAAAGGAGAAGGTTGTGATTAGGAGAGGCACCAGAGTGGATGGAAGAGAGTGACAGCTTGCTGACCAGCACAAAGGAGCTTTGGTTCTAGGATCTATCTCTGCTCTGTTATTATTTTAAATTAAAGCCTCATCTTCACTGCTTTAAAAAAAAAAAGTTAATTTTAACTCAGGGTAACTTAATACATGTGAGCTTGCATGAGAATGCAGTGAAGATAAGGCATGTTAGTTTTACCACCAGGTAAACTAGGAGAAGTCAGCATTATACATGGCATGGGGGCTGACCTCTCCTAGTTTGCCTCACATAAAATTACTGTGCCTTGACTTCACTATGATTTTATTTGGAGGTAGCTCACATGCCTTAGTTATCCTGAGGTAAAAAAATACCTTTTTAGCAGTAAAGACAAGGCCTAACAAATACACCATTACGTAGCTATAAGAATTAAGTAAGCTGGCAAACAGTTCAGCCAGTTTTTCACTGTATGTTGATTTTCTAGTACTATACTTCAGGAGCACATTCTAGTGATCAATTTACCATCTCTATCTATCTGTGGTGTCATAAAAATAAAGGGAAGGGTAACCACCTTTCTGTATACAGTGCTATAAAATCTCTCCTGGCCAGAGGCAACATCCTGTTACCTGTAAACGGTTAAGAAGCTCGGCTGGCTGGCACCTGACCCACAGGACCAATAAGGGAACAAGATGCTTTCAAATCTTGGGGGGGGGAGGGGAGGGGAGGGGAGGGTAAGACTTTTGTTTGTGCTCTTCGTTTACCTGTTGGTTCTCTCTTGGGTCTGAGAGAGGCCAGACAGAAATGCATCTTCTCCAACCCATCCTAATCCAAGTCTCCAATATTGCAACCAGTATAGGTAAGCCAGGCAAGGCGGATTAGTTTATCTTTTGTTTTATGTGAATTTTCCCTGTGTTAAGAGGGAGGTTTATTCCTGTTTTCTGTAATTTTAAGGTTTTGCCTGGGGGAGGGGGGGCGGATCCTCTGTGTTTTGAATCTAAATACTCTGTAAAGTATTTTCCATCCTGATTTTACAGAGGTGATTATTTTGCCTTTTCTTTAATTAAAATTCTTCTTTTAAGAACCTGATTGATTTTTTCATTGTTCTTAAGATCCAGGGGTTTGGGTCTGTGTTTACCTGTACAAGGATTATCATCAAGCCTTCCCCAGGAAAGGGGGCGTAGGGCTTGGGGGGATATTTTGGGGAAAGACGTCTCCAAGTGGTCTTTTTCCCTGTTCTGTGTTTAAAACGATTGGTGGTGGCAGCATACTGTTCAAGGACAAGGCAAAGTTTGTACCTTGGGGAGATTTTAACCTAAGCTGGTAAGAAAAAGCTTAGGGGGTCTTTCATGTGGGTCCCCACATCTGTACCCTAGAGTTCAGAATGGGGAAGGAACCCTGACATGTGGTATTGATCCTCGTCAATGTAGTATCTGACAGTCTCACAATGGCCTGATCCTGAAATCAATGGGACCTTGCCGTTAGGATAAAGCCCTAACACTGTGAAGAATTTTGCATCCGATGAAGTGAGCTGTAGCTCACGAAAGCTTAAGCTCAAATAAATTTGTTAGTCTCGAAGGTGTCACAAGTACTCCTTTTCTTTTTACTGTGAAGAATATCAGCTTTCCGAAAATAAATTTAAAGTTTAACCCTTTTAGACCTAAATAGATGTCTATGTATTTCTTATTTGCAGCTACTATGGAAGCAGGCACACAGCTACCCTCTATTTCATCTCCTTATGGAGATTGACTCTTACATGTTTTCATGTGTGAACCAGACGGCTGTACGTGAGGAACTAGAGGATGAAACGCGAAGGCTGTGCGATGTTCGACCCTTTCTTCCTGTCCTCAAACTAGTGACAAGGAACTGTGACCCAGGGGAAAAATTGGATTCCAAAATAGGTGTCCTTATAGGAAAAGGTAATTTTTTGAATTTTTTCTGTTTTGTTTTATTTGGAAAAAGGAGGGAGAATTTATTTTGTGTATCACAGAGGCCAGGATATCTCTGCCTCATCCCTTATCTTCTAGAATCTAGAACTACCCATTCTAAAGGAGATACAAATCTAACTTTAAAAAATTTCTAAACACCATTGTAACACTAACACCGGAAATTTCAAAAATTGTAGTGAGGTTATTTTTGTAACCAGAATAAATAGAATTAACAAAAACAAATGATACAGTGTATTTCGGAGCAATTATCGCACATATCTGATGAAGTCATAATGCACAAGAATGAAGTTCAAGTGGCTGGAACCATCTAAAAAGTGGAAAAGACATGAAGTGGATAAAGTGCCTTACTGCTAGTTTGAAGTGTAATTTAATAAAAATCCAAGTCACTTCTGATTAGTGATGACAGTGGCATGACATTTACAGCCACTTAGATCAATTTTCTGAAGATATGATCTTTAATGGGTTCTCAGTGTTTGGCCTCCAGCTCCCAGCATGAGACTTAGCAAAACTCAAAGAAGTTTGATTTTTGAGACAGAAGAAGCACTCAGCACAGACCTCCCTGTTTTGCACTGTTCGTGCTCCTCCAACAGCAGCTACTTCAGCCTTAGCCAGTCCCTGATTGACCACAATCAGGCAAGGAGTTTCCTGCAGAGAACCAAAAAGAACAGAGATGAAAGAGCTGATATGATAATGATGATTGTTGTAGCTCCTACCTAATAATAATCAAAAAGCATATGGCTTGAAGTTTCTAAGGGTACTGGTAGGGGCCTTTGCTACTCAAGTATTAGTAGAACAGGACTCATTTTGAACTATTGCTGCCTCAGGGGACCAAAAAGCTTTGGGCTAGGGGAAATTCTGCCAGTTTCACACGGGGATCATGAGACACATAAGTGAGGATCCCATGAGATATTTCCAAAGAAGAATTACAGACACACATTTTCCTGCTCTCCCATCCCATAAGTGTGTGTGTGAGTGAGGGGAGGGGGTTGTTTTTTATTTTCCTTATGATACACCTTGCCAGAGAGGAGGCCCATTGAAACTCACAGTACAGACTATATTACGTTAACATCTTTCTGAAAGAGAAGATCAAGGGCCTACATCCAAAGATATTCCTAACACCTGAGTTGATTTTAAAGACCTGTTTAATTGTTGTATCCTTCTTTCTCCCTCAAACCTAACTGGAAAGGCTAGATAAAACTCCTTTTGGAGCCTGTTGGGGTTGGTCCTTAGTCAAAGTAAGAATCTCTTTTAGGGGAATTTTAAACTTCAGTCTGTCATACATCAGTACATGACACTATGGCTATTGGAATTCTAAGGCCAGTGTTTTCAAGTTAATGGTAGAATGTAATGGATAATTAGTGATCAGAAAAAAGTATTCTACAGTGAAGGGTGTTACAATAAGGATCCTAATATGTGTAAGAAGGTAGAAACTAGGTCTGTCAAGCAATTAAAAAAAATAATTGTGATTAATCGTGCGATTAAACAATAATAGAATACCATTTATTTAAATATTTTTGGATGTTTTCTACATTTTCAAATATATTGACTTGAATTACAACACAGAATAGAAAGTGTACAGTGCTCACTTTGTTTATTTTTGATTAAAAATATTTGCACTGTAAAAAAACAAAAGAAACAGTATTTTTCAGTTTACCAATACAAGCACTGTAGTGCAATCTCTTTGTCATGAAAGTTGAACTTAAAAATGTAGAATTTTATGTACAAAAAAAAATAACAGCATTCAAAAATGAAACAATGTAAAACTTTAGAGCTGACTAGTCCACTCAGTTACTCCAGCCAATCGCTCAGACAAACAAATTTGGTTACAGTTTGCAGGAGATAAAGCTGTCCGCTTCTCGTTTACATGTCACCTGAAAATGAGAACAGATGTTAACATGGTACTGTTGTAGCTGGTGTCGCAAGATACTTACGTGCCAGATGTACTAAAGAGTCATATGTCCCTTCGTGCTTCAACCACCATTCCAGTCGTACAGGGCCGTCCCAAGGGGAGTGCAGGGTCTGGGGCGGAAATGACGGATTCATCTCTTCTGGGACCGACCGTGCTGGTCAATCACACCAGCCCGTGGGGCACTGCAAAGTGCAGGGTTCAGAGCGGTCGCACCAATTCACCCTACCCAGGGGACGGCTCTGCCAGAGGACATGCATCCATGCTGATGATGGGTTCTGCTCGATAATGTTATAAAGTAGAGTGGACCCACGCATGTTCATTTTCATCATCTAAGTCAGATGCCACCAGCAGCAAATTGATTCTCTTTTTTGGTGGTTCGAGTTCTGTAGTTTCCGCATTTGAGTGTTGCTCTTTTAAGACTTCTGAAAGTGTGCTCCACACCTTGTTCCTCTCAGATTTTGGACAGCACTTCAGATTCTTAAACCTTGGGTCGAGTGCTATAGCTGTTTTTAGAAATCTCACATTAATACCTTCTTTGTGTTTTGTCAAATCTGCTGTGAAAGTGTTCTTAAAACGAACATGTGCTGGGTCATCATCCGAGACTGCTATAACATGAAATATATGGCAGATTGTGGTTAAAACAGAGCAGGGGACATAAAATTCTCCCCAAAGGAGTTCAATCACAAATGTAATTAACACATTTTTTTTAATGAGCATCATCAGCCTGGAAGCATGTCCTCTGGAATGGTGACCGAAGCATGAAGGGGCATATGAATGTTTATCATGTCTGGCACGTAAATACTTTGCAGTGCCAATTACAAATGTGCCATGCAAATGCCTGTTTTCACTTTCAGGTGACACTGTAAATTAGAAGCAGGCAGCAGTATCTCCTGTAAATGTAAGCAAACTCGTTTGTCTTACCGATTGGCTGAACAAGATGTAGGACTCAGTGGACTTGTAGGCTCTAAAGTTTTACATTGTTTTGGTTTTGAATGTAGTTATGTAACGAAAAAAATCTACATTTGTAAGTTACACTTTCATGATAGAGATTGCAGTACACTACTTGCAAAAAGAAAAGGATGTGGCACCTTAGAGACTAACAAATTTATCTGAGCATAAGCTTTCGTGAGCTACAGCCCACTTCATCGGATGAATACAGTGGGGAGATTTATATACACAGAGAACGTGAAACAATGGGTGTTACCATACACACTGTAAGGAGAGTGATCACTTAAGATGAGCTATTACCAGCAGGAGAGTGGGGGGGTGGGAGGGGAAGGAAGAAAATGTTTTGTAGTGATAATCAAGGTGGGCCATTTCCAGCAGTTGACAATCTGCTACCGAAGATCCATAAACCTGGAAATCCTGGATGCCCCATCATCTCAGGCATTGGCACCCTGACAGCAGGATTGCCTGGCTATGTAGACTCCCTCCTCAGGCCCCACGCTACCAGCACTCCCAGCTATCTTTGAGACGCCACTGACTTCCTGAGGAATCTACAATCCATCAGTGGTCTTCCTGAAAACACTATCCTGGCTACTATGAATGTAGAAGCCCTCTACACCAACATTCCACATAGATGGACTAGAAGCCATCAGGAACAGTATCCCTGATAATGTCACGGTTAACCTGGTGGCTGAACTTTGTGACTTTGTCCTCATCCTCACATTTGGGGACAATGTATACCTTCAAATCAGTGGCACTGCGATGAGTACCCGCATGGCCCCACAGTATGCCAACGTTTTTATAGCTGACTTAGAACAAAACTTCCTCAGCTCTCATCCCCTAATACCCCTGCTCTACTTGCGCTACATTGATGACATCTTCATCATCTGGACCCATGGAAAAGAAGCCCTTGAGGAATTCCACCATGATTTCAACAATTTCCATCCCACCATCAACCTCAGCCTGGAGCAGGCCACACAAGAGATCCACTTCCTGGACACTACGGTGCTAATAAGTGATGGTCACAAAAACACCACCCTATATCGGAAACCTACTGACCGCTATTCCTACCTACATGCTTCCAGCTTTCACCCAGATCACACCACATGATCCATTGTCTACAGCCAAGCTCTACGATACAACCGCATTTGCTCCAATCCCTCAGACAGAGACAAACACCTACAAGATCTCTATCGAGCATTCTTACAAATACAATACCCACCTGCTGAAGTGAAGAAACAGATTGACAGAGCCAGAAGAGTACCCAGAAGTCACCTACTACAGGACAGGCCCAACAAAGAAAATAACAGAACGCCACTAGCTATCACTTTCAGCCCCCAACTAAAACCTCTCCAACGCATCATCAAGGATCTACAACCTATCCTGAAGGACGAGCCATCACTCTCACAGATCTTGGGAGACAGGCCAGTCCTTGCTTACAGACAGCCCCCCAACCTGAAGCAAATACTCACCAGCAACCACACAACAGAACCACTAACCCAGGAACCTATCCTTGCAACAAAGCCCGTTGCCAACTCTGTCCACATATCTATTCAGGGGACACCATCATAGGGCCTAATCACATCAGCCACACTATCAGAGGCTCGTTCACCTGCGCATCTACCAGTGTGATATATACCATCATGTGCCAGCAATGCCCCTCTGCCATGTACATTGGTCAAACTGGACAGTCTCTACGTAAAAGAATAAATGGACGCAAATCAGACGTCAAGAATTATAACATTCAAAAACCAGTTGGAGAACACTTCAATCTCTCTGGTCACTCAATTACAGACCTAAGAGTGGCTATTCAACAAAAAAACTTCAAAAAGAGACTCCAACGAGAGACTGCTGAATTGGAATTAATTTGCAAACCTGATGCAATTAATTTAGGCTTGAATAGAGACTGGGAGTGGATAGGTCATTACATAAAGTTAAAACTATTTCTCCATGTTGTTTCCGCCCCCCCCACCCCCACCCCCCACTGTTCCTCAGACGTTCTTGTCAACTGCTGGAAATGGACCACCTTGATTATCACTACAAAAGGTTTTCTTCCCCTCTGCCCCCCCCCCCGGCTCTCCTGCTGATAATAGCTCATCTTAAGTGATCACTCTCCTTACAGTGTATATGGTAATGCCCATTGTTTCATGTTCTCTGTGTATATAAAATCTCCCCACTGTATTTTCCAGTGAATGCATCCGATGAAGTGAGCTGTAGCTCACGAAAGCTTATGTTCAAATAAATTTGTTAGTCTCTAAGGTGCCACAAGTACTCCTTTTCTTTTTGCGAATACAGACTAACACGGCTGCTGCTCTGAAACCTGTCACTACCGTACTTGTATGAGTTGAAATACTATTTCTTTTATCATTTTTACAGTGTGAATATTTGTAATAAAAATAATATAAAGTGGGCACTGTACACTTTGTATTCTGTGTTTTAATAGAAATCAATATATTTGAAAATGTAGAAAAACATCCAAAAATATTTAATAAATTTCAATTGGTATTCTACTCTTTAACAGTGTGATTAATCACAATTTCTTTTTAATTAATCAAGTGAGTTAACTGCCATTAATCAACAGCCCTATTAGAAACCTCTTCTTGCTTTGCGTAGTTGGTGGCTTTTTGGTTCAGCTAGCTTGGTATGATTCATGGTTTCTTAATAGTTGCACTGTAGACATCTTTCAACATACAATGAAAAGCTGTTAAGCTGTTTTGTAGGGGCTTAACATTGCTTTATGACCTTTATTAGTACAGAATTTTCATCTTTAAATACATGGTTAAATTATTCACTTGCAGATACAAATGAAGATAAATAGGGACTAGTGAGGTCATACATTGCGTAGCAGAACAATGGAGAATTGTTAGTCCTTTTATACAGACTACAAGTTTTGTTTAGGTTTCAGCAGCAAACTGTCTGCTTGTTTGTTCAAACTGACAATGGAGCCATTACTGACATAGCCTGTTTAAACACTCCAAAAATAGTATTCTGAAAGATTCTTTGATTAATTATTTCAGTTTTTATGACTCTGCAAGATATTTATGTACAGAGCTAGCTTTGGGTTCCTATTTTGTGCTTTGGAAAAATGATGCCTTCCACTATGAACTTGTAAGGTTAAACTCTTCCTGGTTCTCAAAAGGTGCTTTAGCACAATTTTGGAGAATTATTTTTCAAAGTGTAAGAGAAATGTGATGTTTGTATATGCCCTTGCTTCATTAGATATTGAAGAAGTAGACCTGAGATCTTTCTGCTTTTGATTTACATAGGTTTAGCAAAGCTAAACCAGTGAATTTGGTTTGTGCAAATTTTTAATCTTTTGGTTTTGACTGGAGTATCAGATTTGTACTAATTCAAAAATCACCAAGAGAAATGCCAGGGTAAACTTGTCTGTTTGCTACACCATTAGCTTCTCGTAAGCCACCCAGACCATCTTCCCATCTTCTCCTTCCATCTCCTCCTAATTATTTGTGGGAGGGAGAACTGATGGCTTGCAAACCCTTTCTCTTTGATGTCTTCAAGCTTTGTCTGGCCCCACTGCTTTACCTACTGTCTGCTGTCTTGCAGGATGAGAGGGAACAGGGAGTTTAATTTTGCGATCTTCTGGGGTCAGGGATTAGGAATGCTCTCTTATTTAGCAGTGACATGGAGAGGCTTTTGTTCCTGCTGTGAACTGAGTCCTTACCACAGACTGCATTAACATTTCTGCTTTCAAAACTTAATTAAAAATTGTGTGGAATGCTCAACCCAGAATAGCCAGTTCATTCTTCAGCAGCTCTTCTGGTTCTGCAGGATGAACAGGAATAAAGTAAAGTTAAAACTTATTTAGTAAGCAAAATAAGCATAGAATCATAGGATTGGAAGGGACCTCAAGAGATAATCTAGTCCAGTCCCCTGCACTAATGACTAAGTATTATCTAGACCATCCTTGACAGGTGTTTGTCCAACCTGCTCCTAAAATTCTCCAATGATGGAGATTCCACAACCTCCCTAGGCAATTTATTCCAGTGCTTAACCACCCTGACAGTTAGGAAGCTTTTCCTAATGTCATATATGGAACTGAACAAAAAAATCTTTGTCCAGGAGATTTGCAAAGCAGCCAAATTCTCTGCTATATGTTTAAGAAGTACGGTTGCTTGGATTTGGTTTCAAGGGGAGGAATCTCAGTTTGGATTATTCGTTTTCTATATGATTTCTGAGGTAGAAGAGGCCAAGCTCTTCTATCTTCTAGAAGTTTTTATTCAGAATGTCTCTTTTAAAGTTATTTATCTAAATCTTATTAAAAATGGTATAGTCTCCAAGTAAGATCCAAGGACCGCACTCTGGCAAGAAACTAAGGAATCCTCCCCTTTTTGGTAGCTAGGCTGGAGAGCAGGGCTTCTTGCCAATATGTTGGCCCTGGAACTAATTGGCCTCTGGCTAATAGGTGTCATTAAAACATTTCAAGCCCTGACTTGATATAGTTTTAATAAGTCTCTTCATAATCAAGTAAAAATGTTATGAGATGAAGAGGAACACAAATGTAGTGTTTTAACTGCTTTATTTTCAAAATGGGGTGTGTTTTTCTCCCCAGTTTTATGCATGACTTTTTGTTCTAGGGCATATAAATTCTATAGAAAAATGCTGTAAGCAAAATATTAAGTATCTTGTAACGTCTTATATAGGTTGTGGTAGTGACTCAGTGGTTAACATTGCATTGTGATTTTCTTTTAGAACAGGACTAAAGTTCTTTGCACTACTGATTGAATTCCGCTTCTGGTACAGAAACTGTCCAGGAGAGATTAGAATTGTCAGTGCTATTTTGGAAGTAAAAAATGTTCAGTGGGAAGGCATGTGAACTGAGGCTAATGACATGTTCATTTAGCCTTAACTGGTGATTTTCTTTGTTTTTAGTGATTGTTTATTTTAAAAAAAAAGCACATAAGCAATCTTAAATCTGTTAAAAAAGGTTTTGAGGGTGAGTGGGTGGGAATAGCTATACGATATTTATGCAACTAAATACTCCTTGTTTGATTGAATCTTTTTAGGCCTCCATGAGTTTGATGCCTTACAGGACCCTGAAGTGAAAGAATTCCGTAGTAAAATGCGGCGAATCAGTGAAGAGAAACTCCTGTCGCTTGTGGGCCTGTCTTGGATTGACTGGCTAAAGCACAGTTATCCACCAGAACAAGAACCCTCAATCCCAGAAAACTTTCAAGATAAACTCTATGGTGGAAATCTTGTAGTGGCCATTCATTTTGATAAGTGCCAGGTAGAGTTACTAGATGCCAGAATAGGAGTCTTTTTACATACATGTACTTTTTGATTTGGGATCACAGTTCATATGTGAGCTACACTTCATGTTGGCTTGACATGAGACAAACAATCTGCTCTTCAAGATAGGTCACCAAGGTATAGGAAGATGGTACCCTGATCAAATACGTGATGAACTGAATAAGGTTTAAAATACTGTAGTGTTTACTTCAGAACACAGATTCTGCCTCGGAAGTTCTTCACTTTTGTTGGGGGGGTGAGAAGAGGAAACCATCATTTGAAGTTGAGATTACTAGAGTAGAATACATTAATTGATAAAATGACATGCAATGAGCATTCATTTATTAAGCAAATGTTGCTCTATAAGAGGAATGCAATATGAATTACCTAATGTAAATTAATGGTAGAAACAATATCTGTCTGCAAACATATTATATCTTTTTGTCTGATAGACACTGATTATGTTTTTGGCTGCATCTTAATGATTCTTTGTATTCTTTCATGTTTAATCAAAGTATAAAATGTAGTTCATTGTTGGCAGAACTTCTCTGGCCAATTCCTATTTCACTACTTTGCTAGTGATTGATTTTAGGTCAAGGAAACGCTAAGAATATTAAAAAAACAGACTAGTAAACTGGCAGGTCCTGGAATACTCTTTCTCATGTTTTTGTGCTGTGATTCACTGTTGAACATCTTTGGGCTTAATTTAGTAGCAATCAAGTTGTGAATTACAGTGTATAACTACCCTCAGAAATTCTTAAGGCACACAGGCTCACTAGATTTCTCTTTATTTGACTTGTAAATAATAGTGCTCATGCACAAACAAAAAACTTTATTTAAAAAATAGTTAATGTTGGAACTTTAGTGTAGTCCAGCTAACAACCCAGAAAATTGCCCTTCCTGTCCAGAAGGGGGGAAAAGCATTAGTTTCAAGCCAGTTTTATTTTAATTGTGTTTGGATTATTGCTTTCACAAGCATGAAGAATTATTTTTAGGGGTCCAGCACAAAGAGGCCTTATCTCATGCTTCTCACTGTTCTCCCTTTGCTTTTTTTAATACTATTTTTTATTTAATTAATAAATATTAACAGGTTAACAAATCTTTCCATTTAAATATTAGAAACAAAACGAGAATAATTATAACAGTGAGTTATGATTTAAAGAAACATACAGGAATAATCTGCCTGTTTAACAGGGTGTTACCTTTTTACAGAATGAGCATAATTACATCACCTATATTATGTCATTTCTACTGATTTTCTAAAATTTAATAAAATCTCTGATTATACAGTTAACAGACCAGGCTTGTCTATCAAATATTAATATTAAAAAATAAACCCTGGGCAGATGTGCTATTTTTTTGTAGGTGAATGTACTTTGAGTAATGAATACAAGGTACCCCATTATCTAAGTATCTATTTGTCCTCCATCTATTTTGCTAGGTATGTAATTGGTAGTTAACTTTTCCATAACCACAACCTCCTATATTTTTCTGAACTGTACCTCTGCTGTTGGAATATTTTTCCTTTTCCGGTGACATGCTATGAATGTCCAAGCAGCTACCAGAAGATGAGATTAATTCTTCTTTTTGCGCTACCATTTCTGCTAGGAAGTCCATGGGGGATTAGTAATAAATATCCATCAACTTGTGGTATTTGATTACAGATTGCATCTCAATACTCTCTCATGACAGGACATATCTACCATATATGCACAAAGTGTCCTTTTTTAGAAAATTTCTCCAATTATCCCCATTCAATCTCTCTATATTTTTTAACAAGACTGCTGTGAGGAACCACTGAAACAGTACCCTAAAGACATTTTCTTCTATTGTGCTACAGACTGAGGTCACTGGTCCTTTTTTCTAGATCAAATTCTATTCCTCTGGGGTAATTTGTCTATCCTGGTCCTTTCATATGTGGATTTTTTGTTTGGTTAGGAAATTTGTCTGCCAAGATTGATTATAAATTAGTTCAAAAATTTTGTTTCTCAATCATGGTTGATACTATTACTTGTATTAAAGTTAGCTTTCGGTATAAAAGTTTTTCTAGAAAGCTGAGAAACATAATGCCTAACTTTGAAAGTATTCATACCCAGGGAAAATGGGCAAGTTTAAAGCTAGGTTTGAGTTCTAAACAAGTTAGAAAAGTTTCTTTACTGAATAGTTGACCAACTATTTGTATTCCATCTCTCTCAATCTTTCAAGTTCTTTGGTTTG
Source organism: Dermochelys coriacea (assembly GCF_009764565.3). NCBI lineage: Eukaryota > Metazoa > Chordata > Testudines > Dermochelyidae > Dermochelys > Dermochelys coriacea. The sequence goes on from NC_050076.1 coordinate 42,837,169, forward strand.
TGATTAAGTTAAGATCTGGGTTTTTTGAAATGGGTGTCATTGGTAAGGGGAAAGCACTTATCTCTAGTTCTATCCCAAACCCATAGAGCAGCCTTTGCTAAAGGATGTGTATAAATTTCTGCAAAAAGAAAAAGAGTACTTGTGGTACCTCAGAGACTAACAAATTTATTTGAGCATAAGCTTTCGTGAGCTACAGCTCACTTCATCAGATGCATTCACTGGAAAATATAGTGGAGAGATTTTATGTACACAGATAACATGAAACAATGGGTGTTACCATACACACTGTAACAAGAGTGATCAGATAAGGTGAGCTATTCCAGCGGGGGATACACAAAGTAAAACTATTTCCCCATGTTTATTTTCCTCCTCACTGTTCCTCAAACATTCTTGTCAAAAGCTGGAAATGGCCCACCTTGATTATCACTACAAAAGGTTCCCCCCTCCCCCGTCCCTCCCCTGCTGGTAATAGCTCACCTTACCTGATCACTCTTGTTACAGTGTGTATGGTAACACCCATTGTTTCATGTTCTCTGTATACATAAAATCTCCCCACTGTATTTTCCACTGCATGCATCCGATGAAGTGAGCTGCAGCTCACAAAAGCTTATGCTCAAATAAATTTGTCTCTAAGGTGCCACAAGTCCTCCTTTTCTTTTTGCGAATACAGACTAACACGGCTGCTACTCTGAAACCTATAAATTTCTGGAGCGCATGATATTTTATTAATCCATGGTAGCCTAGCAGTGTTTACATTGCCACAGTTGTTCTATGACCCAGTGTTTGGCCGGGTTAGAGCTCTCCCAATCCACTACCCCTTTGATTTGTTTTAATAATACTATAGAATATTTGGATTAGCTAGTCCCCATTCTGTTTGAGTAGTTCTGTTCAAAGTATCTGCACTCACTTGTAGTCTTTTCTTATTCCATATTAATTCTAACAACCTCCTCTGTTTTCCTGCTAGGGTTTTATCTGGGATGATCACTAGAAAGATTTTGAAACAAGAAAGATAACAATGGCAAAATATTCATTTTGACTGAGACTGTTCTTCCCAGCCAAGAAATTGCATACTTCCTTCAGAACTCCAGATCTTTTTGTTGAAGTAGTGACATTTAAATTGTCGCTTGTCTGAGATTTGAATCCCCAGGCATTTGAAAGAATTTGTTTCCCATTTGTACCCAAATGTTCTCTGGAGGAATGACTTCTTAGAGTCTGGCTCCCTTTGGTTTTACGGCACTAGAATGAATCAGGATGTCTGATTTTAAAAGAGACTTCTCAGAACCATTGAGTACATGTGGTGCAAATTCTGACCCAGTTCTTAACTCTTCATACTCTTAAATCAACTGTTCTGATTTTAAACTTGATACTAATAAAATCTCTGATTGAAAAGTTATTGATTGGAAATAATAAAGAAGAACTTTGCTGATCTGGTGGAAAAAGAATGAGCCTGTTTACATAGTTGGATAATCAGTGACAAAACAACAATAACAACCTTCTTACATGTCCAGCTTAATAGGAAACTTCTCTCGTACCTTCCAACGAGGGCCTGGCTCCAGAGGCTCATGTATTTGTCACTTCCAGACTAATTTACTGTAATTCTTTGAATCTGAAGCTGATACAAAAACACCATGAAAATTGTAGATAGTGCAGAATGTGGCTGCCTGCCTTCTCCATGGCTTAGTATGCTGTGAACACATCAAATCTGTCTTGTGGTCCCTCCATTGCTTCCCAGTCCATTTCTGATGCCAGTTGGTTCCAATAGCCATTAATAGTCTAAGTCCCACTTTGTTACATTAGCGCTATCTGGGTGTTTCTGTTTGTGGTTTGTTAGTTTTATAAAAGCAATAATCAGAAGAGAATTAAAAAAATAAAGGAGAATAGCATCTCCTTTCAACCAGAGAGAGCAAACTGAGGAATTACAAAAAGGGTTATCCCCAAGATAATTAATAATCCCCAAGATTAGCTGCCTAGAATACATCAACAAACTCTGACATTAATCAAACTGGCTCCTTGATCTAGAGAGAAACCACCTCTCTCTCACATTTAAATACATGTAAAGATACCCCCCCAAATAAGAGCCTGTAGTACAGCATCAGAAATTGTGGGGAGAGACTGCTTCGCTCCCTGGCTCCCTCACATTAGTTATGGTGTGGGTGAGGGGACAAAAGAGGCCCCTGGGGTCTGGCAACAGCTGTAGGAAGGGAGGCTGATGTGGACCATACCATTTTGAAATTGAGAAAGTGTTGAATTGATTTTGACTTAGTTTATTATGGTTATAATTTTCCATTTGAGAGGCGTGGCTCTTTACCAAGAAGTCTGTATATAAATAAGACAAAAGACAAAATAATGCAAGCTAGACCACACTACGTTTGTAAATTGCTTTTAGAATGATTACATCTTTCTAGATTATTTTTTAAATGAAAACTCTGTGTGAATTGTTACTATCAACTTGTGTATAACATATGCTGAGAAGGGAGAGAGAGAAGGTTTCTATGGAAGAAATATATTTCTCCTTTTTGAAATATTGGTATCTATTTGAAATCCTTGGTAGTCTCAAAAAACTAATTTTAGGTACAGTAACTATATAACTTTAGATTTTAGAGCAAAAAATACTTTAGAGCAGCATGGGGAAAATGCAGATAATCTCTTAAATCAATCTAAAATGAAAATTCACTGAAAATTCAGGTTCTTCCATAATTCTGTACATAATTGCATCGTGTCTGCTTCCCCCCCCACACCCCAATAATCAAATATCTTTTTTTGAAATATAATTCTGCTAGCATAGCCTAAATTTTTTAATTGCCTGCCTGTTTTTTTTTTCATGCAAGATTTTACTTACAGGACAATTTGATAAAATTTCTCTGTGTTAGGTTGCATCTGTTTCGCCCACTTGTTGCATCTTGTATTTAGGCCATAATCCTGAAACTGACTTCATGGGTAATCTCCTGAGCTCATGCAGAGGCAGTTGCAAGTTTGAGTCCTTGTGTCCCAATTCTGCAAAGATTTATGTACGTGCTTAACTTTGTTCACTGTGACCAGTTCCATTCAGAATGTGCAGGATTGGGTCTTAGATTATAACCTTTTTGGGCAGGGTTTGTCACTTGCTATTTGTCTTGACCTGGTTGAACCCACTAGGCACTGCTGCATGGCAAATAATAAATAATCAGTAGTTTTTACAGGCAAGTAACTTTATGATTTAAAGCATTCAAACTCACAAGCTTAAAACAGATAGATATGATTACAAACATAGACTTTATTTTATATTTTCCTTATTTGAGCTTGGCTGCAAGTCAAGAGCTCCCAAAAACACTGTGTTCTCATGTTATTGATCCGTTTGTGGTAAAATTTAAAAATAAAAATCATAAATAGAAAACACTAAAATGTTGATTTGTGTATTCAGTTTTGGTATACTAATATTTCTACTTAAGCTTTTGTGCTCTTAAAAGTTGTCTTGATCACAGCCAGGATTAGGAGATAACCATCTTATAGCTTCTAGGAGGATTACTGTTTCACTTGCAATAGTTTTATACAGATTAACCATAGTTGCCTTTAATTATAAAATTAAAAATAGATTTTCATAATTTTTTTCATTTTTGTTGAGAGTGCAAATATGAAATCTAGATACATGCCAAAATGAGGTTATCTGTATATCTGAAGTAACCTTCCCTTGAGAAAATATATTCACACAAATAAAAGATCTTTAATATAGTAATAATAAAACTTATACACAAGCCTTGTATCAGGTTATGAATCCAACTATGACAGATACTTTCGCAACATTTATCAATACAATTAATATCCACTCCACTTGAAATATATTGAGCAACGTTTTCAAAAGCACCAAAGTGATTTAGGTTCCTAATTCACTGAGGTGCTTCTGAAAACTCTCACTTGTATGTACAGCAAGGTATATATTTATATACTTTTAATGCATTTCTATAAAAAGTTGTGTTAAATAGTCTCTCTTTTTATGTTGTTAGGATGTATTTAGTTTTCAAGTGTCTCCTAACATAAATCCTGTCAAGCTGAATGAATTGGCAATCCGAAAACGTTTGACTATCCATGGAAAGGAAGACGAAGTTGATCCTTATGACTATGTGTTGCAAATTAGTGGAAGACTGGAATATATTTTTGGTGACCATCCATTAATTCAGTTCCAGGTATTGAAATTTTTTTGAATTTTAAATTTAAGACAAAAGTGGGTTTTGCCTGGAAACCAGGAAAATTAATTCATAATTATGCTGGAGTAACTTCTGGCTGAGGAATTAACTTTTTCGGAACAGCTGGATTATTTATTTTAGAAGTGTTGTTGACCACAGAAATAAATTGTTTCAAAGAAAATTTCACAAGGATTATCATGCTGAGAAGTAGAATGTATTTCCTACATAAAGCTATTTTATCTTGCTTATTAGAACCAATTTAGTATTATATCATGATTCAGAAAATAAGGACAACATTACAGTATTAAAAATAAGGCCAACTGCTTTTTTTTTCTTTTCCTTCCATAATCACACTAATTCAGATTGAAGTGTTGTCATGAACTTAGACATTTTTTGTCAGTTTGTCTCAACTTTAAATTGTAGACATAATGAGCCAAATTTTCAGCTTGTGTTAATCAGAAAAGCTCCACTGACTTTAATGGAGCTATGCAAGTTTACATCAGTTGAGAATCTGGCCCATTATTTTTAATATATATAATTATAAAATCTGTTTTATTTGGATGGTTATTTTGTTTGTCAGGTGACAATACCTCTCAAATTTATAATAATAATTCATGCCAAAGGCTCTTTTTCTTCCTATTTAAACAATAGTGTATCTGCACTGCTGCTGGCTCATTACTTAAACTTCAGGTGCATTCTCTGTGACTCTCATGGTAATGAGATAAGTTTCACATTGGTGCTTAAACTAATACCCTTTTTCTGTGAAGTTTCCTTCCAAATGCAATAAATTTGAGGAGATAATTACTCCAAATTTGGTTTTGACATAGCTTGTGACACCACGTAATATTTAGAAATCACAGAGGTGTCAGGTTTATCAGGAGAGAAAGTATAACATTTTATTAATTGCATGGGCACGCGACTCCATCTGTATCTTCTCCGACTTCTGGAACATCTTGTTCATACAAGGCATGTTCATGTATTAGTATATGAGTTAGTTCCTTCTATAATAATTAAATACTGCATTTGTGTGTAAAAATCAAGATAGAAATATATGGAGGTTAAGCATATAGAGGCTTAGCTTAGGGGACTTAAATTTCCCGTCTGAAACAGGCACCCTGAAAATCATCCTGAAGTGGTGTGACATGGTCAAATCTTGGCTATCATGTCATTTATTGGGTGTAGTTCTTTTGGATGACACCTTAAAAAACAAAGTTCTGCCTGCCCTGTGCGGACATTAATGATTCCTTGGCACTCACCTTAATGGTTAAACTCTCTGTCCTTGGCCATATTTTCCACTTCTCATTTCATCCACTATTATCTGGTGTTGTCCGCGTGTACCAGTGTGTTGTCTCCTTGCATTTGAGAGGTAGAAAACTTTTCCTAATATCTTAAATCTCCCTTGCTGCAGATTAAGCCGAATACTTTAACCTATCTTCAGTGGACATGGAGACCAATAGATCACCATCCTCTTTATAACAGCTCTTAACATACATATCAGGTCTGGACTCAGTCATCTTTTCTGAAGACTAAACATATCCAGTTTTTTTAACCTTTTCTCATAGATCCTATTTTCAAAATCTTTTAGTATTTTTGTTGCTCTCCTCTGGACTCTCCAATTTGTCCACATCTTTCTTGAAGTGTAGTGCCCACAACTGCACACAGGACTCCAGCTGATGCCTCAGCAGTGCCAAATAGTGCAGAACAAAAACCTCCTGTGTCTTACATACGACATTCCTGTTAATACACCCCAGAATTTTTGAAACTGCATCAAATGATGGCTCATAATCAATTTGTGATCCACTGTAACCCAGATCCTTTTCTGCAGTATTCCAGTTATTCCCCATTTTGTATTTGTACACTTGATTTTTTCCTTCCCAAGTGAAGTGCTGTGGAGTTGTCTGCATTGAATTTCATCTTGTTGATTTTAGACCAACTCTCCAGTTTATTAAGGGCCTTTTGAATTCTAATCCTGTCCTCCAAAGTGCTTGCAAAGCCTCCCTGTTTGGTGTCATCCACAAATTATATAAGCATACTCTGGGCTATTATCTGTTGTTAATAAAATATTGAACAGACCAAGGACAAATCTCAGCTTGACCCCAGTAAATATGTTCTCTATTTGGCCACAAACCACTGATAACTACTCTTTGAGAATGTTTTTTCTACAAGCTGTGCACCCCCCTTATAGTAATTTCATCTAGACCACGTTTCCCTAGTTTTGTTTATGGGAATGTCACGTGGAGCTATGTCAAAAGCTTTCCTAAAATCATCTTAATTTAACTTTCTTAATTATCTGAAGTTCATGAGTCAAATTTAGCATGAGCTAAAATGGTTTTAAACAACAAGAACGGAATTATTATCAGCTTGTAACAACTATTTTCTGTCTGACTTCAGTATATCCGTAAGTGTGTGATGAACAGGACTCTTCCTCACCTGACACTGGTTGAGTGTTGTAGCATAAAGAAAATGTGTGAACAGGAAATGATTGCCATAGAAGCTGCCATAAACCAAAAATCATCCAACCTTCCTCTTCCTCTGCCACCAAAAAAAACACGAACAGTTACTGTAAGTTGATATGGAGAACATTTACTAACAAAAATAACATGACACACCACTGATGACTTTTTTTCCTTTATGTATGTTTTTCCTCTCATACTACTTTCCCAAGAGTCTCCTATTGTTGCTCAAGATGTTACATCAAGGATAAGAGGTCTTGTAGTCTTTACCCTGTCCTTTCCATTTTGATTCTTTTACCCTCTTCCAAATTTAAGCCCCTTTTCCACTACTACTGACACTACTTTTTACTACAAGCCAGAGGAGCAGGTGATTACCTATAACTAATCAGTGGAGAAGTTACACGAGGGAACCATTGATTCCCTAGCTTCAACTGCATGCCTACTCTCCATCAGCTGCAGTCTTGTGTTTGCTTCTTAACCCAGATTTGCTGCACAGTGATGCCACTTCAATAAACTCTGAAATATTTTTACTAATTCTTAATATCATGTCTGACAATTGGATTTTTAAAATTTTTATCAGTCTGTTAATTAAACTGCTATCCTCAGAATGTGATCGCTATTTCTATAGTGTGAATCCTGGGAACAAGGAGAGACTTTGTTCAGTGATACAGTAGTTACTGCAAAGTTTTGTTTTTAAACGGCTTGTATGTATGCGAGATGAATAGGTTTGAAACTTACAGGAGGTAACATTTATTATTCTGATTTGTCAGCCATCACAGCAGGCATATTTTAGTCCCAAGATTTGGTTTACATGGGTTATTTTCTCTCCTGCTCTCTCAGGGCATCTGAAATGGTCTTGTGGCTATGATAGCTGAATTTTTCTTCATTCATTTCTTTAAAAAATAATTAGTTTTAATATTTACTCATGCATTTTTAGCCTTATCCATGAATATTGCAAAAATATTTAATATATAAAATACTAGATCACTAAATTGCATTTTAAAAAAGACTTCCACCTTTCTGTTTTCCTTTCAGCAGCTGACCCAGAGTGTGTGGGATATTAGCTACCCTTTCAAGATTATGCTGTTAAAGGGTAGTAAGTTGAACACAGAAGAAACTGCCAAAGTAAGTAATGTAGAGCCTAGCATCAGGAGATGTTCTTCTGTCTGATCATTTTAATTTGCCAAGTGTTTACTGAATGTCAGCTAATAAAGGCTCCAGTTCAGCAAGGGCCTTAAGCAATATGCACATGAATAGTCCCAGTTGCACTACGCACCTGCCTACAACAAGACACATGCTTTAGTGCCTTGTCTAATTTGTTCCTGATTTTCAGCAAATGTTTTTCTGATGATTGGTGTGATCTTGGCACAAAAGGTATGCATGCAGATCAAGCTATTTTGATATAGACAGGTATGCCTTATACACGCGCACAGATTAAATATGAATGCACTACGGATTCAACTAGATGCGTAGTGTTTTATGTAGCTCTGATTAAACTTTATCTTATATAAAGCTAAGGGTCTAGATCATATGCTTCTGTGTAATCTGTTCTGTTTTTAATTTTCTAAACCTGCTGAACATAGCAAAAATTGCAACAGCACTTCCGGTAAAAATGTAGATGGCTACATCACAGACCACAAGTTGTTAACGCATGGGAATTTATTGCACAGTCCCACACAATTTACATAAAGACCTTACAAACTCTTTGCCTCTGAAATAGAACAGCATTAATTTTCCTAATTTGTTTGGCTGACAATTAAATAAAGAATAGTCAGACTGAGACCTGGTCTACACTATAGAGTTAGGTTAATGTAAGTTGCCTTAAGTATCTGAGCACCTTGCATGTACAATGAATATCGATAGTAAATTCCCTTGTCAACATCATGTAGTCTCTGGCTCTTCTTCCATTTTTAGATTTAAATATAGATTTATTTTTTAGAGCTAAATATAAGAGAGTTTCTGTTAAAAACTAATTACAACTATTCATTGTCCAACTTCTCAATCTTATTTTAGTTTCATTCATGTACTCGGGAGTACTTAGATACACACCACAGTGCCTCGTAAAGTATCATAGACCTCATAATTGGCTGAAAACTTCAGAAAACCACTTTCATCATTTTAATTATGGAGCTTTAAGCAAAACCAATTTCTCATCTCTTCATTCTTAAAATGAGTCTTTAGTAAATCTCAAAAGATTTGATGATATGATGCTAATAAAATCCTCAAAGCTTCTATGCTTGTCTGAACCTTTGGGGCTTGGACAGGAAACCTTCAGAGGTAAGAATCTCTCTTGAAATTTCTGGCATTTCTTCATTTTGGCATGAACACACATACTATGACAACAGCTTCTAAGTTGCTTTGAAATAGGTCCATGTTCCTGGTTCTTTGCTTCTAATGAATGACGAAATATACTCTTATCTTGAAATTTGATCTTTTGTTACAATGGAATGCACCCTGAACTTTCTGATGATTCCATAGTGATCCTCTTATCACACATGAAGGAGGAGAAGTTCACTAGTGTTGCTGTTCCAGTAGCTCAGCTGTTGCTGATTCATGCATGTATGCACAGTGTTTTATTACATTGCTTTTTCATGACCTACTTTACTACAAAGTTTAGATTAAATGATTCTGCACATGCTAAAAATACATTTGACTCATGGCAAGCAGGCAGAACAGAATTCTAGATTTTAAAAATAGAAAAGAGTCTGACTTCTGTAATTTTGGATTATTTGTTTTTTCACAACTTTGATATAACAAATTGTGACAGACTCTTCCACAAATACAGAATTGGGGTACAATTCTATATCTTCAATTTAAATGCTAGAAAATAAGGAAGACACATAGGTGTGGTTTCTTTTGACCAAATGTCAGTATCTTCTTCGTCTTCTAGGCTCTAACCTCTGTTTGGTGTCAACCATGTTAAGTAATACAAAATTTTTCCAGTTTTAAAATTTCAATTTTGTCTTTGAAGTTCCAGTTCTTTAATTAGATTAGGCCAGATTTGCACTGAAATTTTGACACAAGTTTCACAACCCCACTCTGATCTATAGATTCTTATATAACTCTTATCATTGTAGAATCTGAATGCTTTCCAATAGTGCACTATCATCAGTCGCGTGGTTTGTTCCCTTTCTCCCTAGAGGGAAAATAGTGTGTGCTGTGCAGGGTTTGGGTTTTGGTAAGGTTTTGTTTGAGGGTTTTGTTTTTTTTTAAATGTACACAAATGTGTTGAGAGAAAGTGAGATTGAAGGCTTGCAATTGGAATAGAAGGTGATGTGGGTTGTAAAGGTCCTTAATTCATGTGGGAGTTCACTCCACAATCTCCAGCCAGCCCCTGAGAAAGCAGTTTCCTGCACAGATGAGCTGTGCCTTTATAGTACAAAGTTCCATAGTGGCTGAGGAGCTGAGTTGTTGACCATGGTTCTCATCTCAGAACTTTAGGTACTCTTTTTAGGTACACAAGCCCAAGCTATTGAGCACCTTGAAGATGAAGCCGAAAGTCTTCTCAGCAATGAGAAAGCCCCATGACCTGAGGCCTGCATGCCCAAGTCAGGCCAGATACAGGTTTTTCTTTGCTGTGTAGACATACACAGAGGAACAGGGACATAATCATGAGCCTCTACCTCGACAATGATAGCCTGTAGAGCAGACTCGTTTTATCTGTGGTATTTCTTTCTGGACCAGAAATAAGGAATTGTCAGAAATCTCACCAGAGAGCCTTTAAGATTTCCTTCACAGTTTTACAGACCTGAATAATTTGGATAAGCATCTGAACTTTTTGAAGTTCATCCAAGTCATCACTACCCTTACCAATGCATTTAATTTTGTCCAGAACTGAATTGTAAATGCACATACATATTTTTGCTTTTTTCTAATGGGTTTTCAAGGCAACAGTTTCAATGGGAATATATAAAATTTTTAGAATAAAAAGGGGAAAAACACCCCACCATGAGTTTACATTTTTGTATCCAGATTTTGTAGTTGTTTTGCTTTAGCATGTGGACTTTGTATAGAACAAAACGCTTACCTTGAATTCAAGTAGAAAATAGAAAACAAGGTTAGTATTTTGGACCTGACGCCTTTTCCAGGAAATATTTTAAAGGGAAGAATTGAAGTCAATCCTCTTACTCATTATTAGCTCAAAAAAGAAGCAACTATAAAATACTGTCAGCACTTTTCTTCACATAGCTAAATACATATAATTTTAACACTACAAGTTCAGTTAGTACTTATTCTGCCAACACAAGCTATGCGTGAGCACCAGCAGTAATAGACACCAAAAGTGAAGTAATTTTTTTCAAGATTTGATTTAGTTTCCTGTACAGTGTATGTTTTTAGATTAATAAATACTCTACTCTGTTTTTAATAGACCTGGGCAGGATATGGAAATCACTTCCTGCAAAAAAATCTGGGTTTTTGAAATAAAAATTTAATTCTATATCAGGACAAAATATCAAAATGCAAAATTTCTCATGGGTATGGTTTTTGGCTTCCTGGCTGCCTGCCTAGAAGGCCCATTTCACTTATGAAATTGACAAGAGCCTGCCAGCGAGACAGAGAGCCCCAGTGCTCAGCCTCCCTTCCCCTCCCCCATCTCCAGGGACGGATAAGCTAAGCAGCGAACTCTCTGCCTCTGTGGTGTCAGAGCTGGGAGGGCGGCAGGGAAGATGAGTGCCCAGGCTCTCAGGTTTTCCAACCCTGGAGCTGAGGGGAAGCTGTGATGCGAAGAGCCATGGTGCTTGGCCTCCGCAGCCCTCTGGGAAAGCTTTTTTCAGTTTCACTGTCAGAAAATGAAATGACAAGAGCCATCTAGGAGAACAACATGGGAGCTGTCAATTTGATTTTCCTGACAAAAAGGAACTTTTCCCATGGAAAATTTTGGTTTTGTGAAAAGGACTTTTTTCATCAGAAAATCATTTCAAAGAAAAACTTTCAACCAGCTCTTATGTTTTTAAGTAAATATTCCTGGCTTCGTGGAATGTTTTTGGATACTTTTGTCACACCTCTATTACAGATTCATGTCAGGGCTGGTCTTTTCCACGGAACTGAGCTCCTTTGTAAGCCGATTGTAAGTGCAGAAATATCTGGGAGAAGTGAACATGTTTGGAATGAATCACTGGAATTTGAAATCAATGTCTGTGACTTGCCAAGAATGGCTAGGCTGTGCTTTGCAGTTTATGCTGTGATGGATAAAATGAAAACTAAAAAGTCAACCAAGACAATTAATCCCTCCAAATACCAGACCATCAGGAAAGCTGGAAAAGTGGTAATGCTTTCATTTGTTTTCCTGTAATGTACCTCTTAATTGTACTGAGCAGTGTCTTTATAGGCATTTTATTTTCTCACCTTGGAAATATGAAACACAAATGAAAAAAGTGGGTGACATTTATTGAAGTAGTGCTTAGTTTAAAAAGCAACTTATTTATGAACTGTCTGGTCTCAGGGAGCCTATTTAAAACAAAAAGGATAATTTTTCCTCCTTTTGTTAGTTACTAGAGTTTGTTTTTTCTTTATCCTTTCTATTCTAGCAAATAAAAGTTTTTAAATAAAGGGGTATTGTGAAAATCACATTTTAAAATCCTCATGTGTATTATTAACATCTTATATTAAAAGTAAAAGATTTTTTTTTAAAAACTAATTTATTTCACATCATTTTTGTTTACTTTTTTGCATTTTACTATTCAATTTTTGATTTCCATGTACTCAGATCAAAGCTGTTTATGTTTCCCAACACAGGAGAATATTCTGTTCTTATAGGGTTTTGTAAAAGCTTTTGGCCCTCCCCACTCAGAGAAAAAGGCCATAAACTTAAAGTAGTTGGCAATGCCTCTTTAATGAGCTGAAGCTTTAAAAACTATTAGTATTTGTGAAATTGTATTCACATCTTTTGAGCCCCGAACAGGATAGGGTTTTTTCCCTAGACCGATCCAGAAAATCACACATTTAACTTTCAGTATCGAACTAAAGACAATGGGACTTAGGTACATGCGGAAAGTTGAGCATGTCCTGAATTGCTTTCCTGAATCAGGGTCGTAGTCTAGAACAATTTTTTTTACTCTTTTTATTTTTCTGGTTTTGTGTCATTTACCATTTTAAAGTTTCAAATTTATTGTTAGGTTCCATTTAAACAATAAAGTCTTTCCTTCAACAGCACTATCCTGTAGCCTGGGTAAATACCATGGTATTTGATTTTAAAGGACAGTTGAAGAGTGGAGACCTCTTACTGCACAGTTGGACATCATTTCCTGGTAAGGTTTGTAATCCTGGGATTTGTTGTATACCTTAGAGTACTCATGAGACTAAAGAACAACATTAATTTAGGATAATGGAATATTTAATTGTTTTTGCCTGCCATTATCACTGTTCCGAACAGGGAAAGAGAGAGCAAACGTTATTATTGCATAAAATATGACTGTGTCCCCTCAGTAGTTAGCTCTATTTTCCTTCCGATATTCTATGCATTCTCCTTAGTCTGGTGTGTGTTAAACTTCTGTACAGTTTTCTTCAATCCTTCTCTCAAAAAATACCAAATTTTGTGGGGATGGTTCTTGCTTAGTATGGAAATCCGTTATAATCTTGAAGTGTTATCCATTACTGAATAAGGACCCTTGAAAAATGGTAATGACTATTATTTCTAGCAATGTATACCATCTTTAAGATTCCATTATATTTTCATTGCTTGTGTTGGTTTAGATTCTTATGCCATAAAAAGCAGATGATTGTTTTGGTTAGAATGAAGAGTGGCACCTAGATTTCATATTGTTTTATTAAGCAACCTGTATATTTCAGTGGAGGAAACTTTATAATAATAAATTTCAAACCATGTGGTTTTTATTGACTCAAAGTTAATTGCATTGTCATGTCATATATATTACAGAGAATCTGTCCGGCAAATTAGAGAGCTTAATCTACATTAATTTTTATTTATACATTTTTTTCTTTAATTAAATAAGAGCAGATTTTAAATATTTATTTTAAAAATCATTATAAAGATAACCCTTCTGGATCAGATCCACAGCTGGTGTAAATCAGCTTGGCTTGATTGAGGATCAGTGGCGCTATGCCAGTTAATAGCTGCTGTGGATTTGGCCGTCTATTTTGTTTAATTCAGTAACCTTTTCTGTGGAAAATGGGAATTATAATGTGATGGTTTATGCTGAACATGTGAAGTGCATAGAATAGCCTCTGTCAATAAATCCCAACTACTTGTAACTGCCTCTGAAGTTTTGGGGAGCCTTTTTATTCCAGGGATCTGTGTTTATAAGAAGCTAATTAAACCTCACAACCCACCTGTGAGGTAACAAGGAGTCTGGTGGCACTGTAAAGACTAACGGTTTATTTGGGCATAAGCTTTCGTGGGCTAGAACCCACTTCATCGGATGCATGGAGTGAAAATTACAGATGCAGGCATTATTATACTGACACATGAAGAGAAGAGAGTTATCTCACAAGTGGAGAACCAGTGTTGACAGGGTCAATTCAATCAGGGTGGATGTAGTCCACTCCCAATAATAGATGAGGAGTTGTCAATTCCAAGAGAAGCAAAGCTGCTTTTGTAATGAGCCAGCCACTCCTCAGTATCCCTGATGGCCTCATCAGGGATACTGTTTTTGACAGCTTGTAGTCCATCCTCATGTGGAATATTGGTGTTCTGGTGTAAAAAGAGATTCTGGTGTAAAAAGAGATTCTACATCCATCATGGCCAAGATGGTGTTTTCAGGAAGATCATCAATGCATGGTAGTTTCCTCAGGAAGTCGGTGGTGCCTCGAAGATAGCTAGGAGTGCTGGCAGTGTAGAATTTGAGGAGAAAGTCCAAATAGTCAGATAATCCTGCTGTAAGAGTGCCAATGCCTGAGATGATGGGGCATCCAGGGTTTCCAGGTTTATGGATCTTGGGTAGTAGATAGAATACCCCTGGTCGGGGCTCTGGGGGTGTGTCCGTGTGGATTTGTTCCTGTGCTGTAGCAGGGAGTTTCTTGAGCAGCTGGTGTAGTTTCTTTTGGTACTCCTCAGTGGGCTCAGAGGATAGTGGCCTGTAGAATGTGGTGTTGGAGAGTTGCCTGGCAGCCTCCTGTTCATAATCCGACCTGTTCATTATGACTACAGCACCTCCTTTGTCAGCCTCTTTGATTATAATGTCAGAGTTGTTTCTGAGGCTGTGGATGACGTTGCGTTCTGTACGGCTGAGGTTATGGGGCAAGTGATGCTGTTCGTTCACAATTTAAGCCTGTGCACGTCTGCGGAAGCACTCTATGTAGAAGTTCAGTCAGTCATTTCGACCATCAAGAGGAGTCCACGCAGAATTCTTCTTCTTGTAGTGTTGGTAGGAGAGTTCCTGTGGGTCAGTACACTGTTCGGTGGTGTGTTGAAAATATTCCTTGAGTTGGAGATGATGAAAGTAGGCTTCCAGATCACCACAGAACTGTATCATGTTCATGGGGATGGTGGGGCAGAAAGAGTCCTTGAGATAGGACAGATTCTTCCGCCAGGCTAAGTGCATGGTTGCATAGATTAACAATATTGTTAGGTGAGTTGAGAGTACCACTGTTGTAGCCCCCTGTGGCATGTAGGAGTTTAGATAGTTTGCTGTCCTTTTCCCTTTGTAGAGAAGTGAAGTGTGCATTGTAAATGGCTTGTCTCATTTTTGTAAAGTCCAGCCACGTGGAAGTTTGTGTGGAAGATTGGTTTTGTATAAGAGTCTCCAGTTTTGAGAGCTCATTCTTGATGTTCTCCTGTCTGCTGTACAGGATGCTGATCAGGTGGTTCCTCAGTTTCTTTGAGTGTGTGTGGCACAGTTTCTCACCATAGTCAGTGTAGTATGTCGATTGCAATGGATTTTTTACCTTCGGTCCATTTGGTATGATGCCCATCTGTTTGCACTTGGAAAGGAAGATGATGTCTGTCTGTATCTTTGTGAGTTTTTTGTTGAGTTTGATGGATTTCCACTCCATATGGCTAAATTCAGTGCCTTGCATGGTGTCAAGTATCAAGGGGGTAGCCATGTTAGTCAGTGTCAGTATAATAATGCCTGAATCTGTAATTTTCACTCCATGCATCCGATGAAGTGGATTCTAGCCCACGAAAGCTTATGCTCAAATAAATCTGTTAGTCTATAAAGTGCCACCAGACTCCTTGTTGTTTTTGTGGATACAGACTAACACGGCTACCCCCTGATACTTGACACCTGTGAGGTAGGAAACTATTATGCCTATTTTGTCAATGGGGAAAATGAGGTACAGAAAAGTGAATTGCTCAAAGGCTTGCATTAAATAAGTGACAGAACCAGAAATAGAACTTCCAAAGTCCTGAGGATATCCTTGTGCTTTCCTGTCTTGTGCTGCTCTGTCCCATAAAGCCCCTCATCGTAGTCACCTTCCATCTGCACGAGGAAAACTGGACAAAATGACCTTTCGAGCTTATTTATCTTGCTCTTTCATTAGAGAAGCAATTCAGCAACACTCTTGTCTTAAGTGGCTTAGAACTCCTGTTAGATGCTGGGTCAGTCCCCCTTGGACAAAGTTATGGTAACCTAATCTATCCATGGGGCTGAAACTGCAGCTAGGGATTGGCATGTGATAGGAACATTCTTTTACTGCCAACCTTCCATTTTCTTTGCTATGAAACAGTAACAAGGAGAAGTGTTATAAGAGCCAACCTGGTTCTGTAACCTGTCTTCCTTTCGATGGATGATCCTCTTGAGCTTCAGACATGTTGACGTTAGGAACAGATTGTGCCAGAGATCCATTGCAAAGTAGGAGAGAATCTGGCCCTCTGTGAACAGCAATGTATATTTTTACAATCAACACAGGAAGCAGTTTCTCATGGCATTGCTGCCTTTTCCAAAGACACTGTACTATAACATAAATTGTTCTGATATTTTAGATGAACTTGAAGAAATGTTGAATCCAATGGGAACTGTACAAACTAATCCTTACACTGAAAATGCAACGGCTTTGCACATTAAATTTGAAGAATATTCAAAACTGCCTATTTATTACCCTCCCTTTGATAAGGTAAGATATACTAAATAAAGAGAAGCCATGAATGCTAGTATATAAATGGCTATCTGGTATTTACTTTTTTCCCCTTTAACACTGGCATTTGATTATATCCACCCTTCCTGCCTTTTAGCTTACATATTGTAGTTAATAAAACTTGGAACATAAGTAAACCTCGGTATTTTGGCTTCAGTATATTTAGAGAACATGTTGAACAGATTTTTTTTAAACATTCTGCACTTCTAGTGTATGTTATTTTGAGTGTCAGAAAAAACACTGTCTATTTTTAATATTACAACTGCCTTTGACAATAATATACCACAGTTGCATTTCTGGAAACCTCCGTATAAACACAGTCAGTGATATCAAACTGTACTTTACCAGGACTGAAAAGGATCTGACATTTCACTTTTAAGATTATATTTTATCTGCTTTCTGTTCCCTTCAACAGTTAAAATCGTTTTCTGGAGAAATACACTTTTTATGTCTGTTTCTACACTGAAACATTCTTTAGTTTGCTCTTCAACAAAACTACCTTTAGTTGTACTATACAATGTCACAGATACAAGTAAGAATATCTGCCTAGGGACAGGAAGTTTGTGTTCAAAATATAGCGGATGAATCTACAGTGTAAATACTAAAACAGCTAGTCTATTCACAAACCAGCAAATAGAGCTGAACCCAGGTGAGAATAATAAAATAAGTATTAAAAGCAGCCAGTTCTTGATGTGCTGAAAGTAAGGTTTTAAGCCCTATATGTCTGTTACTCTGGGTTTCTTTGGCAGAGGGTTAGTATCAACTCTGCTAAACTTTCATTTTCTGATGAATAATCTGCACCTTTGGTGGCTAAAGAAAATTCACATTTTTAAAAAGTTTTACTGTCTTGAACAGTGTCATTCTGAGAGACAGGTCACCAAAATAAGGCAAAAAAATCTGTGAAGTCCAGTAGTGGCTTCTTCTGTGTAATACGCACAGATTTCCACTAGTAGGACATATGGAATCAGGAGTGCTCCCAAAGGTAAAACAGATTTTATGTATAGCAGTTTCGCAGCACTAAGCAGTTGATACCATTTTCCTAACAGTAGTGTGACATCTTATTACCAATTCCTGAAGAAGTTATTTCTCTTATTTAAAAATATTTTGGCAATTTTATCACCTTTTAATTGTAATTCTTGTTCTTTTTCTGATAATTATCTTGCGTACGTTTATTTCTACAAATATTTAAAATCATATGTATTTGTGTTCCTGAGATAATTTAGAATATATTCTACCTTTACTAGTTAATATTTTTGTTTTGGTGTTCAGTTTTTCTTTTGTGCTTTTAATTACTTACAATTGAAAATTCAAATATGCAAGCATGTTCAAACATTGCCATAAATGTGGTCAGGATTTTATTGAGTGTAGTTCATTATATAGTCGCAGTGATTTAGTGTGATAATCTGACTGATAATATTCCTTTGTGTGTCATAACTCTTGTTTGGGAACTTTATCCTCTTCTTCAACTGTACCTGAGCAATTCTGTACATCAAACTCGGGGAAATTCTAGTGTTTTATGTAAAGTGATTTCACAGCTGGTAGAAGAAATGATTGCTGGAAGCACTCGATATTGGAGAACTTGGATAGCTCAAAACATTCTGCTGCTTTTAATTCTCTTGAGTTGAACAATCTTTTATAACCTCAGTGGGAAACTGAAAGCATCAAAATATTTTGCCTCAGGTATTTAGTTCCAATATTGTGAATGAACTGAGGTCAGAGCTGCTGAGGATGAATTGCTGAGATCAGGATGGTATAGTAATTAATCTTTGGGAAGGGATAAAGCTCCCCTGTTTGGATGAAGGTCCTTTTGGACCAAAGTGATAGAGACGATGGGCCACATTCTCAGCTGGCATAAGTTGTATTTGTAGCTACCTGTCTTATACCAGCTGAGGATTTGGACCCTCAGTATTTGTTTAAATTTGCAAGTAAAATTTAGAAAATACATAATTTGTTCCAGTTTTCAGGGTTTGTTGAGGGCATTAGACAGAATACCCTTAATTAGATGTGTGATCTTGGTTTGAGAGTCACAGAGCCTGAAGATGAAACAAAATATTTATTTATTTATTGTGACAAAGTTCCTCCTCTACCTTGGTGGGTCTTGCGCTTATTGGCAGATTTGCTTGCCTCGGAGATTCATGGCAACCCTCAGTATGGCCGTTTTCGTGAACCCACAGTCCAGGTCAACTCTTCCTGTGTCTGACCAGGAGTTGGGAGGATTTGGGGGGAACCTGGGCCCACCCTCTACTCCAGGTTCCAGCCCAAGGCCCTGTGGAATGCAGCTGTCTAGAGTGCCTCCTGGAACAGCTGTGCGACAGCTACAACTCCCTGGGCTACTTCCCCATGGCTTCCTCCCAACACCTTCTTTATCCTCACCATAGGACCTTCCTCCTGGTGTCTGATAATGCTTATACTCCTTAGTCCTCCAACAGTCCACGTTCTCACTCTCAGCTCCTAGTGCCTCTTGCTCCCAGCTCCTCACACACAAGCCAGAAACTGAAGTGAGGTCCTTTTTAAACTGAGGTGCCCTGATTAGCCAGCCTTAATTGATTCTAGCAGCTTCTTGATTGGCTGCAGATGTTCTAATCAGCCTGTCTGTCTTAAATGTTTTCAGAAAGTTCTTGATTGTTGATTGTTGCCTTACCCAGGGAAAAGGGACCTACTCAACCTGGGGCAAATATATATGCCTTCTATCACTCTCCTGTAGCCATCTGGCCCAACCCTGTCACTTTATATATATGATCATAGCATCAGTCCACCTGTTAGTAGAATACACAAAGACCCTCATTATAGATGCAAATTGATACTTTAGCCATCTTTGCTGAAGCAGCAGCTAATTATTTAATGTTGTTAATCATGTGTCTGCTGTAAATGTTAGACTGTATTTAAGTAGAATTAATTCAGAATTCCACTGGAACCTAATCCTGAGTCACAACACTAATCCAGATTTGCCTTCTCTGCTCTTTAGGATCTATTTCTGGGCTGGGAAGTCAAGCTCTCATCACTTTACTTAAGATAACTGTATCTTGTGTTTTATTTATTGTGTTGTGGTGGAGTTTATAGCTGAATTGCACATTGCATTAAAAGAATGTTACGGTTGCAAAGTCAAGCGCTCAAAAGATAGGAAATGCTAGAATTAAGAAGGTTGGCTGTGCTGCTTGAATTCAGCCCTGTTATGCGTACATATTGATACAGTCTTTAATTCCATTATCACATACTACTGTTTCCACAGGAACCCGCCCTTATTCAGTTCACAGAATGGATGGTGGTCAATGAATGACAATCTGATATTTCTTTTATCCTCATTGTTCAAATGTGGCCTCATGCCTTATTTATTGCACACTGTTCAAATCCTGCTATGAGGACAAAATTATTAATTTCCTCATAGGCTCTTCTATAGCACTCATCACTGTATTATGAGTGCTTCACAAAAACTGATGGATTTCTTTTCACAGCGCTCCTATGAGGTGAGGCGGTAGTAGTATCCACATTTTACAGATGGGGAACTAAGCACGGAGAGACAGTAAGGTCAAAAGTGTGCTCTAATTTTGACTGCCCAATTTTTGATGCCTAAGACCTGATTTTCCAGAGTACTTGGCATTTTATGGCACTTTATATATTCAGAACAGAGCCCCCATTGAAGATAGTTGCCATTGTATGTATTTATCACTTCTGCAAATTAGACCCCAAATGTCCAGAAAAAAGAGGGAACACAGTGGCCACCTGTGAAAGCTTTGTAGTATGTGACTGGTTGAGCATCACATAAGAACTCAATGGCAGAGGTAGGGATAGAATCCAGTTCTCCAGGGCAGCATTCAGCAGCCTTAACCATAAGACCATGCTTTTTCTCTTCCTGCAAACCTCTGCCTCCTTCACTATACACCTTCCAATTTCTGCAATAAATTTCCTTCACTAAATGGCACTGGATCATCCATTGTTCCCCCCTCTCCCGCCCCTTCCCCCAGCTCCTTGTATGATCTCAATCTTCCTCTTCTTTTCCCTTTCTCATACTGGTTTCCACTCCGCCCCCATCAGCTTCTATTCAGTTTTATCCCCTCTCCCAACTCTTTCTTCCAAACTTTCTCTCTCTCTCTCTCTCTCTGCTATTGCCAGCCCCTGTCTGGCTCCTGTCCTCTCTGCATTTGAATCAGAGTGGCCTTGTGAGTGTCAGGAGCAACAATTATAGGGAATGTCCTGCCACTGCAGCACTAGACCAGAGTTTGCTCAGTGTAGATAAAACCTTTGGAGACGTTAGCTACCAAACTCTAACAAGGCTCTACTGAGCATGTGCAAACTGAGATTTTTTTTTTCCAAAAGTTTATAATTTGAGTGGGAAGTTTTTTCCATAGAAGCAACAAAAGGCCATGCCTGCTAAATTCAAAGACCACCCAAAAGCATGAAGGTGCAAGAGCTTATCAATAAAACGATACAAATATTTTTAACATGGCCAAAGATGTATTTTTTCCTTAATTTCACTCTGGGAAATAGCTGAACTTTTTGCTGAAACTTTCAAAACAAAAAACTCAATGTCAGGCAGAGACCCAGTATAGAAAATGTCAACCCAACCAGTTTGGAAAAATTGTATGCAACTGAAAACATAATCTTATAATAGAAAGCATCAGGCAGCCTTAACTATAGGCAGTGCTACTGGCTCCACCTGTAATAATTGTACAGTGGATGTTGATCATACTTTTAAAAAAGACTGTGTATTTGATTGCTTCTATATTACTTATTTGATGTATCTTTAGATATTCTTAAACATGAAAAACATCTGGTTTGAATACATAACTTTCTTATACTGAACACTGTCTATGAAGGAGAACTATTAAATAACGTAGAGAGGATAAGTTACCTGCTTATAGTTATGTGCATTTTTCCACTGAGATGTGTCAACCAAAGCTTTTGTGGATTTAAGTTTAAAATATATATATATATTGGGCAGGACATGATCCACTATCTCCTTCCCCTTGCTGAGGGCTGCCACCTTCATGGTGTCATTTCTAGATATGAACTTTCAAAGTACTGTTCATGCTTGGGTGCAGAATGACTCAGGATATTTGTAAAGGAATAAGTGCTGTTGATTCAAATCCAGCCCAGGTCAGTAAAAACCAAATGTTGTTACTGTATGTTCAGCAAGCTATGCAAAATAAGTTGGAGGTCTCAATCTAAATTGCAGTGGGATAGGTATCTAATCACAGAACATCTCATACAATGGACACTACTTGACAATAATATTGGAGGTGTTGAGCACTGAGCACAGCCACCAAAAATTGGATGGACGTGGAAATTGAAGTACCCATTGTATTACTGAAGGGACAGTGTAGGGAAGCTGACATTATAGAAGATGTGTTTGGTGGATAGGTAGAGGGCATCAGTCTCCAAGAATGTTAACTTGCAGCTTTTCACAGATTTAATTCACATGTATAATTGTAAAGAAGAGGAGAAAATATTGTACTTCCATGCCCTGAAGTGGAACCAAAGAACATGGATTTATGCAAGGATGCCATCTTTAGAGAGCATCAATTGCCTGAGAAATCCCTTTGCTTTAGGTGCATTCCACTAGTATTTACATTCTTCAAATGGGTAGCTGTTATGTAGCACTTGTGCATACTATACTGAGTTTTCTAGACCAGAATCTGTTTTTTATTAACTTAGCTATCTATATTCATAAAAAGACATTTTATGGAAGAGTAATAATAAACATAAGGTTGTGATGTAACATCATACATAAACACATTTGTATGCCACGCTTACAGTTAACAAATTAACAAATATGAGTAAATAATCAGTTCTCTAACTAAAGAGAGAACTTTTGATGTGTCATTTCACCACTTGACCTTTATAACATTTTTCCTTCAAAATGTAGTCCAATTCTTTATTTCAATCCAATGCTTAATCTATTATCCTTTTGCAGATACTTGAAAAGGCAGCTGAGATCGCAAAAAGCAGTGAGAATGCTGGTATGGCAGTAAGTATCCAACCTGAAAATAGCATCTTCAAGATTAGAAAATCCCAATATCCTATTTCTCTGACACTTTATGCTTGTATTATTCTAATAGAAAATAAGTATATGTATTCAGGTAACATTAAAACCCTCCAGGTTTTTTTTTGTTTGTTTGTTTGTTTGTTTTTTTTAAATAACCACCCACTTTTGTGGGGCTTACCCTTTTCTTCAAATCAAGCACATACTTTCTGTATTGGACACTAGTCAGGCTACAGAGTGGACAAGGGATTCTGTAGCTGAATATATTTCATGGATTATACCTCATCCATGTCTGAAATTTGGTTTCATACAGCATACAAATTTAATTAATAGTTAGTTGTAGCAAGATAATCTGTCTGGTTGTCAGAAGCTTCCCAATAATGACCATATTTGAGCTGGATTGATCTTTGACAACAATAAACTCCTTAATTTTGTGTATACCCATGGAGTGGAGATATTTGATCTTCTAAAGGAGGTGAACAGTTCTGGAACACTGTTAGTACTTTTAATATGAAGTCTTTAACTTGAAATTGCTTTCTTAATACATACCCACCTAATGTTGAGGGGCAAAAATAAAATTAAAAAATACAGAAAACTACAACTCTGCTAGTCCTCAAGACTGCTACTGGAAAGTACCTGTTCTAAAACATCATACAGTTCTCAGTAAGCAGAATACAGAAGTTAGTCAACAAGTACATCAAGTGTAAATATCATTTAATAGAGCACGTTAAACATTATGCAGTGTTCAGAAACACTGAAAACTCATAACTTATTCTGTTACAAGCAGCTGAATATGTAAATGAGATTCCCACTTACACAGCAGAATGTCAACTTGACATTATTTGTAATCAAGACCTTTTATTTATTATCTTTTAGAAGCATGAAAACTGCTTTTTTGAATAAAGCTTTGTTACAAAATCACTTTGTTTTTCAAGACTTTTTGTTTACTATATATTCTGACATAAGAACAAAGCACATACTTTTCTTAGTTCACTGAACAAACATTTTCAATTACTCCAGCTATTTTAAGTCTATTCTCATAAACAGTTTGTTCTTAAATGATATTTTTGCTTGAACATATTTACTTAAAACGTTTCAGCACAATGCAAAGTTCAGGCACTCATCCTTTCTAGTAAGAGCTAAATTTGAAAGCAGTAATGTATGTAGCATTTGAATTATTTTGTCAACTAGGAACTCTCTATGGAATGTTACTATGAAGTGAAACTGTTTACGATACATAAACAATATTGTCTTCAATTTGGCCTATAATTTTAACTGAACTTTTACAAGGAAGGAAAAAGGTTTTCATGCAAAAAGAATACCACTTGAAAAAAAAAATCTAAATCCACTCTAATTTCACAAGATCCAAGAAAGTTTCCATACTAATTGCTTAAACAACTCAAGTTTTCAGGTTAATAAAATAGATTATTAATGTATCTGCATAGAGTACATCTTTGTCTAGAAGCAGCAGCTTCTATCACATTTAATTATGTGTCTCTGTGGCTTTCAAATGATGGTGGTCAGCTTCATTTCTTTCCTTGAAGTTTGTATAGTAAGGATGCATCCTCTGTCCCATGTGTCTTTCAAATCAAGATACATTCTTAGTAAACCTAATTTTTAAAAGTAATGTTAATTTCCAAGTTCTAGTAATCAAAGTTATGTTAACTGTTAACCTATGATAATAATTGACATGGGATAGTTAAGCACTGGAACAAGTTAAGTAGGGAGGTTGTGGAATCCCTGTCATTAGAGCATTAGAACAGGTTTGAAAAACACCTCTCAGGGATAGTCTGTATATACTTAATTCTGCCTCACTGCTGAGGGATAGTGGAGGACTTTTAAAGGCTTCCCACCTACGTTTCTTTTGATTCTGCGTTAAAATGAGAATTGTGAGAATAAGACAAATCTGTATTAGAAAACATAATGTGTGTTAGTATTTACATATAAAAGCAGTCTTTTTTTGTTATAGTTGGAAGTGCATCCTTAACATTTGATTTTAATTTGACTTTTACCCTGAATGCCATGCACTATTTATCTGACAAATAAATGGGAAAAATACTTGCTGTCAAAACAAGAATTCCTCCATTTAAATGGGAAAACAGCAATATCGCCATCTAGTGTTGTTTATGCAGAAGTATAATTTTTTTTCAAATATTTTTGTAAATTGAATTTAGAGTCTGCTGTATAAATATGTTCTGCCATCACCAGACATTTAAGGTCTGAAGTAAAAGCCTGATAATCCTCCCCCTGTGATCAAAGAAATGAATCCAATTCACTTAATACTACTGTTCTCCTAATGTAGCTTTATCATACACTGATTAGCTTGCTCTAATAGTCTGAGTCCTGTGTAACGCAAGTTTGGTGATTCTTGAACTTACTTTGCTAACTTTAATTTACCTAGGGTCGAGGCGGCAAGAAGTTCTATATTGAACTAAAAGAAATCATGGAAAGGGACCCCTTGACCCAACTCTGCGAAAATGAAATGGATCTTATTTGGACTTTGCGGTACGACTGTCGTGAGAATTTCCCACAATCACTGCCAAAACTGCTGCTGTCTATAAAATGGAACAAACTTGAAGATGTTGCTCAGGTAAGGCAAATGGCAAAGGCAATGTAAAAATATGGCTGGCAAATCACAAGCAAAATTTTTCTTGTACACAGAAACATTGAAGTGTTGTGCTAAACTTTGGTTTATAAAACTAGGCATTTAGGCTATTGATTTCAGTGGAGGTTGGGAGCCTAATGCGAGACAAATGGCAAAGGCAATTTAAAATTATGGGATGGAGATAGCTGTAAACTGGGTCTTAACTCTTTTGCTTTCAAAGAACCTATGTCTCGAGCCAGATTTGAATACTAATTTAAAAGTTAAACATAAAAAACCAGTTCCCGAGCACTTTTTTTCTCAAAAAACATCAGGCAGACTGTGTGCTTGAATCCCCTCTGAGTTGACAAAGATTTCAGATTACTTCTAGGGGACGTTTCCATAATCCACCAACAATTGGAAAGGAGAGTGGTAGATAAGCCCAAGGATGCAAAAGAGAAATAAGATTGACACAGTTAAATTGTTTTATTCCCCTCCACAGTTTCTTTAGTTCTCTCCATTTCCCAAATTTAGGCTGTGATCCTAAAAACACACATCTGGTCAACTTTGAGCATGTGCCTAAGCATTTCCAGGATCAGGGCCTTGATTAAAACTTTAAGTCCAAAAACTTAGATTCAGGTTGACTGTACTTTTTCAGATGGTAAAACCTTTAGAACTTTGTGAAAAACTGATTATTCAAACCAGCTGATATATAGTTATTGAGGAGAACAATTCATTTTCAATTAAATATCTTGCTACAAAGTACAGTGTCACTCACTTCACTGAGACTACTTGCTTGAATAAGTTCTTCCTAAAGCTGCTATAGAGATAATTAGGGGCTTCAGGTTTTGATGTTAATATCAAACTAAGATTTGCCAAACACATTGTGTCATTCTCATCGTATTTTCAATCTATTAGATATATAGGTATACGAGTCTGTTTTATTACTGTAAATGGTATGTCTACATTTTTCACATCATCCCAAATAGAATCCTAGTCCTGTAATGCTTGTTGAAAATAGGTAGAAACATGTGTGAAACTCAATTTGCATAGCAATGCACAATTGGATTCATGACTAAAAAACTATACTTTGCCAGTGTTTAGTATTAGTGGAGTATATAATTGCCCTGAATTCTGTTGCTATGTCCTCTGAGTTATTGAGATGAACTGATATTTGTGGAATTCTGGTTTCTGAGTCAATTTTTTTTTCCTGAGGTGATTATAATGTGAGATCCTCTGTTATGGAGCTATCTAGTAACAGAGGTCATTTAAATTTTTAAGTTGTGGAACAATGTTGTTTGTAACTTTGTGTAGGAAAAGGTATATGGATTTCATAGTCATCATAATGTTTCTGTATCTCAGACTGATTTAAAAGTGTAAATGTAGCAAAAATAATGGATTTCTATATTTTTACTGGAATTTTGCCTAGACCTTCTGTGTACTCAAAAAGCTTACTATTGCAGTGAGCAGGGCAAAACTATACAGACCCAGAGAGCTTTAACAGATCCAACACAGAATGTAACAGAGAACCAGATACTTGCGGCAGTATGTCTGCTTGCTTTAATTTAAAATTTACTGTTACTGGAACCATGCATTGAATGGCACTGTGATTTTAGAGACCATCACACTAAGATTATATCTGTCATCTGTGGATATATTTGGCAGTATTATAGTAAGCTATCTTACTAACCTACCATACTAATAATTTGAAAGAGAAACTATTTACTTTTAAAATGTTTGAGCTAAAAATCAACTATTTTTTATTGAGCATAATGATCACAGTATAAACATGTGTTCCAATTAGTATCTGAATCTAATCGGCTACTCCTCCACTTACTAAGTATAAAACTTTTAGCCTTTTTTAGGAGACTGGGAAACCCATTCATCCACTGTGTGGAAACACTCTCACCCCCAACACCATCACCACCAACAACTTTTATCAACTTTACTCATCATGTGGTCCTTTTGATTGGACAGTCCAGTTAAAAACTTAATGTTACCCCAGGGTCTAGGTAGCAAAGAGCCTAAGGAGAACTTATGCATTATTCTGAAAGATCTGTTTTCTTCCATTATATCCTTCTTTCCAATATGCCTTAAGTTACTCTTGGAGCTATTAAAGTAATTTGATTTTCCCTCTAAACTTGCAGTTGAATGGCTTACAGCAGTGAACTTCAAATTAGTCATATGCATCACCCACTGATTCTTCACCCACTTGCATTCTTTTGTACACATGAATTCTCTCACATTGTTTGTTCATTCCATTATGGTCTTGCACACCTACTGTTCACTTAAGCTTTTGATTTGTTTTTACTTAGTATGTTAAGAATATTTAAACATATGAGAATGTGAGAATGTAGGGAAGGGGCTTTGGGGTCTACTCACCACAAGTCAATGCCTAAACAATTATAGGAAATGAATTGACAGGTCCGCATTACTTAGAATTTTTTTTAATTTGGAAATAAAGATTAGAGAAAAATAGATTAAACGACATTATGGCACTTCATTTTAAAAATATTTTAAAATAAAATGCCTAAGATAATATAGATAACCTTGTGTATTTTAGCCATTTATCATGTATCTTAATGTGCACTTTCTGGAAGGAATGTGGTATTTCTCTTTGCTAATGTAGAGAAGGGGATGATTTGATGGTTGAGTAATGTATTTTGGCAACCTTAGTAAACTATATTTGTGAGGAATACAAAATTCTTCTTCTAGTGCTTGCTCCTGTCCATTCCATTGTAGGTATGCGTGCGCCCACGTGCACAGTGGTCGGAGATTTAGCCTTAGCAGTATCTGTAGGTGCAGCTGTGGTGCACCCTTGAGTGCTGCGCTCATGCATTGGTATATGAGGCGCCGCCAGCCCTACGCCCTCTCAGTTCCTTCTTATCTCCCATGATGGTTAGTTGGAGCTCCTTTCCTTGCATAGCAAGGGCTAGCAGTTTTGTCTCTTCTGAGTTTGAGCCTTAGGGCTTTGTAAATAGTGGTTTATAGTAGTTAGTGTTAAGTGTAGTTAGGAGTCAGAAGTTAAGAGTCGCAGCGAGGACTTTGCCCTAGGTGGGACATGCCCTGGTCTCCACGGTTTAAGCCCTATGTGGACTGTAACAGGCCTGTAAGTGACTCCCACAGCAGCTGCCTCAAGTGTGTGAGGGAATCACATGTGAAGGACAAGTGTCGTATTTATAAAAAATTTTGACCCAGTATTCAGAAACAGCGGGATATTTGTTTGTGGGTTCTCCTCATGGAGGCTGCCCTTTGTACGGCTTTCAAGCCATCCCACCAAGACTCGTCTAGTACCTTGGCTTCGGTGCACAGCACAACCCGTTGCACCGGGCTCCGCCCTGCACCGCTCCCCATTGTTGGTTCCCAGAAAGAAAACTAAGAACCATGGCTCCCTGGCACTGGGCAAGAAAGGCCACAGGGCATCAGGCAAAGGACCCAGTTTGGGCCTCTTAGCACACCGGAGCCATGTGGATGTGCCTCCCTGGTCGGAGCCATTAGCCCCTTAAAGGATCAACCACTGACTCCCAGGAATAGTAGGGGACCCAAACTTCTACTTCAACACCTTCCCAAGCTCCCCTGGTGCTGAGAGAGCAGAGGCCTCTGCCTGAACCACCGGCACCGCACATGCTGCAGGAAGCAGCAAAGGCTCCCTACCAGGGCAAGCCAGCCGCTTAGACCCCTGAGGGGACCATGGAGCGCCACCAATCTCCCAAAACAAGGCAGTGCGCTCCATCTCTGTGACACAGATTTCCAGCGTCGCAGCCCAGATCCTCTGGGGCTCACCCTCAGTCATTGGCATCATGATTGTGGTCCCCACCATCTCAACACGGATTGCCTGGGGGAGGCACCAGTCTTCATTCCATTGGCATCGTTTGCCCTCCTGCTGGTTATCCTCCTGGCACAGATCTCAGTCACATGCCCCATGGGAGCACTCCCCGTCGCAATTCCAGTCTCCCCAGGTCTGGCAGTGGTCCCCTCGATCCTCCCACTCCAAACACCTGTCTCCAGCAGCGACAGTCAGCAGGCAGACACAGGCATCGATGGCCCCACCGTGGTCATCGGAAGGGGATTCTTCTGGCATGGAAAGGCAGTTCAGCCCTCTGCCAAGACTCCACCGGTGCGAATGGGCACCTGAGGTGGCGTTGATGTCTACGGCGCCACCTTGGCAGCATGGCCTTACTGGAGTGCATGGGACATGCCAGTGATGACCATGCCCCTTTTACACCACTTATCTGCCACTACCTAGGAGCAACAGCTGGCGGCACTGGGCTCCGTGCATGAGACCTGCTCAGAGGTCGGGCTAGAGGAGACAGTGACCCGAAGCTTACCCCAGCGGTACAGTCGTTCTCATCCCTGGACGAGGCAGTCATGGGACCCTTGAGGGCCAGCCCACTGGACGATTTTTAAGAAACACCAGGCCCTGCTTCAACGGGTGGCCCGAGAACTTGGGCCTAGAGGTGGAGGGGATGGCCGAGCAGGCAGACACCTTGTTCAATGTCCTCTCAGCCTCTACCCCGCCGCGGGTTACACTATCAGTGCATGACGAGGTCCTAAAAATTGCCATGGTCCTCTGGTAAACCCCATCGTCCATCCCTCCCATCTCCAAAAGAGCCGAAAAGAAGTATTTCATCCTGACCAAAGGGTTCAAGTACCTTTATATCCACCCACCTCCGGGCTCGCTGGTTGTCTCTGCGGCCAATGAAAAGGACAAGTAGGGGCACACTAGTTCAACTTCCAGTCTTTTGGCCTCTTTATTTCTGGACCTTTTTGGGGATAAAAATTTATTCAACAATGATAGAGACACGAGCTTTAGTTGTGGCCACTCTTCCTCCTCCTGCTCACCCGCGCAGCCCAGCCCAGTGAAGCATTCCGGAGTCCAGAAGCGCTCATTTTGAAGGTCTGCTTGAGAGCAGCATCCCAGTCAATTCCCCAGATGCACCTTGTTCTTTCCTCGACCACCTTCATCCCTACTGTTCAGCCTAGTCACGGGTTACCTCGGACCGCAGGGTACTGGACATAGTATCTTGGGGCTCCTGCAATTTTCAGCCGTGCCCCCCTCCCCCGAGTCCCTTTTAAGGGACCCTTCTAACGGGCAACTCATCGTCCAAGAGGTCGAAAACCTCCCACACTTGGGGATGTTGGAGGAAGTCCCTCAGGACATGAAGGGAAAAGGGTTCTGTTCCCGCTGCTTCCTAATCTCAAAAGCAAAAGGACACCTACATCGCTGCAACAAGTCTCTCAGAAAGTTGAAGTTTTGCATGGTCTCCCTGGCCTCCATCTCCTCCCTGGATCCGGGAGACTGGTATGCTGCCCTCAACTTGAAGGATGCTTATTTCTGTATTCCAATGTCACAGACATTTCCCCTGTTTCATAGTGGGTGGATGCCATTTTCAATTCATGGTGCTGCCCTTTGGCCTTTCATCAGCTCTGAGGTTATTTACAGAATGTATGGCTCCAGTAACTGCTTACCTGAGAAGCTGAGGGGTCCAGGTCTTCCTGTATCTCAATGACTGGCTTATCAAAGGCAGGTCTTGGGTGGAAGTGCAGAGGAGCCACAATCTGGAGTGTTCCACCTACCGCAACCTGGGCCTGTTAATAAATAAGAAAAAATCCACCTTAACGCCTGTCCAGCAAATAGAGTTCATTAGGGCGATTCTTGACTCCATGCGAGCCAGAGTCTTCCTTCCTGAAGTGCGTTTTCAGGCCATGTCAGACCTAAAGAATCACCCCTTTACCACAGCTCACACCTGCCTGCAGCTGTTGGGCCATATGGCCGCGTGTACGTACGTGGTCAGCCATGCTCATCTCCATCTCTGGCTTCTGTAACAATGGCTGGCATTAGTCTATGTCTGCAAGAGGCACCACCTAGACCAGGTAGTCAGGGTGCCAGACCACATCAGGTCGTCCCTGGATTGGTGGTTGGACCTCGGCTTGGTGTTGGAGAGAGTCCTCTTTGTGATTCCATCCCTGTCACTGACCCTGGTCTCCGAAGCTTCGGACCTGGGCTGGGGAACCCACCTGGGTGAGAGGAGCACCTAGGGCCTCTGGTTGCGGGATGATCTGGCCCTCCACATCAAAATCAGGGAGCTCAGAGCGGTTCACCTGGCCTGCCAGGCTTTCTTGCCCCACCTGAAGGCCAAGGTGGTGCAGTTCCTGACAGACAATACCGCCATGATGTGTATTACACAAAGACAGGTCTTCGGCCCTGTGTCAAGAAGCTCTCCGCCTTTTGGGATTTTTACGTGCTGCATGCCATTCATCTGATAGCCGCGCACCTGCCTGGAACCAGGAACGTCTTGGTGGATCACCTCAGCAGGACTTGCTCATCTCTCCATGAGTTGTTCCTCCATCCAGAGGTCAACATAATTTTCCAGAGGTGGGGGACTCCCCAGGTGGACCTGTTTGCATCCGGGCAGACCAGGTGTACTGTTTAATTCAGGGGATGGACACGGTTTTCCTGTCATACGTCTTTCTCATTCCTTGGTCAGGGCCACTGATGTATGCCTTTCCTCCAGTGCCAATGATTCATAGGATCCTAGTGAAGATCAAGCAAGACAGGGCAAGAATTATCCTAATAGCCCCTATATGGCCTTGCCAGCACTGGTTTGGAATGTTGCTGAGCCTTTCAGTAGCTGCCCCGCTGCAGCTGCCCCTCTGGCCAGATCTGCTGTCCCAGAACTCAGCCTTTTGCACCTGAACCTGGCGGCGCTGCACTTGACAGCTTGGCTACCGCATGGCTAAGCGCGGACAACAGTCATGCTCAGCCCATGTTCATCAGGTCTTGCTGGGTAGCACAAAACCCTCCACCAGAGTGACTTACCTGGCCAAATGGAAAAAGTTCACATGCTGGGCCTTGGAATGTTGTATTCGGGCCGAGCAGGCCCTGCTGCAGGAGATCCTAGATTATCTGCTGCACTTCAAACTCCAAGGTTGTCCCTGTCATCGATCAAGGTCCACCTGATCACTATCTCGGCTTTCCATCCTCTGTTCCAAGGCAGGTCAATCTTCACTCACGGCATGATGGCATGGTTTTTGAAAGGTCTGGAGTGTCTCTGCCTGCACATCTGGGATCCTGCCCCCCGGACCTGAATCTCATGCTGTCGAGGCTCATGGGGCCTCCCTTTGAGCCTCTGGCTTCCTGCCTTCTCCTGGAAGGTTTTGTTCCTGGTAGCAACAATGTCAGCCTGCAGAGTATCCAAGATCAGGGCACTTACTTTGGAGCTGGCCTATACAATCTTCTATAAGGATATGGTCCAGCTGTGACCGCACCCAGCGTTTTGCCCAAGGTAGTTTCCAGTTTCCTACTGGCAGGGACATATACTTACCCATCTTCTTTCCAAAGCTTCATGTGTCAGATGAGGGGCACAGGCTACATACCCTAGATATCAGGAGAGCACTGGCCTTCTACTTAGATAGAATAAAGCCGTTCCATAAGTCAACACACTAGTTTGCTGAGGTGGCAGACAGAATGAAAGGTCACCCAGTGTCTGCTCAGAGGATTTCGTCCTGGATCACGGCCTGCATCTGCTACTGCTATGAGCTGGCGAAGGTGTCTCCGCCAGCGATCCTGTCGGCACACTCAACTAGGACACAAGCGTTGTCAGCTGCCTT
Source organism: Dermochelys coriacea (assembly GCF_009764565.3). Classification (NCBI taxonomy): domain Eukaryota; kingdom Metazoa; phylum Chordata; order Testudines; family Dermochelyidae; genus Dermochelys; species Dermochelys coriacea. The sequence continues at coordinate 42,869,989 of NC_050076.1, forward strand.
CCTGGCACAGCTACCCATCCAAGAGATCTGTAGGGTTGCTACCTGGTCGTCTGTCCATGCATTCACGTCTCATTATTTACTTACCCAGCAAGCTCGAGGTGACGCCGGCTTCGGCAGAGCAGTGCTGCAAGACCGTGAACTCTGAGCCCACCTCCATTGATACTGCTTGTGAGTCACCTAGAATGGAATCAACATGAGCAAGCACTTGAAGAAAAAATGAGTACCTGTGGCACCTTGGAGACTAACAGATTTGTTAGTCTCCAAGGTGCCACAAGTACTCCTTTTCTTTTTGCGAATACAGACCAACACGGCTGCTACTCTGAAACCTGAAGAAAAAACGGTTACCTACGTTTCATAACTGTTCTTTGAGATGTGTAACTCATATCCATTACATTACCCGCACTCCTACCTCTCTGTCAGAGTTGCCGGCAAGAAGGAACTGAGAGAGCGTAGGGTCGGCGGCACCTGATATACTGACACATGAGTGCGGCACTCAAGGGGGTGCCACAGTTGGCCCTACAGATACCGCTAAGGCAAAAATCTCAGACGACTGCATATGTGGGTGCGCGCACACCTAGAATGGAATGGGTGTGAGCAACATATCTCAAAGAACAGCAGTTACAAATGGTAGGTAACTGTTTTTTCTATTCTAAAATGTTTAAGATGTTATTTCCTGCAGGCACACATCCACATGAATAGTTCCACTGAATTCAATGGGAGTTCTCATGTGCCTAAAGTTACTCACTGAGCAAGTGAAGCAGGGGCGTACTTCACTGCGAAATATGTATATTTTTATTGCTTTTTTACGTATTTATATTAAGAATAAGAAATAAAGAACAGATTCTGTCCCCCATGCCTCTCTTAAATCAGGCGTGGCTCAGTGGAGTCCCCTGGAGTGAGAGGAAGAAATCCTCCAGGCCATACTCTGTGGCTGCAATAGTATCCACAGCGCTTGAACCATACTTCCATGAAGAGGAATGGCTCTGAAATCCACAGAGCTGTGTGTCTACTAGTATTTCTCTCACTCCCATGCCTTCCTTTTATGCTGGGTCAGTGATAAAGAGCTGAGCTTCTTGGCATTCAGAAGTCAAGGGCTCCCCTGCATGTAGTCCCAGAATCCTGTCACCCTATGCCCAATGCAGCAGAATCATATTGATCTGCTTTGGATAGGGCCTTCTAGTGGTAGATAGGTGGGAGAGTTAGCCCCGTGGCAGTGTCTAAATAAGTTTTAAAAATTATAAATCACATTTGGCCCATAAAGAAATATTGTGTGGCGTTCATGAACATTTATTACATGTTTGTACATACCTTGTACGCTGCCTCAGACATGTAGTGGGGACCTTGTGCTGAATGGAAAAATAGAAAAATAATTATTAAAAACCTCTTTTTTCAGGATAATATAACTTCATTTTGGATTAAAAATGAAACAGTTGTTTAAACAGGACCCTTACTTGATTAGGTTGTAATAGATCCCATACAGGGGAACTATGCAAGGTCTCAGGCACCACATAAGATATTCATTAAAGGTTTGTCACACTTATGTGTGATATACAGGACCTTGTGTGGTCCCTCTGCACTCGGATCAGTTTCACTCAAACTGCATACACCATGTATTTTAAGAAGGTTTCTTTATCTAAAGAACATTTTGTGCACATAAGACTTCCAGAGCTATACACACTAAATATATTAGTACAAAATAAAGATAGGAAAAATTGTAGGTTACAAATACTATCAAGGTGGATTGATAAGCCACTTACCCTCTCTTTGTGAAGCACATTTTAAAAAAATTCTGAAGCATTTTGGATGAACATCTGAATTTCCAATTTTTTGATTGATATTAAAAGGACATTATCAAATTATTTAGTTTCCTGAATTGAGTTCTGGAAAATAATTGAAATAATAAAGCACGAGTAATGCATCCCAAAATGTATTTAGCTTATTTAATTTCACAGCTGTAGTTTAGTAGTATTGATTATAATAATTCATGTCTTAATAAATTTACTGTAGTATATTTTACAAAAGTAATAAAGTATTATTTATGATTCCTCATTACAGGCCTATATTATTAAACCAGTTTAGAGGGGAGAGACTGCCACTTTTGTATGAATTATGAATTCCAAAAATTTGAGTTACGGTAGAACCTCTAAAGTTGTATCTTATAGTAGTTAATGTTTTCCAATTTTAAAATAAATGTTAAAATAAATAAATATTATGGCCAAGGACCATCACAACAGCATCAACTAATTCCCTCTGTATAAAATACAGTAATTTCTTGGCATTAGAGGTTTAAATAATGTCTTTTACTGGCAACAGACATTACACTGAGTCTGACATGTGGTGCAAAAAGACAGCTGTTGTCACTAAATGTGATCAAAACTACTTTTCTGGGTGTTTTTAAATTTTGCTATTTGCAGTCAGAATCTAGTCTCAAGAAATAGTGTAATATTTTTAACAGCAGACCATCTTACTGTCATAAATTTTAGTTGTTCTGAAAATAGCAAATAAAATACTATAGACCAACAGAAATTCTCAGAAAATAATGTAATTTAATTTACTGACTATTTCTTTTACATACTACATTCTTGTAACTGTTACAGCAGAACAGTTATCCAGAATTAATTTGTCTTAATTATTGTTGCTGAAATGCCTCCTCAATATCAAGGGCTCTTACCTTGGCCCAGCAGCAGGATGGGAGAACTTGGTTAAGAGGGATTCATAGAGAATGTGTACCGAAAACAGATGCCAGATCATCCAAGTTAACCAATCCACTCTCAGTAGGATTACAGGTTTCAGAGTAGCAGCCATTTTAGTCTGTATCCACAAAAAGAAAAGGAGTACTTGTGGCACCTTAGAGACTAACAAATTTATTTGAGCATAAGTTTTCGTGAGCTACTGTTCACTTCATCGGATGCATGCAGTAGAAATACAGTGGGGAGATTTTATATACACAAAGAACATGAAACAATGGGTGTTACCATACACAGTGTAACGAGAGTGATCAGGTACAGTGAGCTATTATCAGCAGGAGAGGGAGGAAGAAAACCCAAAACCTTTTGTAGTGATAATCAAGGTGGGCCATTTCCAGCAGTTGACAAGAACGTGTGAGGAACAGTGTGTGTCGGGAGGGAATAAACATGGGGAAATAGTTTTACTTTGTATAATGACACATCCACTCCCAGTCTTTATTCAAGCCTAATGTCACCCTCTGGGAGGAGAGAAAGAAAAGACAACTCAATTGGGTATTTTGAAACATGAAACAATTTTAAATAAAAATATTGAGTTTTTAATTCAGCTGTTTTTCTTAATGTGGTAAAGCAGTCTCATTTGGGATGCATGTGTTCATTGAAAAGCAAGAGTTTCAAACCTTTATAAAGACCAATCGGATTTCAGGTGTCATTCAATCCTTTTTTTTATCTCTTCTAGAACCTTAGCAGCACAGAGAGTTAAGAATCCTCACTTCTTGGTGTCATGCTCCTGGTATTGTCTTCATGTATGTGAGATTCTAAGGCATGTCTATAATTCAGCAGGGAGATGTGATTCCCAGCAAGGGGTAGACAGACTCCGACTGGCTCGAGTTGAGCTATTGTGCCTGTATGGATGTTGCGGAATGGCAGTTGGCTCAGGCTAGCTGCGTCGTCCACGTACAACGAGATGATCACACCGGTAGAAAGATGGAAGACAGCCAGGGAACTGACCCGACTACCCAAGGAAGGCCCCTTTCGAAGCAGCACCCGACCCCAACCCTGGAAGGTTGGGCAGCCAAACCCTCAGAGAGTCCTAGGTGGAAGAAGGGGGGGGGGGGGGCGAAAACCAGCGGGGACCCCAGAAGGAAGGGATTGGCCTGAGTGGGGGGAACCCCGGGACTAAACCCTCTAACCCCCAGGATAAGGGAGTGATTAAAAGCAATTACAGATGTTATGCATGTGGGGAGTATATATATACCATGCGGTACAGGAGACACATAGCAGCATAGTGTCCCAGCACCGAGGAGCCTATGCAATGTAACTTGGGGGATTGGGAGGTCCCATGCTCCCTTATCCACCTCGCGGGGGTTGCATTAGCCCCGCATAATAACCAGGCCAGTGAGGATAAATGGAGCAGAGACTACAGCGCTTGTGGACTCTGGGAGTGCTATCAGCCTCATATCGAGTAAGCTGGTAAAAAATAGTCAGCTGCTACAAGCCAAACATGTAGCAGTGACGTGTGTGCATGGGGCCGTGAGCCATTACCCCACCATCCCAGAGGAGATAGAGGTTCAGGGAAACCCCATTGAGGTGACCGTGGGCATAGTTCCTAAACTCCCATATCCTGTAGTCATTGGGAGGGACTATCCAGGGTTTGATAATTTACTCCCCCTGGAGAGGCTGGAGGGAGATGGGGACCCTGAGGACAGCAACTCGTAACTGGGGGAATGTCAACCCCCGATGTTCACTGAGATTTCTCAGGATCTGTTCTCAGCCCCCCCAAAAGACCTGGAAGACAAAAAAGGAGAGGAAGGCCTCAAAGGCCTTGGGAACCTGGATCCTGACCCAGGGCCAGAAGACCTCCCAGGCAGGCAGATGGACGTGAGCAGCCAACAGAGAAACTTCCACCACAGAAGGTGAGCCAGAAGCTGCCCCCAGCCATGACGGCGGTGAGCCATTGGAAGAAGCAGAAGCTGGCCCCTGGGAGCTTGGGCAGGTTAGTCCCGGGAGAGAGACTTTTGGGCAGGACCAGGCGGAGGACCCCAGATATGATAACGCCAGGAAAGAGGTGGCTGAGATCGATGGGATACCCGTGGATGGGAAGGTCCGAGGTCCCGGACCTTACTTTATAGTGAAGAAAGATCTCCTGTACCGCATGGTGCAAATGCAGAAGCAAGAGATGCAACAACTTCTGGTGCCACGAAAACATCAAAAAGCCATATTGAATCTCACCCACAGTCACCTGTTTGGAGGACACCTGGAGTAGAGAAAACCCAGGCACGGATCCTGCAGAGGTTCTTCAGGCCAGGAGTACATGAAGATGTCTGGCGATACTGCACCTCTTGTCCGGAGTGTCAGTTACATAGCCCTCGCCCGTGCTTGCGGGCTCCTTTGATACCTCTTCCAATAATAGAGGTTCTTTTCAAATGGATAGCCATGGATCTGGTAGGAAGATTCCTGATCTGATTCCTAGAGAAGTCAGCTTGGGGCCACCAACATGTGCTTGTTATACTGGACTATGCAACCCGGTACCAGGAAGCTGTTTCCCTGCGCAACACAGCTTCCAAGACAATAGCTAAGGAGCTAGTACAGATCTTTTCCCGGGTTGGGCTACCCAAGGAGATATTGACTGATCAAGGGACACCTTTCATGTCCAAGTTGATGAAAGATCTCTGTTCATTGCTCCATGTACAATCCCTACGGACCTCTGTATACCACCCGCAAACAGATGGCCTTGTGGAAAGGTTCAATAGGACTCTCAAGGCCATGATCAGGAAAATGGTGAGCCGGGATGGGAAAGATTGGGATACCCTATTGCCTTACCTCATGTTCGCCATCCGGGAGGTTCCACAAGCCTCCACGGGTTTCTTCCATTCGAACTACTATATGGGCGCCACCTTCGGGGCATATTGGATATAGCTAGAGAAGCCTGGGAAGAGGAGCCAAATCCTGGAAGGAACATAGTTGAGCATGTACTGCAGATGAGAGATCGGATAGCCCGAGTTACGCCCATTGTCCGGGAACACTTGGAGAGAGCACAGGAGACCCAACGAACCCATTATAACCACCAAGCAAAGCTTCGACGGTTCCAACCAGGGGATCAGGTGATGGTACTGGTGCCCACAGCAGAAAGTAAACTGTTGGCCCAGTGGCAGGGGCCCTACGAAATAATCAAAGCCATGGGAGAGGTGAACTATAAGGTGCGGCAGCCAGGCCACCGGAAATTGGAGCAAATTTACGAGATCAATCTTCTAAAACCTTGGCACGATCAAGAGGCATGCTTACTCACGAGCAAGTGAGGATATCATCCGACTTGACGCCAATCCAAAAGATCGAGGCGGCTGACATGATTAATCGCAACAGAGATGTGTTCTCTACAAAACCAGGGCGGACGACTGAGACCGATCACCATATCCGCACAATCCCCGGAGCCAAGGTAACATTGAGACCCTACCGAATCCCAGCAGCCAAAAGAGAGGAAATCAAGGCCCAAGTAAAGAAAATGTTAGAATTAGGGGTTATTGAAGAATCTTACAGTCAGTCGTCCAGTCCAGTTGTTCTAGTGCCTAAATCTGACGGTACCATGAGATTCTGTAATGACTTTCACCGACTGAATGAAATATCCCACGTTGATGCATACCCCATACCACGCATCGATGAACTGGTTGACCGACTGGGTAGTGCCCAATTCTTGACTACACTGGATCTGACAAAAGGGTACTGGCAGATAACTCTGACAAAAGAAGCTAAAGAAAAGATAGCATTCTCCACCCCGGATGGGCTATTCCAGTACACTGTCCTCCCTTTTGGGCTACATGGGGCCCCAGCCACATTCCAGCGCCTCATGGATAAGCTGTTGCGCCCCCATACTAGTTATGCAGCTGCATACCTAGATGATGTCATCATCCATACACCAGACTGGGGAACCCATTTGGAGAAAGTTGAGGCAGTAGTGCACACCTTAAGGTGGGCTGGCCTCACTGCTAATCCCGCTGAATGCGCCATAGGGCTAGCAGAGGCTAGGTACCTGGGATATATTGTGGGAAGGGACATAGTGAAGCCCCAAATGAATAAGCTAGAGGCAATTCAAAACTGTCCCCGACCGACTTGAAAGAAGCAGGTCATGCTTTCCTAGACGTGGTAGGCTGCCATCGACAGTTTATTCCCCACTTCGCCACTAGGGCAAGTCCCCTAACAGACCTGGTGAAGGCCCGAGGTCTAGACATGGTAAAGTGGACCGACGCAGCAGAGGGGGCATTTACAGACCTTCGGATGGCATCTGATGAAGTGAGCTGTAGCTCACGAAAGCTTATGCTCAAATAAATTTGTTAGTCGCTAAGGTGCCACAAGTACTCCTTTTTCTTTTTATAGAAAAGTAGTGGGAGATAGATATATATTAGCTCCAGGCTAAACAAATCCCTGGTACCAGGTTAAGTGAAATGGAAGCTGCTCCAGGACAATTAAGACACCTGGGGCCAACTAAGAACTTTCCAGAATGCAGGGAAAATGCTTTGTTGATTGGGACACCAGAAGCCAATCAGGGGCTGGCTGAAACTAGTTAAAAGCCTCCCAGTCAGTCAGGTGGGTGTGCATGTCAGGAGCTGTGGGAAGATGTTGCGCGGTTGGAGAGGCTGAGTAGTACACACCATATCAGGCACAAGGAAGGAGGCCCTGAGGTAAGGGTGAAGTGGAGCTTGAGGAAGTGAGGGCTGCTGTGGGGAAAGTAGCCCAGGAAATTGTACGTGTTTCTATAAGGTCAGCTACCATAGCAGCTATAGATACTATAAGGGTCCTTGGGCTGGAGTCTGGAGTAGAGGGTGGGCCCGGCTTCCCCCCCCACCCTTTTGCCCCCTATTTAATCACTGAGACTGGGAGACAACAGAGACTGTGCAAGGAAGGATAACTTCTCCTCACCTCCCTCGCTGGCTTATGATGAAAATGGCTCAGTAGACTGTGCCCCTTGTCTCTAGAGAAAGAAGGGTTACGGGGAGAGTCACAGTGAGCCTCTGAGACTAGCGAAATCCACCAGGAAACGCGGGACCCACGGAGGCAAGGACAGAGTTTTGTCACACATGGTTGATATTGAAAAGAGCACAATTAAATAAAAATACAGTATTTTAGATTTAAGGATGATTAAATGTTTGGAAAACCTCCAAATAAACTTCCCCGTTGTCCTAATTATTCTCCAGATGTGCTTTTAAAAAATAAATTTAAGAAAGGAAAAATTATCCAGATGTGACTAGTACGTCTGATGTACTTTGACCTTCACATTTTGATCAGCAGCTGCTCACCTGGGACATTGAGCTAGTTGGCCTACACTTCCCTCCTAATGCAGATTCAGAGGAGGAATGTAAACAAGAGCAGGCTGTACTTTTGGAATTTTCTTGGCTCTTTCACAAGTCATCTCTAGCTCTTGCTTCCTCTAAGGTCACATCAGTTAACATTTCCTGCTTTAATAACTATTGTCTTTAATTTTAACAATTTAATGCAGACATAGTCTAAGTTGTAGGAAATTAATATTTTAAATTATTACTTAAGCTCAGATTTGGTTAGTAAAGGGCTGTAATTTTCGAACTTAATTGCTTAAAATTGAGCACCTAAAACCAAATTTATACATTTTAATAAGTGTCCTGATTTTCAGAGGTACCATTGAGATCAATATTCAGCCATGACATATCGGCATCTGGGATTTTTATCTGCCTCAACATGTAGGTCCCTGTGCTTTTGATGGTTCAGCGCCTGCATTGGTGCTCTGGCATATTTGTTTTGGTGTTTAAGCGTTGAGGTGCCTATGCTGTCAGTGCTTCAGGACCTGTGTTTGTTGGTGCTCAGCACCTGCTTTGGTGAATCAGCATCAGTATATTTGTAGAGTTCCAGCAAAAGTGGTTGTGGTACTTCAGCTCCTATGTCATGGTGCTCCCTGACAGAGGGAAACAGTATGATTGGATATTCCCATCTCTGGGCTGAATGTCTGGTACATCAGGTAGTTTAAATATACATTTCTGTGGTGAAGCAGTATTTATATTCCAGATAATCTTTATACTATCTTTCAATCTTTCTGAAGTCTACAAATATCAATTCTTCTCATCAGTCTGTGTTACTGAAAATAACCTCACTGACTGAAACATTGATTTTCTTCTCAGGGATTGTAACATGGGCGTTTGAGCTATTTTTTTTTAATTGATTCTGCATCCCGGACAATCCTGTCAATGAGATTGCACAGAATATAAATCAGCATGGAATGTGGCCCCTTACATTTTCAATGATGACCTTGGATAGTAATTAACATTACAAAATAAATGCACATTTGGCATATTTTGAGTGAAGCCATTCAGCTCTGATCTGACATGCTGTGGAAAGTGGAAATATCACTTTGTGGATAAAAGCATTCGCTAATCAGAGCGAGAACATGTAAATTATTTTCATCATTCAGCTTTTACTGAATAAGTGGTCTTATTATGAAATATTTGTATTATCCTACTAACAGGAAGGGTTTTTTAGTATAGATGCTGCTTACCACTAAAGAAAAAATTAAAGAAAAAAAATGTAGTGTTGATATCCCATTTACATTCCCACTGGGTTGCTGATTTAACACTGACAAGACCTACTGTCTCACTACCACATGGATATATGCATTAGAAAAAGGTATTTTCAGACAGCCGATTAATTTTTAAAAGTGCCTATATTTTAATTTAATAAAAGCAAAACAGTATTCTGATAATATGATCACTTCTTTTCAGAGATTTTTATAGATCTATTTCCTCAATTATTCGAATATGTGCTCCAGTGTTTCTTGTACTAACAGATCTTTATTCATTTATACTTGCTCAGGGCTAGATCTACCATAAGGGATAAAAATAGCAAGGGCAGTAAAACATCACTACTTTTACTAACCACTCATAGGTGACACTGAGCTAGAAGTGGGTCAATTTTTGCTATTTTAATAAATATTCCATATTTTCAAATTATAGAAATACATGTCCCTTAACCAGTTTGAGAAATAATGCTTCTGTTTGCAGGCATGTGGCAGTTTAGATCAATACTGCAGCTGTAGCATGAATTAAGGAAGGAGGATAGTCTTGTGATTAAGGCAACTGGAATCAACTCCCAGTTATGTCACAGGTTTCTTATGTGACTTTGGGCAAATTGCTTAATCTATCTGTTCCTCAGCTTTGCATCTCTAAAATGGGGATCTACATTCCCTTTCTCCCACCCTTTGTTAGTCTTGTATATTTTCACTGTTATTTGTGGAGCAGTGCACTTTTTTACTGTGTATATATACAGTGCCTAGCACAGTGGGGTCCCATTTGGGACTTCTAAACACTACTATGAAGCTTATAAAGATGAAATGTATATTTTTAACAAAAGTAGCACTCAGGAAAATTGTGCACCTTACTGGATGACTAATTTAAACTTGTAGGGTCAGATCCCAGAGTACAGCTAAAATGTACAGAACCGAAATAAAGGGGTGCTGTTTTGAGTTGGGTTAAAGCTTTCATTTGTACTGCCCTGATCTTTGTGGTGGTGTGCATATTTTTTCTTTCTTGTGGTCTGTTAGACTGAAGGCTACTCTGATCGTTTTCGGGGGGGTGAAAATCTAACCCAGGATCTGCATAGCAAAGGGGATCCAGACCATGTCCCCTTTTCATTAACCATGTTCTATAGCTTTAGCTCAATGGGCTATAGCTTCCTTTTCCCACTATGCTGGTAGCAGGGATTGTGTATGGAATTTGAGTACCAAGGTCTGCACACCGTTATAGGATCATCCTTCATTGTGGTGTTCTTCCCTGGGTCACTAACACTTGCAGCCAAAGTGACATTAGTACAGAGCAGTCACATTACATCCAAAGATGTGCTGCATAATTTGAATGGGCAAAAATGTATAATATGAAAAGCTTTTTTGTCTGTTCCCCTAAAAAAAAATAAAAATAAACAAAAATCGTTTAAAAAAAAAACTTTTTGTGAAAAATTTTTTCGTCAAAATTTTCATGTTTTCATGAAATTTTCCACAAAACTTTACAATTTCTTTTACTGAAATCATTTAGAACATTTATCTTATTTTTAGTTATCTGAATTTTTGTTTGCTAAAACCACTGTTTACTTACTGAAAACCAGGTTTTCAGAAAACAAAACTCCACCAAAAGAACCCCAGAAGAACAGCTGAAAAATGGGAACGTTTTCATAAAATTGTTTTCCTAGTTTTACAACCAGCTAGCCCCATAATCATCTTCTCCTTTTGTTAACATTACTATTCCAAATAATTATCATCAGGAAAATCTGCCCATCTAATTTCTCAACTATATATTGAACAGGTGTTGACTATAGATATTCTTGTTTTTAAAACAGCTTCAGGCTCTTCTTCAAATATGGTCAAAACTGCCTCCTAGAGAAGCATTAGAGTTGCTGGATTTCAATTATCCAGACCAGTATGTGAGAGAATATGCAGTGGGCTGTTTAAAGCAAATGAGGTAAGTTATGGTAATTGTTCAGCTGTAAAAGTATAATTGCATTCTACTTTTTTTACAAGGGAAAAAAGGACTCAATCAAAAATGGTCTAAGAACACATTCTTTCCCACACAAGGATCCCCAAGTAAAACAATACATACAAACAATTAGATAAACTCTTTTAGAATGGCCCAGTTATAGTCTAGTCTGGCAGCCCATTAACACCTCAGTATACTGCCATGGGGGGAACAAAGTTTATGTCCTTCCCTTCCAAGAAGAGACTGGCAGTGTCCTAATCCCACAGAAAGGGAATATCTTTCCTCCCCACTTAAGGCATCTACACTTACTGGGGATCAGTGCTGCAGTGATCGATGCAACGGGGGTCGATATAGCAGGTTTAGTGAAGACCAGCTAAATCGACCATAGATCATTCTCCCATCGACTCCGGTACTCCACCAGAATGAGAAAAGTAAGGGAAGTCAACGGGAGAGCATCTCCCTTCAGTGCAGCTTGGTGTAGACACCGCAGTAAGTCAACCTAAGCTATATCGACTCCAGCTATGTTATTCACGTAGTGTAGACAAGGCCTTAGTCAGTGGGAGAATCACTATAATGTGGGGCCTTTGATAAGGAGAAGTACATGGAGAGTGAAATACTGTGAGGATCACAAACCAGCTACTCTGTGCCTGAAAATAGTGGCCCAATTACTCGCTGTACCATTTAATAAAAAGCTAAGATTTGATAGAGTTGTTCATTTCAGTTTCTTCTTAGAGGTAGGTTTCAGAGTAGCAGCCATGTTAGTCTGTATCCACAAAAAGAAAAGGAGGACTAGTGGCACCTTAGAGACTAACAAATTTATTTGAGCATAAGCTTTCGTGAGCTACAGCTCACTTCATCGGATGCATCCAAAGCTTATGCTCAAATAAATTTGTTAGTCTCTAAGGTGCCACTAGTCCTCCTTTTCTTTTTTCTCAGAGGTAGTTTCCCCTGCTTGCAGTTCTTTCTTCATAGTGTATATTTCTGCTGTTGTATAAATTTAGCCCCAGAACAAGTTGAACTTTATCATTTGCAGAATTACTGCACGTCTCCTGTCCTTGACTCCTGAACTTTGTAAGTGATGAACAGCTTTTTATTGTCAAGGCTAGGTTATTGACAAAATATTTTGACTTCTTTCAAATGTAAACAAGTAATTGCTCTGTTAACCCTGGCTCACCAAATAATGCTGAATTGGTTCATCCGGAATGATTATTCTTAGCAATGTTTCCAAAGCAAAATTCCCTTCAACAGAATATAAGAACTCAGTTTCAGACATTTTTATATGCCTGATAGAATACCAAAAGTAAAAATGTAAAGAAAATGTAATCTAAATGGTGATGAATAATAGAATGGATGGAAGGGACCGTGTGAGGTCATCTAGTCAATCACCCCCATGCTGAAGCAGAGCCAAGTGTATCCAGACCATCCCTAACAAGTGTTCGTCTAACCTGTTCTTAAAAGCCTCCAATGATGGGGGTTCCAAAACCTTTTTTAGTAACTTATTCTCGTTAGAAAGTTTTTCCTAATATCTAACATAAATCTCCCTTACTGCTGATTAACCTGATTACTGCTTGTCCTACCTTCAGTGGGTATGAACAGCAACTGATCACCATCCTCTTTATAACAACCCTTAACATATTTGAAGACTGTTGGCAGGTCACCTCTTAGTTGTCTTTGCTGAAAGCTAAACATATCCAGATTTTTTTCTAAACCTTTCTTCATAGGTCCTGTTTGCTAACCCATTGAGCATTGTTGCTCTCCTCTGGACTCTCTAGACACATCTTTCTTAGAATGTGGCACCCAAAACTCCAGCTGAGACCTCACCAGTGCTAAGTAAAGTAGAACAATGATCTCCCATATCTTCTATATGACATTCCTGTTAATACACCCCAGAAAGATATTAGCCTTTTTCGCAACTGTGTTGCATTGTTGGCTCATAATCAGTTTGTGATCTACTATAACTAAGTCTTTTTTAGCAGTACTACTGCCTAGCCAGTTATTCCACATTTTGTAGTTCTGCATTTGATTTTTTTTCCCTTCTTAAATTTAGTACCTTTCACTTGTCTTTATTGAATGTCATTGTGTTGATTTCAGACCTATTCTCTAATTTGTTAAGGTCTTTTTGAATTCTAATCTTCTCCTCTGAAGTGCTTGCAACCCCTCCCAGTTTGGTGTCATCCACAAACTTTGTAAGTGTACTCTCCATGCCATTATCCAAATCATTAATGAAAGTATTGAATAGTACTAGACTCAGGACAGACCCCTGCAGGACTCCACTAGGTAAATCCTTCGAACTTGATAGTGAACCATTGATAACAGAGTATGTTTTTTCAACCAGTTGTGCACCCACCCTATTGTAATTTCATCTAGCCCACATTTCTCTAGTTTGCTTATGAGAATGTAATGTGGCACTGTGTCAAAAGCCTTACTAAACTCAAAATATATAATGTCTACTGTTTCCCACACAGTCTAGTTGGCCAGTAACCTTGTTAAAGAAGGAAAATATGTTTGTTTGGCATGATTTATTCTTGACAAATACATGTTGGTTATTACTTTTTACCCTATTGTCTTCTAGATGAGGGGTGGACAAACCTTTTGGTCTGAGGGCCACATTGGGATTGCAAAACGGTATGGAGGGCCGGGTAGGGAAGGCTGTGCCTCTGCAAACAGCCTGGCTCCCGTCCCCTTCCCACCCCCTGACTGACCCCCTCAGAACTCCCGACCCATCCACCCCCCCGCTCTTTGTCCCCTGACCACCCCCTCTCAGGAACCCACCCTCTATCCAACCCCCCCTGCTTCCTGTCCCGCCACCTCCTGGGACCCCCTGATACCCCAGGAACCCACTCCCTATCCAACCCCCCACCCCGAACCTCCGCTACATCCAACTGCCCTCTGTCTGCCCCCCCAGGACCTCCTACCCCTTACCCAACTCTCCCCACCCACCCCCTTACCTTGCCACTCAGAGCGGCAGGATAGGCTTGTTGGAAAGCCTGGGAGGTGGGCAGGTGCAAGCCGTGCTGCCCGCATGGCGGCATACCTGCGGGGGAGGAGAGGGGCCGGAGGCAAGCCTCCCCAGCCGTGGGCTCAGGGGCCGGGCAGGACGCTCCCGCGGGCTGTAGTTTGCCCACCTCTGTTCTAGATAGTTGCAAATTGATTGTTTAACAATTTGTTCCAGGGTTTTTCCAGGTATCGAAGTTAGACTGACTGGTCTGTAATTCTCTGGGTGCTCTTTGTTCCTCTTTTTATGTTGGCCCTTCTCCAGTGCCCTGGGATCTCACCGATCCTCCAGGAGTTCTCAAAGATAATCACTAACATTCCAAGATTAATGACAGGTTTCAGAGTAGCAGCCGTGTTAGTCTGTATTCGCAAAAAGAAAAGGAGTACTTGTGGCACCTTAGAGACTAACAAATTTATTAGAGCATAAGCTTTCGTGAGCTACAGCTCACTTATGCATCCGATGAAGTGAGCTGTAGCTCACGAAAGCTTATGCTCTAATAAATTTGTTAGTCTCTAAGGTGCCACAAGTACTCCTTTTCTTATTCCAAGATTGCTTCAGCTAGTTTAGGTAGAAGTATTCTTGAGTGCATATCTTCAGGCCCTGCCAACTTGAATACACCGACCGTAGTTATCTAAATATCTTTAAACTGTTCTTTCTCTTGTCTGGCTTGTGTTCCTTCCCTCTTTTTGTTAATATTGATTGTGTAAGCATCTGATCACCATTAACCTTTTTAGTGAAGACTGAAGTAAAATAGTCATTAAACTTCTCAGACTTCTTGGTGTCATCAGTTATTAGTTCTCTTCCATTGCGAAGTCACAGACCCGCGTTTTCCGTCATCTTTCTCTTGCTCCTAATATACTTTAGAACCTCTGCCTGTTGCCTTTTATATCCCTTGCTAGGAGTAACTCATTTTTGCACTTTAGCCATTCTGAATTAATGCCTACGTTTGTGCTATTCTTTACTACTGATCCTTAGTAGTTTGTCCATGTTTCCACTTTTTATAGGATTCCATTTTGATTGTCAGGCCATTAAAGAGCTCCTGATGGAGCCAGGTTGACCCCTTGCTATTCCTCCTGCCTTTCTTTCACATTGGGATAGTTTGCTGCTGTGCCTTTAATATTGCTTCTTTGAGAAACTTCCAGGTCTCTGAACTTCTTTTTCTCTTAGATTTCTTCCCATGGAATTCTACCTACCGGTTCTTTGAGGTTGTAAAAGACTATTTTTTGAGTCCATTGCCCTTATTCTTCTGCTTTCAGTCCTTAATGTACCACCACACAGCAGAAAAATACTTGTATTCTAGGCTTTCTTAAAAATTCTAAAACAGATTCTTACAAATAAATAATAGTTATAAATGAAGTATTATCTTTGTTGGAATTTATGCTACAACAGATTTCAAACTTCTATCCAAATTAAACTTTTTCAGAATGCCACTTTAAACATGCTACCAACTATCATGATTGAGTTTTTAGAAACTTTTAAAGTTTTTAATTTTTACTTTTGTGTCTGTTTTCGGTAAAGAGTTCTATAGGTAATTCAGAAGTGTAAAATCTAGAAAGTTCAGGGGGGAAGTTCAGATATGTCCTGACATTGCTAAAGCAACAAAGTCAGTACATAAAAAATAGAGAATGCAAGTGTTTATTTCTCTTGGAAATAGATGGTTTCCTGGAAAGATGTATGTTATGTTTGAGAAGGAATACATTTTTTTTCAATTATACAGAACAATTAAGTAATAAAAAGGGGTGCTTGAAAAGTTATTTGGGTGGCTTTTTTTGGATGAATTATTGAATACTACTTTAGTTATGGAGTTTTTTGGTTTATTTACTTGTTTGTTTTAAATTTTGGCTGCTCTTGACATCTTTTTATGATAGCCATTCTAAACCAACATGCCATATTTTCATTTTTTAGAGCTACCTGATTGCAAAATTATTCAGGTGAAATTGGTGCTGAACCTCAAACAGTTATAGGCTGAAATTTTAATTCAGATCTTGGGTGCTGTGGTTGCATAGATATAGAGCTACCCATTTAACTTCAGATGCAGCTGGAACCTCACAGAGGGGCTGACAGAATTGTAAGGCCACACAGACATCTTGTAGCTCACCTTGACTGTCTCATTAGAGCCATAGAATGACCTCAACATTTGGATAAGCTTGAAGATTTCTTATCTGTAAAATGGATTAAAGATCAAATCCTTGGAAATGGCAGAACTGTACTTAGTGCACTCCCTTCGACCTGGGGCCACTAAGAATCTGTTTTTCCCCCTAAAGACAAAGATTGGCCATTTATTCACCTTTACTCTTACCTAGCATCCCTGAGTAAGTTTACTGAGTTTCACTGACCTGGATTGGGAGTTGCTGGAGTTTATTTTTTTAGGTGATTAGGTGTCCATTCCAGTCATGCCTCTTGCACCACGTGAGGGGGTTGGGGTGAGCCTGAGCTGTTGCCAGAGATCCATCTCCGCAGTCAGGGTAATTGAAAGAGGAGACAAGAATCTGTTTCATAGATTCATAGATACTAAGGTCAGAAGGGACCATTCTGATCATCTAGTCTGACCTCCTGCACAATGCAGGGCACAGAATCTCACCCACCCACTCCTATGAAAAACCGCACCTATGTCTGAGCTATTGAAGTCCTCAAATCATGGTTTAAAGACTTCAAGGAGCAGAGACTCCTCCCTCAAGTGACCCATGCCCCATGCTACAGAGGAAGGTGAGAAACCTCCAGGGTCTCTTCCAATCTGCCCTGGAGGAAAATTCCTTCCCGACCCCAGATATGGTTATCAGCTAAACTCTGAGCATATGGACAAGATTCACCAGCCAGATACTACAGAAAATTCTACAGAAAATGCTGTTATGAAGCGTTGAAGGCAGTTAATCTGACCACACACAGAGGAAAAAATTCCTGTTGATTTCAGTAGATTTCACCCAAAGCATTTTATGCCTCTTGATTTCCATCTGAAGTTTCTGCTCTAAACATAATGGTGTCTCTCCTTATCATTCAAGGTCTTCTAGAACCTCTTTGGCAGTTTCACACTCAGCCTACATGCATTATTTTTTCTTCCTCATTTGCCCGAAAGGTGGAAACTTTTCCTATTAGATGTGGACTTTACCATTGTTACAGACTGTGTGTGTGTGTGTTGTTTTTCAAGAATCGATTAATCCAGTTACCTGCTGTTTACAAGATTTTATCTCCTTCCAGTGATGAAGAGCTCTCTCAGTATCTTCTCCAGCTTGTGCAAGTTCTGAAATATGAACCTTTTCTCGATTGTGCCCTCTCCAGATTCCTGGTAGAGAGAGCACTTGCTAATAGGAGGATAGGGCAGATGCTATTTTGGCATCTAAGGTAAGAATTTCCCCTTTTTACTAGTGTGGGTGGTGTGCATCCTCAGCAGGCAGAATGAACTCTTTCATACCAAATACATGTTCTTGAGGATTTTTCATCGTAGCTATTCCCCAATATTGTATATTTCTTGATCTTGTGATTCCTTAACTTTGATGTTGATAACATGAAATTCTTCATAAAAAGGGTTAAAAATCAGAAAATGTAATAACAGTAGCGCAATTTCCAAAACAAAAGCTACATTTAAAAAAAATTAAATTGCTCCATTTTGGAATTAATATTGTCATACATTTGGAAGTCTTATTTCTATAATTTGTTCAGCATATAAATTTAAATGTTTTATTTGCATTGGAAATGCAACATTTATACCTCACAAGTTTGAATGAATTTCACTTTTATTTGAATTCTTGTTGAGACATTACATTTCTTTGATTCTTAGTTGCCACTTTTTAAAGGCAAGAATAGAAAGGCCTTTCTGTGAATGACAAATATCTTGTAAGAAGGGCTTTCGTTTGTCTTAAGCTTAGAAATGCAACTTGCTGTTGTTGTTTTTACCTAAAAAGAAAGTAAATACAGTACTACATTTTTAATTTTTTTGTGGAGGATAATTAGCTTTTGTCCTAATACCTTTAAAATGGTTTGTTTTGGAGGAAGGGGGACTCCTCTGGAAAATTTCCGCATTCCTCATGAACCCTTGAGACTGCCTCCATTTTTCCTCACAATACCCCTGCTACTCTAGCATAACTGAAGCCTAGCCAGCATCATTCCCTCCATAGTTTATCAACACCATTTCTGGCCAAAGAGGTATTGAAGACTGATATAAAAGCATTCCTTCCTTCCTAGTGATTTAAAATGCCTCTGAAATATTCCTAGGCCAAAGAATAAGGAAACTGTAATAGAAACCGACTCTTCTGCTTCAAAGTCTAGCACCCAGCTATTGAACTATGCTGCTGTCCTTTGGGAAAGTGGCCCTGCATTAGGATTTTGTTTTTTCAAAAGTAGTTTTGCATTTTAGTTAAATCAGAGTTTTGTGTTTAATTGCAGTAGTAATAAGTTCCTATTGTAAGAGCTTGAAGATTTCTTATCTGTAAAATGGATACAATCTATCTTTGCAACTCAGTGTTTTTTTTCTGTTTTCACATCATGCTTCCTGTAGGTCAGAGGTGCACATACCTGCTGTCTCCGTACTGTTTGGTGTAATACTTGAAGCTTACTGCCGTGGAAGTATTGCTCACATGAAAGTGCTTTCCAAACAGGTATTGGTTATTTAAATATTTGTTTTCACTTATTCCTGACTTGCAAGTGAAATCGATGATATGGGGTTCAGCTGCTAGCTCCTTTCATAAGAACAACATCTGTGTGTGAAAAGGGAAGGGAGGTAAAGAGAAGAAACGGCTAGTGAGAGAGACGGAGGAATGGGGAGCCCGTGCCCCAGGCCACTGACACAGGAAGTAGCAAGCGGTGGGGGAGCACCAGAGGAGGAAAGCTCTCCTGCATGGCAGCCATTTAACTATTCCTGATACTTGTAAATAGGGTGCATGCATCCCAGGGAGAACAATGGATTTAGAAGATTACTCTAAAGGGTCACTTCCTGCAGCTTTGGCTTTTGTTAAAGGTAATTCAAACTGTTGCTTTAATAAGGAGGCTGAAATAATGCCTTAACAAGTTTAATGGAGTCTACATAGCTCACTGTAATGAGAATGACAAAAGACATAATATTTGCTATCACTGTGGAGGTACCAGTCAAGAGCAGAGTTGAGGTTCATTTCTAAACATATATGTGCTGCTGTTAATGATCTGCCAATGTTTATATTGCCGAGCTCATTCTGAAGAGTTTAATGTGTCAAAATTGCATTGGCTTAAAACCTGGGCTGCTACAGTGATACATATTTCTGAAAAACAGAGGTAATATCTCTGTCCGATGTATTTAATGGTCAGCAAATATATAAACTGAGAGGAGGCAACAAAAAGCAACCCAATTAGAAATTGTATGATCAAAATTTTCTTTTAGTTCTGATCACATCTGAGTTACAACTGTATCTCAAGAAGTAAATGAAATCGGAATGTACCATTGTTCTTCTCTCTTACTGCTGTTCAAAAAGCATTAAAAAGCCATCTCTTACACAAATGTGCTTGTTAGTATTGTTAAAAATCATGAAAAGACTAGGTGATGAAATGCTGTCAGTAATAGACTTAAGGTCAGTGAAGTTTTTTGTACACTTCTCAGGAAACAAATGTCAACACAATCAAAGAAGGGGCAAAAAAATTCCCAACTGTGCAAACACGGAAGAAATTCAAAGTAGAAATACTTCAAAAAGTTCCTGTTTGTTCAGCACAGGTTCCATTTTGTCCCCTTGTCACTGGTGTTTGTACAGCTCCTGGAATTGTGGAAAAGCAGAGTGCTTTTGGTTTTGACAGATGGCTGACCTGGCAGGTCCTCCACTGCCTCAGTTTTATAATCAAACTGCATACAGCTTCCACAGCATCCTGCCTGACAGCTTATCTATAGAAACGTTGAGCTTTAACTCAACACCTTATAGATTAGGCTGAAGTTTCCTTGTATAGAAACTAACTGTTGCAAATCTGAAAGTAGAATATCCTTGAGTGAATAATAATCAGCGTTAGATTATTGATCAGTTAGCTTTGGTTTAAAGAGGATTTTATGTATACAGTTATAATAAAGATCCATTTTATAACCACTAATCGCTAGTTGAGATTAAAATATAGCATGCACATGTTAATATGTTAATCAGTAGCAAGCCTAGACAGAATGTACAAAGGGCTTTGCTATATTGACATTCGGTGCTGTAATGTCACTGCATTTTCTTCAGTGTCTTTTCTCAAAAAGATTGCCACAAAGGAATAAATAGTTCAGTGAACATCACAAAGTATAATACGATATTGGTTACAGATAATTGTCCAGTTACAAGCAACAAAATTTAAAGTTGTTTGTTAAATAATAATAATCTCTTATAGACCCCATTAATCAAGGTATTTAAGTATGTGCCTAACTTCCTCACATGAGCAATGTCAGTGAAGTCAGTTGAAGGTAATGGGACTACTCAAATGCTTAAAGGTTAGGGACATGCTTAAGTACAGTTGATTGTGGGCCATATAGCACTTTTCATCCATAGTTCTCAAAGCACTTTTAACTCATTCTTGGTAACATTAAAGTTTCACTGCAATGTGGATTTAATAAAATAAAAAACATACTTGCTTTTATTGAATTTCCCACAGATATACAATATGTCTTACCTGTGTGGCTAAGGTCAAACAATTGTGATCAGAGAAACATTCCCCCCCCCAATAATTTAATTAGGGAGCAGTAACAGTTTTACAGCTCTTTGCCATATAAATATAGGAAACAGAATCATTACAACAGTGAACTTTTGCTTAGAGACATTATACAGAAATATAGTCATCAGATCTCTCTGCTAACAGAGTGCTACCATATTAACAGAGTGAACATTACACCACCAATGACATGTCATTTCTAGTGATTTTAATAAATTGAGTGATAACACACATTTAACAGACCAGGCATGTTTATCAAATGTTAATATTCCAAAAACATTGGACAGGTGTGCTGGGTTTTTTGCAGGTGAATGTTCTTTGAGTATTGAATAAAATTAAGCCAATTATCTAAGTACTTGTTTATCCTCTGTTTTTTCTGGGTTTGTGATTGCTATGGAAAAATTAGTATAACCACAACTTCCCATATGTTTTTTTTTTTTGAACCATTCCTCTAGAATTGGACTATTTTTCTTTTTCCAGTTAGATGCTTTCAGTAGGTGAGCAGCTACTACTAGATGAGAGAATAATTCTTCATTTCCTTTTGGGTGACCATTTCTGGAAGCCCCAGGAGATTACCAAAAGATAATTTAGTAATATCCATCAATTTGTGATATTTGATTACTGATTGCATTCCAGTACTTTCTGGGGTTGCAACTTTCCAAACCCCACCCTGCCTCACCCCTTCTCCGAGGCCCTGGACCTGCTCACTCCATCTCCCCTCCCTCCATCATTCGCTCTCCCCCAGCCTCACTATTTTCAGTGGGCAGGTGGTTGGGATGTGGGACGGGGGGTGAGGGCTCCTGGGTGGAGCCAAAAATGAGGCGTTCAGGGTGCTGGAGGGAGCGCCAGGCTGAGGCGGGTGTTGAGGTATGGGAGGGGGTAAGAGCTCTGGTGTGGGGCTGGGGCTGAGGGGTTCAGAGTGTGGGAGGGGGTGCAGGCTCTGGGGGGGAGTTTGGGTGTGGGAGGGGGCTCAAGGCTGGGACAGGATTTGGGTGCGGGGAGGGGGCGGGTTCTGGGAGGGAGTTAGGGTGAGAGAGGGGGTTCTAAGCTGGGTCAGAGGGTTGGGGTGTGGGAGCGGGTTTGGAGTGCAAGCTCCGGGCGACACTTACCTCAGGCAGCTCCTGGAAGCAGACGGCATTTCTCTCCAGTTCCTTGGCAGAGGTGCGGCCAGGCAGCTCTGCATGCTGCCCATGTCCTAAGGTGCCACTCCCACAGTTCTCATTGGCAGTGGTTCCTGGCCAATGGGAGCTGTGGAGTCAGTGCTAAGGGCAGAGACAGCACATGGAGCCCCTGTGACCATGCTTCCACGTAGGAGCCAGAGAGAAATCTTGGCCGCTTCCAGGACTCATGCCTTAGCCCCGCTGTTCTGCCGATGGGACTTTTAATGGCCTGGCCAACAGCACTGACCGGAGCCGCCAGAATCCCTTTTCTACTGGGCATTCCAGGAAAACTGGACTCCTGGCAATCCTAGTACTCTCTAATGACTGGACATGTCCACCATGTATGCATAGTTTCCTTTTCCATCACAATTTCTCCAGTTTATCCCCCATTCAGTCTATCTATATTTTTTAACCTGTCTGGTGTGAGCTACCATTAAATAGTGTCTTAAAAAGAAATTTTCTTTTATTGTGCTACAGAGTGAGATTACTGGTCCTCTTTTCCTGATCAAACCCTATTCCTCTGGGGTTATTTGTCTATCCAGATCCTTTTCCCAGCATGTCATATATGGACTTTTTTGGTTAGGAAAGTTGTCTACAAAGACTGATACAAACTAGTTAATTTTTGTTTGTTTGTTTCCTAATTGACCGGACACCATTGCTTCTATTACAGTTAGCTTTCTGTATGAAAGAGTTTTTCTAGAAAGCTGAGAAACGTAATGTCTGATTTGAAAGTTCTGGTATTATGGGAGAGTAGGCTAGTTAGTTTTGATCTCTAAATAAGTTAGCAAACTTTCTTTACTAAATAGCTGGCAAACTGTATATATTCCATAGCCTTCCCAGTCTTTAAAGCTTTCTGGTTAATGATTTGGATTATAATGTGGATTATTTGCAATGGGTATCATTGGCAAGGGAAAAAAACTTACCTCAGACAAACCATTTCTAACTTAGTAGTTTTTTTGTCCTCCCCTCAGTTCATTTAAAAGTGAATCAACGGTAGTGAATAACTAACAAAAATATTTAGAGTGAATTTCTGGTCCCATTTAAATCAATGACAAACTCCCATTAACTTCTATGGAGCCAGGATTTCACTTTTTAATTGTCAGTGAAGATAGGAAAATCAAACGGATAAGTCCCATTTTAATGTTATAATAGGGTAGTTTCCAAGTGTTTGTTATAATGGTGGGTGAAATGGAGGGGTTTAGCACAATTTTATTAAACCCGTGTTCGCCTATGGCCCTAGTCCGGCAAAAACTTAAACTTAAGCATGTGCTTAATTTTTTGTGGGATCAGTGGCATGATTATACTGAGCTGATATAAGCCAGTTAAAGCAAGGTGCCTGAATCCATATTTAGATTCTTAAATAATTGTTTTTTTCAGAGGTGATGAATGCCCACTGCTCCCACTGACTTCAATATGAATGTAGGTGCCAAATTTTAGGCATCTAGTTTGAAATTTGGCCAGAGTTCTTAGAAGTATGTTGTATATGGAAGAGATAATGTATGTATATAGACAATACACTAAAATAAGTTTTATGGGGAAAATTTTCAAAAACACCTACGTTTTATTCTCCAAAATGATTTAGGAGCCTGTCTCATTGAAAGTATGTGGGACTTAGACTCCTGAGTGCCTTTGTCACTTTTGAAAATGCGACTTCGAAGTCTAAGGCACTTAAGTGCTCTTGAAAGTTTTACTCTCTTTTCAGAAATGGCATCTTCATTACAATCCACTCTTACTATATTGAAAGAAACCTGTTACTATTGCTGGCTTTAATATTTTAGCCAAATCTTTAATTGGCCTTTTATTTTGAAAATGAGACTTTGCATTTGTAGTTGTATAATATGGATTTCAAATTATCCTTGTATTTAGAATTTCATAAATGATTCAGAAATTAATACTTCAAAAAATCTGTTTCAGGTTGAAGCCCTCAATAAATTGAAGACCTTAAATAGTCTAATAAAACTGAATGCCATGAAGCAAAGCAAAGCAAAAGGAAAAGATGCAATGCACACGTGTTTAAAACAAAATGCATACAGAGAAGCACTTTCTAACCTCCAGTCTCCTTTGAATCCCTCTGTTATACTATCAGAACTATAGTAAGTTATATATGATTGTCTGTTTACATTTTCACCATAACTTTAATATGGAAACACTTTGATGTCTGTGAAGCTCAGCAGGAGCTCTGACACAGTACATTTTCAAGGGTGGGAGAAGGTCTGTCTGTCTGTCTGATATCATCCTAACTGTGTAAGCAAATTTCTTCTTTCTTAAGGGTAAGATGTCAGTTTTAGTTTGGGGTTGAAGATTTTTGCTATCCACCTTAAAACTTAATGCTCTTTCTGATCTTGTAGTTATATATATAAACCTAAAAGTGAATCAGAGTACAGTCTTGGCTTCTGTTCAGAACAATAAACACGTTAGCCATTAGAATACTATGCTCAGCAGTTAAATACAAACAGAAAACTGTAAAATTTGAATGGGTTGGATTTAAAGAAGGTCATGTATTTTCTTAGAAAATACAGACAGCTATTTCAGGCATTAGGTTTAGTAATTTCCAGATATAAATTTATATAGATATAGATAAATGTAAATTTGCAAAGTATAACTCGCATGAGAGTGCTGAAATCAAAGTTTTGAATGGCATTCAACCAAAGTATAAAACAATTCCACACTAGAACTCTAAAACTTTTTATTGCACTTCATTCTTACAAATAAAAAGTGTTTACTTAATTGAGTAAAATAGTTGTTGTATTTCCCTCCAGTGTTGAGAAGTGTAAATATATGGATTCTAAAATGAAGCCTTTATGGATAGTATACAACAATAAGATGTTTGGAGGGGATCTTTTTGGGATCATCTTTAAAAATGGCGATGGTAAGTGACGTTAAGAATTTATATTTTTTGCTTCTCCTTTTTTCTTTTCATTTAGACTGTATAGCTTTTTTATTGCCATAAGTTACCCATGCCTTCCCATAACTCGAAAAGCAGATACTATTAAGCCTAACCCATTAGAAACCCATCCATATGTCATTTTATCTGTTAGGGCTCCATATTTTTTACTAGCTCCATTTAACCTTTGGGACTGATGTAGTATTTGATTGGGCAGTATTCTTTGAATAAAATGTAATAATGTTTTCTTGGTACTTGGTCCTGCTAGTGAAGGCAGGGGACTGGACTCAATGACCTTTCAAGGCCCCTTCCAGTTCTATGAGTTAGGTATATCTCCATATATTTCCTATGTATGTTTTGATGTAATAGACTACTGACTTTTTATTGCCTTTAATACAAACAACAGAAAATTATTTAATTAAAGTAGCATTTTTTTTAATCTTTATCTTGCAGATCTACGACAAGACATGTTGACACTCCAGATTTTGCGTTTGATGGACTTACTTTGGAAAGAAGCCGGTCTCGATCTCCGGTAAGAATTTTTTCTGAATCCAATACAAAGAGAATCCAGTTTCCCTGAGTAGATAAGGTAGTCTCTAATTGGTACAGTTTCACTTCTCATATCAGCAGTTATGTGGCTAATGCAATTACAGAATTTTTTCCCAAGTTTTCAGGCCTTCTGGTTAACAAATGTGCCTGCAGTTATCATGGTTTCACATGTAGTAGTTCTAAATGTATTCACAAGTTACATTCATATTCAAGCAATTATTTGATTATTGTCTGAAGACCACTATAAAGGTCTGAGGTGTTGTTCTGCAGTGCACGCTCTTTAACCTTAACTCTTACTTTGTTTTCCTGAATTCTCTTGCTTAGTTTTCCTGCAGTTCAGTGTGTTGATAAAGACTGATAAAGTGGACAAGGCTTTGGGAAAAATATATTAGTGCTGCCTTTGTGGCAAGGTCGTACAATCCAATCTGACTGAGTCTGTCTCTCTCCTGTGCCAGAAATCTTAACTGTTAACCCAGGGTCTTCAGCATAGCCTCTACACCACATAGTGAGGAATAGTCTTCAACAAGGCTGGAATCTGGGAGCCAGGTACCTATAGCTTTAGCAAAGGGAATTGACTGTTGAGGATGTGACTGTTTTCCTTGTCCCAAACTTATCTTCTCCACTGGACAAGACCTTTTGGGTGACAAGAATCCATCTGACTTAAACAGCCTCAATGCCCATTGAGCACTTAAAAGATAGAGGTTCATTATTAAAAGCGCACCTGCTGTGCCAGCTAGGATTGTCTTCGCTTCCTCAGTCTTTTTCTGATGAGCTTTCACTTGCCAGTGATTAAAATTCAGATTACCTTTTTGCTGCTCATTGTCCCAGCCTCGGACAATATGGACTCACAGTAAATGAGCCTGACTTTTCAATTAAGGGAGGAGTCCAAGAAAGCATCCCCAACTATTCCCTGCATTTTCTCCTCAAAGACTGTTCAGTGTTACAAAGGAACACCTCAAAATTACTAACACTGGCTTTCACAGCTCTCCTCAAAGGCCCTCCACATAGGTTTATCCTTCTTGAAACCTAGCAATGCTGCACCCCTCAACCCAGCTTATCCAAAAAATTGATTCATAATAGTCAAACAGTGCCAGGTTTCCACTTTTCACTCACAATTAACTCCTCCAAACTTTAGATTGCTGGTGGACAGGTGCAAATTTAAGGATTGACACCTATATAAAAGTGAATTCTGCAATAGCCAAAAGTTTTGGTAATTCCATTTTTGCCAGAGAAGTCAATACTACCTAACCCAGTGGTTCTCAGCATTTTTTGGTTTCTGACTCAAAATGGTCCAAATTATTGTGAGAAAGAAAGTAGTGAAGTGAATGGAAAATAATGTGCTTTTTTGTTGTGTACCAAGCAAATATGCTGTTACCTTTGTCATGGTGAAGTCGTCTTGTCATGTTATTTACACACATTTTTTCTCGCATTGAGTGACTGCTTTCATGCCATCAGTTGCTTTGTCTGTTTGGCTTTCTTTTGGAACTTAGGTCCAGATTTTTAAAGGCAATTAGGAATTGCTGCGTTCAGTGTTAAAATGCATAACTAATTTAGGAGCCTAAATCCCATCAACTGTCAATGGGAGTTAGGCTCCTAAGTGCCCAAATGAGTATTACAGATGAGATTTAGACTCCTAAATCATCTAGACGTTGCAGCATTGAACACAGCAAGGCCTAAATACTTTTAAAAATCTGGGCCTTAGTCTTTTGGTGACAGGAAACACTTGAATAAGGGTGTACCAGACAATTTTTATGATTCTTTGGTATATGTCAGGAATATATAGTTCTGGAAAACATTGTGATATTTTGTCATGTAATGATTTTGTAGATTAACTGTTAACTTGGTCTTTCAGAACTAATATAAATGTGCTTCATGTTGTGGTCCAGGAAGTGGTAGTCCTAGTTAGCATTCAATGCTGTGTATGTCCAAGGTAAAAACTTAGAAGG
Organism: Dermochelys coriacea; assembly: GCF_009764565.3. Taxonomy (NCBI): domain Eukaryota; kingdom Metazoa; phylum Chordata; order Testudines; family Dermochelyidae; genus Dermochelys; species Dermochelys coriacea. The sequence continues at coordinate 42,897,320 of NC_050076.1, forward strand.
CAAATCTGTTTGCCAACCAGCGTAGAGAATTTTGACCAAAGAGCATAGTTATGTTTGGTTACAGCTAGGGGGACTAGCCATTGGCTGAGCCATGAATTATCGAGGGGGCTAGCCACTGGTTGAGCTGTGAACTAGCTAGGGGTGGGGCTAGCTACTGTGTTGAATTCTGGGAGTGTGTGGATCTGGAATGCAACTTTGCAGTTCTTTAATAACCAGACCTAAGTGGCAGGTAGAAAAGGATTGGAAATTAGACACGTTAAGCTATTCATGAGTAGATATCCATATGGATCCCTTACAGGAGGATTTCAATATCCAATTGAGAAGTATTAGATCTGTGTGAGATCCAAAGGCCATGGAAGGAAATAAAAGATTCTTCCCCTGAGCTTTTTTTTTAAAAAATTCTCAAGGCAGCATGAATTGTCATTTTGATGTACTCAGAGTTATTGTATCACTGACCTACCAACTCCGGTTAAGCACATTAATCTCCTACAGTCCTTGTGCAGCTCTCAAACTAAGAATGCATTTCAGTGGCAAGTATATAGCATGGATGTGTTGAGCACCTTTGAGGTCATTTGTTTGCTTTGCTACCCTTAATTGCCCTTAATGGTCATTCTGGGGCAATGTTGAATGGGCTAGAATGTTTGAATACCAAATTCAGCTGACATGTATTTTTTGGAGATACAGAGAAAAGACAAAAGTATGAGGCCACTGTCTCTGTAAATACATCTTCCCCTGGTATGAATCTTCATTCACATCTTCAAGACAGGTTTCTATTAGTAGGGTGGCTTTTCCCAGAATGTCCAATACATATCAGTTAACTATTACTTTTCAAGGACTCATGACATCACCTTGAACAGAACTTCATTACCTTCTGGAAGGAGGTGGGCTCTTTACATAGAGTTTAAATCGGGATATGGACATCATGTCTCAAATATAAATGTGTCACACAAATTATTAAAATCATCCAAATTTATAGACTGATGAAATCAGGCTAGATATAGCCATCACAGCATGTCATTTTAGTATTTTTTCATAATTCAAGTATTTTTACTGGGTTGGACTCCCCTTTGATTTGTTGTTTTACTGACATTCATGTCTATTAGTTGATATTACTGGAAGTAGGTTTCGTACTACTACTTCGTGCCAAAAAGATGGCTTATGATCATCCCCTGCATATATTTATAACCCGTGTAGCTACTTCCATTAATAGCAGAGTCTCAACATTTCTGTAGAGTGCAAAAATGGCCACAAAGGAAACTTGCACAAAGTTCTTTGGGAGCAAATTATGTTCTTGTATATGCACTTGTAGTTTCATTATTGAAATCACTCTCTGAAGAACAGAATTTTTTTTTATTGCACAGCATATTAGTGTACCACTGTCTTTAAATGTTAATATTTGTCTTTTTTAACCCAAACTGAAACTGAATTCTGTATTTTATTTTGTTTGGTAATTTGTATTAAATTGGATTCTTACTTAAAATTTAAACTGGCAAGTGTTACAGTAGAGGGAAAGAAGAATGTAGACTAAGGTTCAAGACAGGACTAGGAAAAATTACTATCCCCCATCCACCCGCACCTCTCCCTCCCTTGGAGTAAGCATTTCAGTTCATTTGTTTGGAAACAGTTTGCACAAGTGCAAACTATCCTATTTCTGCAGAATTCTGGGATGTTTTTCACAGTGAAAAGTCTCTAGCATAGGAACCAAATACATTTTAAGTCCTTATTTATAATGACCCAAAAATAGACACAGGTAATCTAAAGATCTAAAAGGAGTAATCCAAAAATAGTTAATACTGTAATTTTTAATTTAAATAAAACCAAGGAATTTTGCAATGTTGAGGAGGGAATGGAGTTTGCCAAATCTCCCAGTGTCGTTTTAGCTGTTAAGAGAATACTGCCTATCACCGCAGGAAGAAAAGGAGTACTTGTGGCACCTTAGCGACTAATCACAAGGCTCCTTTTCTTTTTGCAGATACAGACTAACACGGCTGCTACTCTGAAACCTATCACTGCAGGAAATTGCCCTTGTGAATTTCTGTGCTGAAATTGAAACATCTTCTTAAGGGCATTTAGGCAAAAATTTTCTCTCAGCTTTCTATGGTGTATTTAAATAAGTGTCTGACTTAAGTTGGGTAACTAAAGGAATATTAGAGTTAAGATAATCAATGTGATCTCTCTTCAACCTTTTATACAGGGATCTCAGTTGTGTATGATGATTCATGCTATGTGAGGTGCAATACTTAGACTGATCATTTTCACTATGCCTAATTTTATCAGTTTAAGTCAGAACTTTAACTTTTTAATGTAGTTTTGTATTAATTTTAGTCAAATTTGAAGCATATTTAGCACAGTCTAATATAGCCCGAAGGCAAAGTGAACAGAGGCAGCAACATGTGGGACTGTTGCAAATAAGCCTAGTTTCTGTTTCATGTAAGGTAATGCATGCCTGGTGAAAGTAACTTTCTTTCTTTAGTTTTTTCTACTTCCGTGCTATGTTTAAATAAACCTCCAGTGAGTTAACTCTTAAATGCTCTTTTTTACTAGAGGTGTTAGCATAATTTAAAAAAAATGACATTTCCTTAACTGTTATGTTGCCTTTGTTTTCTAATGGCAGTTTTTCAAGTTAAACAGTTTATATATGCAAAAAAATTGAGGAGTACTTGTGGCTCACCTTAAAGACTAACAAATTTATTTGGGCATAAGCTTTCATGGACTAAAACCCACTTCAGTTCTTCTGACCTGGAACACCCCTCCAATGTGAATAATTACTACATCTCATAGATTATGTATATAATGTCATTGAGGTTTAGTTCCTGCACTGAAAAAGTACACTTTCATTTATTCTTATAATTGGATTATAATTGATTCTCATGAAAATCTTCAGAAAATGCTTTAGACTTCTGAGCAGTCAAACTACAATAAAAAAAAAAGAGAACAAACAAATTTTATATTAAAGACAAGAAGGACTAGTTAAGTATGATATCCCTGTAATAATTGGTTTCTTACCACTTGTTCTCTGTTACTATAGGGAACAAAGGTGAGAGGGAGAAACATGATGTATTAACTCTGTAAAGCAGTTTATCTGTTTCACTTCTTGGTATCCATTAGGGGGTATATATATGTGTACATTTACCTTACCATGCCATAAATCCTTTGTTGCTGTATTATATTCAAAGTATAGGAAAATGCCACAGTTTATCCTAGTAAAGTTAATATTGAAATAAGATACTGTAAATGTTTTAAAGTAGCTCAATGTACTGCAATGAAAACATATGTGATTTTCAATAATTTAGGGATTGGAGACTTACATTAATAGTGCAGATATCACTCATTTTGAAATGCAGTTTTGAAATGCTGTTTCTGAATGCCAGTGAAACAGAATATAGTGCCGATCTAGCTATTATCATGGGTTTACGCTAAGGAAGGAATAAACATAATTTCCTGCACCTAAAGAGAGGTAATGAGGGTTGCTTAACTGTGGTAGACTTCTGACACATGATTTACCATAATGTACTTAATGAAGAGGGCAAACTTTTTAATCATTGATGTAAACAGTCATGAATTTGACACTTTTTTCCTTCCTAAGGTTCATCTTTAGTACCCATCTTAAAGCTTAAGAGTTGCTTCTATTATTACCATCTTTAATATACATCCCCAGATCGTAGTCACCCTCCTTCTACTCATTGACGACTGAACTGGAGAGCACAGAACTCCTTTCAGAGCTAGTAGGCCCTGCTCTTATATCTTCCAGTCTTTGTTACAGAGCAACATAAAGAACTCACCTCCTTCCACCCACTCACTACAGCACTCAACATGACATTTTTGCACTAGTACCAGTTCCAAAAATTGAAATGACAAGATAAGGAATATAGCATTATAGTGCAGGACACTAGCTGTTAGGCAGCTGCCTCTGCCACTTCACCCACTGCTGAGGATACATATACAAGCACACAAATGTTAGTTTTAGTTGACTATCCTCCCCCTTCAAAAAAAAACTGATTTCTAAGAACATCTTCGGAACTAATGTTTCTAACAATACGTTGATTTTTTTAACAGTCTTGCAATTTAGCATTCCATGCTGTCATTGTCCATAACTTGAAATCATGTGAGGTGCAGAGTTGTAATCTTTACAGTTTGTGATTTTAATTGCTAAACTATATACATCTTTGCAGTAAGCTAGAAGTCAGCATATTTTTAAATAATATTCAGGCTACACCAGCTGGAGAATTTGATCTCATCACTTAAACATTTGTCGTTGAAGACTCATAGTATGATTTTACAGGCACATCGCATCAAACCACACAGATATGGAAAATTATAAACAAGTTACCCATCAGGAAAATATGCTATTTATGAGAAGATTCCTTTTAGTAAAGTCTAAGATAGAAGAAGAATTTAAATAGACAAATTACTTCAGGAAGAGTATGTTTGCTTTAGGGTAATTGAATGTTTGCATAGTTGCTGTAAAGTTGAACATTTGATTAATTTTTTCTTTGAAAAGAGAGAAATATATTTGCAGTTAATTTATACTATTATGAATAGCCTACAGGAGGATGCTCTAATATTTGGGGGCAAGGACTGCCTTCCTAGCAGCTGGAGAGCACCAGATCAGGCATTCCTCAGTTACTCCCTTCTCCAGGGGTAGACTCTATGACTCCAGCCCAACCCCACATACGGCGTCTGGCAATTGGGAATTAATTTGATGGGTCATTAGATGTGTTTTCTCTGACTGACCTACTTTCTAAGGTCGTCAAAGGGAGATGAAGAGAGATGCCATGCACTCCAAAGATTGCCCCCATAAACTCTCAGAAAGAGTCATAATGGGAACCCCCAGAGAGAGCTGCACAATAATGGAGCATTGGGCTGGTTCAGACACACTCAGGGTTCCCTGTGGATCTGTTTGATTGGGAGCCCCCCTCTCATCCATCCTTTATAATTTATGCTTACAAACAAAATTCTGAGGGGGTGTAGAGGCTGCAAAAATAATTAAGAAGTATTCAGGCAGCAGTATCCGGATGGTGATCCGGGCACACTAAAATAGCCTTAGTTATGACAGCAACAGTAGCATATGCTGGAAGTAGGGGAGAGAACCATAAGTCACCCCTACCACAAAATCAAATGTAAATAACCCCATTTCTACAGCACATGTGTCTCATCAGAAAATATAAAAATAACCAGACTGAGCTCTTGTGAGGGTCAAGTGTTGGGTGTGTCTGCTGTTCACGAGGCATAGAGCCTGAAGAAAGGATTGAATAGCAGACTTTGAAAAATATGTCCTCAATTTATTTGCTTGAGGACTAAAGCTATTAACACAGGGGAAAAATACTGGTACTGCCACAAAACTGAAGTCTAACCATATTTAATTTCCACTGACACAGCTTCAATTCGCCAAACAAAACAATTCAATCTGGCTGAAAAAATCACCCCTGCCCCTCCAATCCAGTCAGTTTTGCTCCTTTCTCCTCCAATCTTCCTGCCCCCCATTTCTTTGAACAATAGGTCTCCCTTCCGCTGCTGCCCCTGTGCTCTCCTGGGTGCACAGAAGGCCCTAAGCTTCCCAGCTTCTCCTACTTCACCTGGGATCTCTGGATCCTTATCCACCAACCACACTCCTTTGAAAACAGCCAGGCTCCAGTTGTTCTATTGCTTTTTTTCTCCATCTTTCCTTTTAAAAGAGCAGGAACACTTGCTTACTGCCTCAAGCAATCTTCTCATGGGAGCCTCATCCAGTCTGGGGCCCTCTGCCACCACAGATTTTGCAGCTTCAGTGAACTGGCCCTGGTGCAGAAAGCACTATGCAGCAGATGAGCAATCTGGGATGGGGGCCAGAATTCTCTTATAACCACCACAAGCCAGAATGTTTATTTTATAGCAGTTCTAAAAGGAGGCTCAGTCCAGTTCTTCTCTTCTTCTTGGGATCTACGCAAGGACAGAAACCCCAGCAGATCATCCTGTCCTGGAAGGGAGACAGAGTATTCAGATATTTGGGAGCATGTGTCGGTCTTCTGTGCTGTAAAGCTTAGATTTAGAGACCAACCTTTCACCTGGATATATTGATTTGCTTTACAGTCAGCTTATCTCATAACTTCAGGTTTGTCTACACTGGGAAAATGAGTGGTATTTTAAAATATGTTATCCAACACATTTTTAAACACCATTTTGCCACAGGATTTTAGGTAAAGATAGCATGTTTTTTAAACGCAACTATCTGGTCATGGTTAACTCTTAGAGGGGAGTGTCAACACAACTTTAAAATACCACCCATTTTCCCAATGTAGACAAATGTTTTCAAAGGCTGTATATTTTTTCCCCAGGACTCAACTGAATTTTTACATATAAATCAAGATGCTTTAATCCATAACCTACATATTACGATGGTTGGTGTGCTTAGTTACTACATTGATAGGCAAAGAGGGTTATATACTTATATTTACCTTTATTGTCAAGAAGCCCACAGTGGATTTTCATTTTTACCTGTATTGATAAGTGTGAGGTCTGGCATTGGCACTGTGGGTACTACAAGTAAATTAAGGGAAAGTTTATTTTAAAAAATACCCAAAGAAAACCTTTCTTTGTCTGTAGGATTTCAGTCATTAGTAAACTGAATGCTATACCTGAAAATAGAAGAACATGCTGATGTAATGAAGTACCAATACTCTCCCATTTATTTGGAAGAGATCCCTTTTGAAGAATTAAACTTTTGAAATAGTTAGGGATTGAAAGATACTAGAGAAAATACAGTGTAGAAAGAACATTATATTTATTGCCAAAGATTGCTTATAGATCTGTCAGTGGTCTTTACATGGTCTTCAAAAAGGAGGAAGGTATCCCACTGACAGATGTTGAAGGCAAAAAGGCTAGAAGGAGATGGACAGAGCCCTGAGGATTTGTCCCCAATTTGACTCCTGTCAAACTGTCTCTCTGACAAGAATGTTTTTTCCTCCAGTTGTAAGCACACTGTCCTCCAGGGGCTGAATAGCTTTCATCATTGCTTGCTTTTGAAGGGGAAGTTGTTGGATATGTGCCAAGTTAAGCTACAAGTAGGGTAGGTTGAAATGCCATGGAAGAGTGCCAGCTTGCACTTTAACCTGGCAATACTTGGCTTACATTTTCATGTCGTGATAAGGATGGGCAGTGTTTCCTTGCACCATGAACCCTGGTGTTATGCAGTTGTTATATGTATTCTTTAATTCCAGTGTGAAAACTCTGTCTTGGATGTTGTTGTTTTTTTAATTGGGAAAGAGACTGTAATAAAAAAGAAAAGGTTACAAATCTGATTTTTTTTAGTTTGTTTATTTTAAAAAACAGATTTCTGAAATACTGAGCAATAATCTGGATATATCTTATAACCAAATCATCCACATTTAGGCTTTATTTTATGAGTCTCAGACAGATTGTATTACATATATATGATTCTGTTATTCCGCTGAATGATAGAGTTGGAAAAAGAAGTAGCTCTTCTCACTGCCAATGGAAGATTACTTCTTACAGTATGTTTTTTTGTTGAATTTTATATGTCTCAAAAACACAATCAGTTTCCTGAACTGTGTCGGGGCTGCTAAGAGATGTTTACTAGAGAGGAGGGAGGGGGAGATAGCTGTTGCCAGGCCAGGGTTGGGATTCTCAATCCATGTATTCTCTTCAGTCTGCCTTCTAGCTTTGCCCCGACTTGTCCTTCTGCTGGTCCTATCCCTGCCCTAGACTAGGAAACCATAAAAGGGGTTGGTGGCTTTCAACGGTGAATTCTTGACACAGATTCTGAAATGGTCCTGCATGAAGAAATAATATGGGTGATTGGCAGAAGGAGGCATTCTACTTGCTCATAGCAACCCAGAATTGAAACATTTACATAGTGAGAGAGGGCTAGGGAAATTGTGAGAGAAGAGACTCTGTTCTGTAGCTAGGAGTGAGGAGAAGGGAAAGGTGTGGTGGGAAAGTAGAAGAGACTGGCAGGAGCAGGGTTAATTCAGCTTCTGCCCCCATCCTAATGGACAAGAAGGTCAGTTCACTTTTCAAGACCAGTGGGTAGTAATTTTAACTATATACTTTTCAGCTCATGTCCACTATATTTGGTGCCATATTTTGTTCTAATTAAACGAATCCTAAAATCAGTAACCAGCTTTTTAACATTTATGAATATTTTCTAATTTCTGTTATGTTAATATAGTCAATTTCAGTTTTAGAATCAGTTACTTTAATGAAGATGTATAAAATAGCAGTCTTCTTAGGGTTAGTGGTGGGAATAGTGTACAACTAGAACTCCAGATTTGATGAAACTGCTTCATATTTATTTGAATTGTAAATATTGCTAACATCTATATGTGACCCTATTCTCCATACCTGTAAATACCTCAGTTAAATTACTTCTGCATTAAATAACCCTAATCCTGTTTTTTGTATCCCTGTCTACACCTCCTCACCATATTTCTTGCATTTGTCTGGTCCAGTTCAATCTGAGCTCTAATTTACTTCAATATGAATTACCAAAACTGAAAACCGAATGGATTACCATTGTTGAGTGTAACATAATGATGTGTTGCCAACATGCTTGTCTCTAGATGGACTTGGCTATCAACATCAGTGCATGTGGTGTGCACTTGCTTGCCTTTGACAATTTTCTTGATTTTAAATTAGTGTGATGGTAGATGGTAGAATGATAACCTTTTGGTGTTTATAAAAGAAATTCCAGATTTGGGTTTTTGTCTGTAATAAGAAAAGGAGTACAGCTCACTTCGTTTATGCTCAAATAAAGTTGTTAGTCTCTAAGGTGCCACAAGTACTCCTTTTCTTTTTGCGGATACAGACTAACATGGCTGCTACTTTGAAACCTGTCTGTAATCAGCAGTCCAGAATGAAGGAGTGTACCAACTTTCAGAATTTTCTCTTACCTATGGCACAGATTGTAAAAGCATATATATTCTGTTAGATATGTTCTGTATTATTTTCTGTCTCTCTGTAATGCACCCCAGCATCCTACGGTGGTCATTCTTAAACACTTTGGGGGAGATACTGTGCTACCTCTTTATTAATTTCTTGAAACTTTTTAATTGAACTAGGAAGAATGAAAATCCGATAGATATTGTGCTAAAACATAAAGGGGCTGGATTTTCATTTAAACTAAGGCACCTTTAAACCACTCTTAAACCACACCATTCATTAAACCACACTATAAAGGAATCTTAAAGTGAGTGTGAATGTAATTTACTTGTTCTTTACAGCCCGTTTACACTGTAAACTAGCAACTGACATGAAATGGCTCCCTCTATTGTTTTTCTAACAGAATTACACTTTAGTAAAAAGCAAGAGGAGTTCGTAAAGTGGAAAAGGTCTTAAATTAAGCACTCAGAATTACAGTAGGTACAGTGTATAAATTGTAGTATTGTGCACTGCATCATTTTCTTCTTGTCCTTCCAAGTATTGCAAAGCAATTTCCAATACACTGAGGGCATCAAAATGTGAAAGGAAGTTGACTTGTTCTTCATCTACATGATTTTTGTTATGTGATATCTGCCTTCCCTGCCCTTCTTCACCCCCTCCCTACCCCCCAAAAAATTCAGGAAATTGTTTCATATAAGTGGCCATTTGTAAGATTGGGATTTGTAAAAGTGAACTTCTACAGCAGTTTCTGTATTTATGTAGTAGAGGGAAAATACTATTTTCCCTTAAAGAAAAGTGTTGATATTTTTGCTCTGGAAACATGTCCATTTATTAACTTCTGAGAGTTTAGCCTTAAAATTAGCATGGACATTCCGCCCAAGGATGTTTGTGTTGAAAGAAACAATCTTCCTAATTTTTTTTAATAGTGTCTCTGTTTTGTTTCAGGATGTTGCCATATGGTTGTTTAGCAACAGGAGACCATTCTGGCCTTATTGAGGCTGTTTCTGCTTCAGAAACCATTGCAGATATTCAGTTAAATAGTAGCAATGTTGCTGCCGCTGCTGCGTTCAACAAAGATGCTCTCTTAAATTGGCTAAAGGAATACAATTTAGGGTAAATTTTCATGTGTATTTCTTGCTTATAACTTGTTATAAAATTTCTTACAAAGTGAAAATCTGTTTTGAGGATTAAGAAAAAATCCTATTTTAGGGTTCAATACTGCAAAGTGATTCAGAGCACCCCTTTTTCATGTAAATTGTCCAAAAATGTATTCTGTTCTCAGAATTAGTAGAGGATACACTGTATTATTCACACATAATAAATAGGTTTGACCTCCTCTTTAAATTCAAAGCAACCTTAATTCTGGAGCCATTATAGCATCACCATAATGCATATCCAAAAGGATTGGGTGAGATTCTGCACTGCACCTCTAAGAGGCTCAGCAGAAAACTCACATCTCAGGGACTGGGAGAGGCTAAGGTGGCTGTAAGCTCTGCAGTCTCGCACATAATTTAGACAGCCCTCAGGACTTGAATGGGACCTATTGGGCCATAGTGCTGTCTGGAATCTCCAAGCACTGTGTGCTGTATCTCTGCCTCCAGCACTCCCTGTATGCCAGGGCTTGCCAGGGAGTCCTCAGACGGCAGTCTCATTACTGTCTTTCACTGTTCCTGTGCCTTGAGAGTCTTCCCCTGGCTGGATCAAGGGCTTTTAGTTGCCTTTTACATTGCTCTGTCCCTTTTACCCAATGTAAAAGGGCTGAGCAGAGTGAGGATCTCGCCCATTGTATGCATGCATGTATGTGCAAGTACATACATATATAGCTGTCTTTGCAAGTTTGTTGCCTTTCTCTTTTTAGATTTCAGATTCAGGTTGCTCTTGGAATTCAAACAGCAATCCAAACACTGAATTCCAACACTGGCAGCAATCTGTGCTGTACATCGTTGGATAAGCCATGAAACATAATTTAAAGAAAATAATAATTACACATACCTAATGGCTCAATGCCATTGCCTATGGTAATAGTTTAATTTCTGCATTTCTACTGTGACAGGGTCAGGCCAGATGGCTACAGGAGAGTAACAGAAGGTAGATATATTAGCCCCAGATTAAGCAGGTCCCTTTTTCCTGAGTAAGATAATGGGCTGTTCCAGAACAATCAGGAAGCTGCTGGAACCAAGGCAGGCTAATTAAGAAGCTAAGAATCAATTAGGACAGGCAGGCTAATCAGGGCACCTGGTTTTAAAAAGGACTTCACTTCAGTTAGTGAGGTGTGTGTGTGTGAGGAGCTGGGAGCAAGAGACGCGCAAGAAGCTGAGAATGAGTAGGCGTACTGCTGGAGGACTGAGAAGTACAAGCGTTATCAGACATCAGGAGGAAAGTCCTGTGGTGAGGACAAAGTAGGTGTTGGGAGGAGGCCATGGGGAAGTACCCAGAGAGTTGTAGCTGTCACGCAGCTGTTACAGGAGACACTGTAGATAGCTGCAATCCAGAGGGCCCTGGGCTGGAATCCGGAGTAGAGGGTGGGCCTGGGTTCCCCCATTCCCACAACTCCCTATTTGATATAAGAGGAGCTGACCTGAAGTGTGGGTCCCACCAGCAGGGAAGGTCTCTGGCCTGTTTCCCCGACCCATTATGTCAGCCAGCAGAGACTGTGGGGATTGTTCACCTCCTTTTCCCCATGCTGGGCAGTGATGAGGTTAGCTGAGTGAACGGCAGGTTTGTGCCACTAACAAAAGGAGCCAAACTGAGGACTGCTGTGAACCTCTGAGGCGAGCAAATCCGCCAAAAAGCACACAACCCACCAAGGCAGAGGAGAAACTTTGTCACGCTACATAGTGAAATGGTTTAATAATCCTGCAATTGGGCTGTTTTAAAATGTCCACATCTGATCCTAGTTGAAGCAAAATTGTGTGTTTTCTTAATGTGAAAATAGAAGGTGAATTATTGCTAATGTGCAGAATTATTGTTTGCCTTTGTATTTTTAGAGATGACCTGGATCGAGCCATCGAGGAGTTCACTCTGTCTTGTGCTGGCTACTGTGTAGCTACTTACGTACTGGGCATTGGTGACAGACATAGTGATAATATCATGGTCAGGAAGAATGGTCAGGTAAGAACCCTGTTAGCAGTTAGATTAACTCTATTTTAAAAAAAAGTCTTTGCCATTGTAGTTCTTGTACAAAACTTATTTTGAGAGTTTTTTTCAGTTATATTTGTCTTATTCTAGTTTTAGTGTCTTATTAGAATAAAACATATAAATATGGAACTAAATATGTAAATGGTAGTCATTATGGTTGACTCTGATCCGGTAGATTGGGGGAGATATTGTAAATAATTATTTGTCAAGTAAGATTGTCCTGAATAATTCATCATTTCCCCAAAACCTAGTAAGTCTCCTTATTAGAGCTACGCAAATGTTTTTCATGCCAATCATTTTTTTCACTGAAAAATGCTGATTCAGGTTAACCGAAACACACACTCAAGTCTATTTCAGAAAAAAAAATTGGTCAAATAAATATATTGTTAAATGTACAAACAGTTTGTTTTCAGCATTTCTACAATGTAAAATTTTAACTTCTTATTTCAGTAAGACATTTTGTTTCAGAATTTCACTGTTTTGTTTTTAAAATTTTTTTGAAAAGTTAATCTTGAAAACAAAGCACTTCAATTTCAGGTTGAGCAAAATGTTTTGTTCAACCTAAAATAGATTTTTTTTCATCTTCTTTGTTTCTCCAGAAAAACTGAAACACATATGTTTTAGGCCATCCCAAACAGAATTTTTTTACATTACTTTTTGATTTGGCCACCAAAGCAGAAAAATTAATTATTTACATGATGCTACTCCTTATGGCCCTAGATGACTATAGCTATGGTTAAATCTTAATGTATCTTGCAAATGACCAACCTAGAAAATCAAGGTATAGAGTTTTGAACTGTATGGTTACATCTGGGTTAGACATGAAGAATACTCTCAATAAAAACTGTTGTTCATAATGAGTTTTTTTTTATTTCTAGTGTAGCTTTATCCAGATTTCAGTGAAATCACTCCTCCATCTACAAAACATTATCTCATTTTTAGAACAATGCTGTCAGTATTTTATTAATTTGTAGAATAATTTTTCCTCTAATATTCCTGACACTGCCCCATCAACCAAAAACATGAAATAAATTAAATCTTAATAATAATTAATTAATTTTAAAAAATACAAACCTTACCCTGACATAGTTTCGACCTTGGAAAGGTAGAATGCCAGAGACTCCTTGAAGTCTATAGGGGACTTCACTATTGCTATGGATTTCACTTGGAAGACACTCAGATACTATGATGTTGGGCATCAGATAAATAATGTTTGTTGCTCTATTTTGGAAGCTTGAAACTGAAATTTCCTTCCTGACTGACAATATTTCCTCCTGCGTGGACGTTGCTGGCACTGATTTTTGTATTCAGTTTTGAAACACTGAGAATAAAATCCTAAACAAGAAATTACATCTCTTCAGAGATACACAAAAGATGGGGTGTTAGGACAGGATGGGGGATTACTGAGAGTCTCATTTTTAGCTAACCATTCCTGACAAGCTCCCCTTTAAGTTTTTTAAACAAATTAGGAAACAGAATATTTTTCTGGAGAAATAAATTTTTATTTCTATTTTTGTTTAGCTCTTTCACATAGATTTTGGGCATATTCTTGGGAACTTCAAATCCAAATTTGGAATTAAAAGGGAACGAGTGCCTTTCATTCTTACCTATGATTTCATTCATGTCATTCAACAAGGCAAAACGGGGAACACTGAGAAATTTGGCCGGTAAGTATTGTTTTGTTGTCTAAGATAAAGTCATAACTTCTCTCCTCACCGTATAGCTGGAGCAAAGTATGTTAATCAGTTCCAGCACACAGTCCTTTGCATAATCAGCATATAGTAAAATAATGCAAAGTGATCATCCATGCAAGTGGACCTAGACTAAGGAAAAATACACCTTAGCAAACTTGAAACATTTTTGCTTTTTAAGAGAGAAGTAATTTTAACTCATTTAATTTGAAAACAGAGTATTAAGAAAATACTGTACCCCCTGCATATATAGGTGAACTGAACTACTCATTATGGTACATAACCTATCGCTTAAGTCAGCATCTGTACCAGATGACGGGCAAATAGCTAATGTAACAGTGATTTTTTATTTATTTTTTTAAAAGGCTCCATGGGCTATCCTGGCAAGTACAGGCTAGTAAACCTACCTTCAATACCAGCAAATTGGTATTTGCTGGGAAGAATGGAATTATCAGACATCTAGATTAACATGATATGTTGAAAAGAAAGAACATGGCCTTTGTAAAGGGAAATCACACCTCACCAATCTATTAGAATTCTCTGAACGTGTCAACAAACGTGGACAAAGGTGGTCCAATGCATATAGTGTACTTGGACTTTCAGAAAGCATTCATAAGGTCCCCTACGAAAGGCTCTTGAGCAAAGTAGGTACTGATGGGATAAGAGGGAAGTTCCTCTCATGGGTCAGTAACTGATTAAAAGACAGGAAACAAAGGGTAGGAATAAATGGTCAGTTTTCACAGTGGAGAGAATTAAATAATGAGGGTCATATAACGGCAATATCTGCACATCACTCTCTTTATCCAGGGCCACACAATATTTTCTCATGCTACAGTAGCTAGACTCCTTAAGAGCCTTATTCATGTTTTCCCCCCAATTTGAGAGCCCTGTCCCTCTTGGAACTTCAATATAGTATTACGTGTTGATGGCTCCCTTTTTGAGCCCTTAGCAAGCTGTACCCTATACCATGCATCACAGAAGACTGATTTTTTAGTAGCCATTGCATCAGCTCAAAGGGTAGGGAAAACAGGCCCTTCCATTGAGTCTGTCTTGTACAGTTTTTCATACGGTACTCTCAGGCTTCAACACAAGTTCCTGACCAAAGTTCTTTCAGAGTTCCATATGAACCGGTTTATTCATCTCCCAGTTTTCTTTCCTAAGCCTCAGTCAAACCCAGGGAAAGCTAAACTTCATACTTCTGATGTAGTAAGGGCATTGTCTAGCTAGAAATGCATTAGATTTCCTTTTGTTTAAATGGCTGGTAAATAAGCTGTGCTGAATGGAATGGATATTCCTGTTTTTGTGCCTTTTTGTAACTTAAGGTTTTGCCTAGAGGGATTCTCTATGTTTTGAATCTGATTACCCTGTAAGGTATTTACCATCCTGATTTTACAGAGGTGATTCTTTTACTTTTTCTTTAATTAAAATCCTTCTTTTAAGATCCTGATTGCTTTTTCATTGTTCTTAAGATACAAGGGTTTGGGTCTGTGTTCACCTATGCAAATTGGTGAGGATTTTTATCAAGCCTTCCCCAGGAAAGGGGTCTCCAAGTGGTCTCTTTCCCAGTTCTTTGTTTAACACGCTTGGTGGTGGCAGCATAGGGTTCAAGGACATGGCAAAGTTTGTACCTTGAGGAAGTTTTTAACCTAAGCTAGTAAGAATAAACTTAGGGGGTCTTTCATGCAGGTCTCCACATCTGTATCCTAGAGTTCAGAGTGGGGAAGGAACTTTGACAGTTAACAAAAGCGGAATACATGTGGACAATCACTTGAACAAGAAAGAATGGAGATTCTTTAAGATTTGTTACTCACATGGATTCCAAGGCCAATCCTCCTTCCCTGCAACTACAGAGTCCTGCTCCTCTGGGATTCTGGATTGTCAAAGGAGCTGAGGGATGGTTGGGCCCGTTCCACCCTTTATACCTCTGGGCAGGCATACACAAAGACATATAAGGTGTAGGCACAGCTTCAGCTGACACTGCTGGATGCTGCATGGGGTGTGTGTGCCCCAAGAGGGGAATCCACTTGGACAACACCTCTGAAAGAACCATAGTTACTATCAGATAAGTAACGGTACTTTCTCAGCTCTTCCGTTTCTTTTCTAATGTCTTCCAACTCATCTACATAAAGAGAAGAGAAAAAGGAAGAAAAAATCTAGTTACAGGAGAATGAAGAGGGAGGGAACATCTGTACGGATACCTCCAAGCCAGCTCACAGCTAAAAGGCTCTGTAGCTGGTAGGCAAGAATTACAGGGAGCCAGCAGGAATAAACCATCCTCCACACCAAACCTTCCACTCAGGGGCTCTGAACCATCTCATTGGCAGGGACACAGTAATGTCCCTGAGGCTCGACTTCATCTCTCTGACTTCTATACCTACCTGAGAGCGCGTCACTCAAGCAGGCTCTCTGAAATCTGTAGTCCACATCCTGGCTAATTCCATAGCCCTCCTGGCTGTCAGTGTTGTGGAGACCTTCTATCTTTGGGCCTCTGCAGTTTTGGCCTCTGCAGATTGGCTGCCAGTCCTTTGACCCATTGCTTACAACAGCCACTGACTGTGTTTACTGTCATTGGCTAGTATGAAAGGCAACGTACATGCGACAAGGGAAAATTGCCCACCAGTAATTCTATTTGTCAAAGTCCTTTTTTCTCCCTTTCTACATCGTTCCTGACTCCTACCCACTCTGACTTGTCCCCCTTCTATCCACACACAAATGAGTCAGACTCGGGTCAGCAAGCACTCAGGACCTAGAATCCTGCTCGGGGGTAGGGGAGAAGCAGTCAAAGACAATGTCCTGCTGTCACTTGGGTTCAGGCCCTGTCATTTTGAAATGTGGATGCAGCTCAAGCCACTGACCCAAGTCAGAAGGTCTGTGTAGTGCAGTATTGATGCTTTAGCAAGGTCCAGCAATTGTAAACCCAGGCTTACAATGCAGTGTGGACTGTCAAGCGTGGGCTTGGAAACACCAAGTGTGCAGTGGAGATGTACTCTTAGGAGGAGTCTCTCAGAGATTTTACTTCGATGTGAGTCTCCACTTTGCTACGGAAGCCCATATCGGCAAAGAAGTGGGCATACTGATGCTCAGACATTCAGTTTGACTGACCTTTTGCTTCCTTGCTTCTGGTAGGTCAAGCCATAATGCTGCCTGTAGTTGGTGCTGCTGGATAAATGGAAAACAAACTGAATGTCAATGAGCTATTTTTCTACTGTAGAATAAGCAGTTAACCCACAGTTCCATTTGATACTCTCTGATTTACTGTATGTATTTTGGCAAACAAATGCAGGGCTGGAAGTGGAACAGCTGGAGGGTTAAATAAAAGTTCATAAGTGCCATTTCAGACAGTAATTGTATACTAAGCTTAATTTCATTTGAAAAAATATGTATTGGGCCAGATGACCTGTGAAGAGCTATCTCACTGTATCTTTTCCTGCTTCATGTCCATTGCATATATGTTTTGTGATGGATGTTCAGGTTCCGCCAGTGTTGTGAAGACGCATATTTGATTCTGCGAAGACATGGAAATCTATTTATCACACTCTTTGCACTGATGTTAACTGCAGGGCTTCCAGAGCTAACCTCTGTCAAGGATATCCAATATCTCAAGGTAAAAACCAGAACTACAGCTCAGTATGACTTAGCATTTCTTTTGTACATGAATTTATGATCACACAGCAAATGCATTTCCTTACTTTTGTAAGCCTTTTCCCTAGGATTCCATTCCATATAATAGAGCTTTCTTCAAGTGGTATCTAGTACAGAGGCACAGACCCATTTCCCTCAACTATTTTGGATGTAAGATACTGGAATGACTAGTTACTGTTTTTCAAGGGATCTGTGATGCTTCCTGGGGGTACCATGGAACCTCATTACCACCAGGCCTTAGCATGAAGAACGCTTGTGTATGCCTGCTGTGGGTCAGTTCCCCAACTCCACCAGTCTCTGGCAACACAAGCACTGCCTTCTAGGCCTCCATTAACCCCACTCTCCTTTACTGGTTAATGATAGGTATACTCCAACCCCTGAGTCCTCCGAGCAGCCCCATGGAGTTCACAGCCCAGGATCCACTAGACACTCACAGAACTCCCAAATTCTCTGCTCCCAAAGGAACAGTACAACCAGCTTATCAGTTACATCTTAGACCATGGCTCTGCTTACCACATAATACTTAGATATTTTTATAGTAAAAACAAGAAGTTTATTTAAAAAAGAATACATTCAAGAAGCTAGTAGAATATATAAAATATACAAACATATATAATGAAATAATAATATACTTTCTAGAGCCTAAACTTAACTAACAGGACATTCCGATGCCTCTCAAAGGTTAGTTTACCCAAAGTTTCTCTCCCAGTGTCAAACAGCCAGACAGGCTGTGATCCTCCATTCAAAAGACAAGTGTGCTGGCAGCGTGTCCTCTCGGCAAAGGATAAGTAGGTGCATCTCTGCACCTCCAGATACAGTTCCAATGATTCATTGTCTTCACTTGTAAAGTGGGTAACCTCCACTGCTTGTTTTTTCCTATCTAGAATCTCCCCAGGAGACATTAGTATCATTTGATTTGCATTTTTCTCAGACTGTACATAGGTGTTCATTATGAAGCACACAGTACACAATTTACGTATAGTCAGACAGGTAGATAAGCATCTCCTACCTGAAAGTAACTTGTTTAAAACATTCAGGTGACCAGTCCCAAGGCACAGATCTTAAGAACATAATTTGCAGTATACATACATAACTGCTTACATATTGTTCATACATACATTTTGCGTTGATTATGGAGACCAGTGTGATGCAGGCTTTCAATAGAGACCTTACATGACACTCTTTGGCAAATTAGTATGTGGATACCAGACTTGGGGGATCTCTGTGACTCTCATGAACCCCTGTGTCCTCTGCCAGTTGGCACCAAGGGGTCAGATTCTGACCCTCCAGGGTGCTGATCTCATTAAGATCAGTGAGAATTGAAGGTGCTTGAATACCCTAAGTTTTTTTTATGACCTCACAGATTGGTTGAGGAGCACAGTGCTGTAAAGAAAAAGGTTTTTATTAATTTCTGAGTCAAAATAAAGAAATTGTTTTAAAAGTATCTTATCATCTAGGTAGGTAGTTCACGTTCGTATGAGAGGGCTAGTGGAATGTTTTTCAAAACAGAACAGTACAGCGTGTTGCAAATTGCAAAACTCGGGTAAAAGTACATTTTTTACCAGCTTTTCCTGGCTGTCACTTTTTTATATTCTCTGACAGTTCATTTCTTTTTTGCCAACATTGAGTTTCCATCTGCCTGTATGTCACTCATAACTTTTAGTTACTGAACTGCAAATTAGTACCATGTTCTTCTTTAGCCGTTGTTTTGTTGCTTTAACAGCAAACACTGGCCAAAGTTAGTTAGTTTCTCAAAAATACCTGTGATTTCCTCTTTTTTTTCTTTCTAATTTTATCATTAAGTCCAGAAAATATCACTGAATATTGATAAATGAATAATAGATTTTAAAGGTTTATAGTAGAAAAGGAAGAATGTGATTTAAAAAATTAAAAATGCTGGGGGCGGGACATAACTGGATTTTAAATTCCCAACAGTACCTTTTTGTTTCCTTTTTGTTTTTAGGACTCTCTTGCCTTAGGGAAGAGTGAGGAAGAAGCGCTAAAACAATTTAAGCAAAAATTTGATGAAGCGCTCCGAGAAAGTTGGACTACTAAAGTGAACTGGATGGCTCACACTGTTCGAAAAGATTACAGATCCTAGGTGGTTTTTAGATTTGCACTGAACTGAATATTACTCTGACAATAAGTGTTTAAAAAGGGAACTGTAGGCTTGACCAACAAAATGTATTTCAAAACAGAAAAAAGGAAGTGGTCTGAATAATTGCTGATTCTTTTGCACTCTGCTTCTGAATGCTTGATCCCAAGACTTTCTGAACAAATAGTAAATATCCTGGATAATCAGTTCCTGCTGACTTTGCACGCTGAGAGCTACTAGATACTTTCTTTCTTTCTTTCTTTCTTTCTTTTTTTTAATTATTTGGTACTTTAAGAAAGTATAAATATTTGTTTTTGTATGTTGGGCTAATGTACTCTACACACTCGGGATGCTTGGAGACCTTTTATGAAACTGCTCATTGTTTTAAAATTGGGGCTTAAAAGAAGGGTGAAAGTTTTTGATATCTTAATTCTAAACATACTGTATATATTTTTTTCATATGAAATTTGCCATACTTGCATAAATGCATTAATTAATTCTACTGTAAAGAGTAGCCACAGTTATTGTACTACAGGGAGGTGCTTAAAGTCTTGTACTGCTGCTGAAAGAACAGTATCTAGATATTTGTAAGATTTCTAATGGGAGTTCTTCAAAAGCACTTAGTGTTGGCCTAACTTTGCTCCCACTGACTTCACTGGGAGCAATTAGGCCAATGCTGAATGCTTTTGAAAATCCCTCCAAAAAGGTGTATGGTCTTCAATTCAATCTGTTTTTTAACTCTGCAAAAAGTAGATTATTTCATCTGTCTGCAAAGAGTTGCTTGACTCAGTCTTCCATTTAAGTTCATAACACTGATGCACACACAAACACACTGTGTAAAGTATGTACAGTATATGGAAAATTTTACTTAAAATAATACAAATACTGATTAAAAGAGCATATGTACCAAAATAATAAGGAAATTATACCACCAGGTCGGTACTTAAGATTTTATAAAAAATAAAGTCCATACTTAAAAATTCAACATGTTATAAAACACCAGTGAGGAGTCATAAATCTGTTCTTACTGTATTTATATTAAAAACCTGCAGTACTAATACTTTTCCAGGATATTTGTGTTCAGTTTAAGATGGTTGCTAAAGAAACTGGATTTGTTTTAATTTATTTAGTGAGGTATCAGTTTTTTAGGTGCCTACATGGAGAGCAATTGTGGTATGTGCAATAGAAACTGCTGTTTTAAAGGTGTAAAATATACTGTTTCTGAACATTAGCAAGATGGAACTTAACTATTGTTTGTTCTCCAAAGACCACTGGTAGCTCTCAATTTGTGTTGACATTTGAAAGAGAATTAAATATATATTTACCTTTTGGACTAAACAATTGTTTTACACAGGAATTTCATTAAAGATTATTTTACTTTGTTCATAGAGTGAATTATTTTGTCCTCTTTAAAAACCAAACACCAAATCTAAGCCAGTTAGAAGTACAGCATTTTGTACTTGGTTTGTTCTTCTCTTTTGGCGGGTATGAAAGGACTGAAATGTTGTTTTGCCCCTACTGTTGGGTATGTTTCATGTTCTTTGCTGCTACTGATGTTTCTGGTAAAGCCTGTTGTGTTAATATGCTATCAATTGTTTTAATTTCCTGTCTACTTTTGGTAACCATGTACCATATCATCCCTCTGCTTTTAGGAGCAGACAGGAAGAAGGGAGAAGAAAAACTACTCCAATGGCCACAAATCTGTCTTCACTGTAAAGGGAGACATATCATCAGCCTCTACCAATTCACTGCCTAAAAATTAACATCTATAACCATTGCTCAGTTGAGTCAGCAGAACCATTGCTGGACATGTTTAGTTTTGCTATACAACAAGGCAAATTAACCAGATTACTCAGGGCTAATGTAGGTCTGATAGGTAGAGGCCTGCATTAGAGGTCATGTGGAGTCATACTGCAGTACCTCTGGGAGGGACTGAGCTTCAGGGAAGTGCAGTCTTTCCGAAAACTCCTGAGAGCACAGTGGGGAATACATATATTGCATTATTCCTATCCGGTGCAAAAGGATTGCAGGACCATGACAGGAAAAATGATAGCCCAATGGTTAGGGCACTAGCCTAGGATTTGGGAAGCCATTGAATTTCCTGGTCCACCATAGACTTCTTGAGTGACCTTGCGCAAATAACTAATTCTCTCTCTTCCTCAATTCCCCATCTGTAAAATGTGGATAACACTTCCCTCCCTCACGGGGGTTTGTGAGCATATGTACATTAAAGATTGTGAGGCACTCATATACCCTCCAGTAGTAGTATCTAAGTACCTGAGATAGATAAATGGCCCCATCTGTTCCCTGCTTCCTTTTGGTGCAACTAGCATCCCAGGGAACGCTAGACCTTGTACTGGCGCTTGTATTGGAGCATCCTTGCACCTCCCTGCCTTCACGATTATCGTTTATTTTCCCCATATTTGTTGTTGGCAATGAATTAGCCAGAAAACTCTAGAATCTGAGAGGCAAACTGGAGTTGTTTTCACGGCTAATGGTTAGAAAAATCATCTCTTTCAATTTGTAAACTGAGCCATCTTTTTCAGAAAATTATTGAGATGCAACTATGAAATTTTGGGGTACTGGTTTTCCAGAGTCAGAGAAGAACCACACTTCAAGTAGTATGTATTTGAGTGACTGAGGTAAACTTTTCACACCATACAAGGTCCCTTCTTTAAAATAAATAAATAAATAAAGACCCAATACACTGTGCAGTGAACTGGAGCCAAAGGCTGCAGCAAGGTTCCTGAATTCCTCAGCAGCCTGGAGACTTCTGTGACAGCTTCATTTAAATTTAAAAAATGGAGTGTCTTAATTAACTAAGTAAGAATGTTAACGTTAAGTAAATTAGTTTCTCCTATTTATGTTCATAAATTGAATTTTAGGCTGTCCTTCAAGTTTCAGTTTGTAATGCGCTGCACATTTTTTGCTGAGAAAACACACCTGCTTTGGAGAAGGTGGCAAGAGAGACAGAAAGGCTGGAGATTTCGTCATCTAGGTAGGAACTCTTGGGTCCTTGACATAGGTGAGGCTAATGGGATCAGTAGCTGGATAGTTCCGCTAAAATCATCAGCAGAGAAGTAATTAACTACATTGACATTTTAAATAGTCGTTTGTTAGGTATTGGTGTAAACATACCATTGAGGTAAATGGCCATTCACTCCACTGACAGCTGTTGTTTTAGGCTGATTGCAGCCTCCAGTAGGCATCACGGCATCAGATTACACTTGTTTGACAGTTTCAAGATTTTCCTCAATGATGAGGACTAAGAATATAAGAAAGATCATATTGGGTCAGATGTGGGTCCATCTAGCCCAGTATCATGTCTTCTGACAGTGGTCAGATGCTTCAGAAGGAATGAACAGAACAGGGCTGTTTTCGAGTGATCCATCCCCTGTCCTCCAGTCCTAGTTTCTGGCAGTCAAAGGCTAGGGACACCCAGAACATAGGGTTGCATCCCTGACCATCTTAGCTAATAGCAATAGATGGACCTCTCTTCCATGAATTCATCTAATTCTTTTTTGAACACAGTTATACTTTTGGTCTTCACAGCATCCCCAGCAATGAGTTCTACAAGTTGATTGTGCATTGTGTGAAGTGCTTTCTTATGCTTGTTTTAAACCTGCTGCCTTTTAATTTCATTGGGTGACCCCTGTTTCTTGTGTTAAGTGAAGGAGTAAACACTTTCTTATTCACCTTCTCTGCACCATTCATGATTTTATAAATCTCTATCATATCCCCCGTAGTAGTCTCTTTTCCAAGCTGAACCGTCTGTCCTATTAATCTCTTGTCATATGGAAGCTATTCCATACCTCTACTCATTTTTCTTGCCTTTCTCTGTACTTTTTCCAATTCTAATAATTTTTTTGAGGTGACCAGAACCAAATGCAGTATTCAACATGTGGATGTACCCTGGATTTATATAGTTGCATTATGATATTTTTTGTCTTATCTATCCCTTTCCTAATAGTTCCTAACATGCTTTCTTGACTGCTGAAGCACACTGAGCAGCTGTTTTCAGAGGACTATCCAGAATGACTCCAAGAGCACTTTGGGTGGTAATGGCTAATTTAGATCCCCATAATTTTGTATGTAGAGTTGGGATTATGTTTTCCACTGTGCATTAGTTTTCATTTATCAACATTGAATTTCATTTGCCTTTTTGTTGCCCAGCTTTGGAAGATCCATTTGTACTCTTCAGTTGTGTACTTAACTATCTTGAGTAATTTTGTATCATCTGCCAACTTTGCCACCTCACTGTTTACCCCATTTTCCAGATCATTTATGAATATGTTGAACAGCACTGGTCCCAGTGCAGATCCTTGGGGGACCCTGCTATTTATCTTTCTCCACTGTGTAAACTGATAATTTATTCCTACCCTTTGTTCCCTACCTTTTAAGCAGTTACTGATCCATGAGAAGACCTTCCCTCTTACTTAAAGACTTAAGAGCCTTTTCTGGGGAACCTTGTCAAAGGCTTTCTGAAAGTGCAAGTACACTGTATCACCCTGGTGCACATGTCTGTTGACACCCTCAAATAATTATTATAGATAGGTGACTAGACATAGTTATCAGGTGAATAAAGAGCTTAAATTGTATAGTTTAAATCTACAGCAAGACTTAAATTCCACTGCTGTCAAATACATGGAATCCTGACTACAAATTATGAGACTGAAACATCTTCCAATTCATGAAGTTTCATGTTATTTTAAATAGATGTTGAAGAGGGTAATTGTAATAAGTTACCTTGTTTGCACTCTTTGCTGTTTAAAAAAAAATACTCCCCTTCATTAAAGCAGCCCCTTTAGCTGCAGTCTCTCATTGTGTTTGTAGAAGAGAAGATACACCTAGACATCCAGACCTAACATAAATAAGCTGTAATAGCACCCTTTTCCAGAGCATACATTGTAAATTCTTTTGTCATCTCCTCTCTTGTTTGACTTCATAATTGTGTGGTAGGTATGCTGCTCCCTAAAGGTGCTTCATCTTTTGTATATTCCTTCCCTCTCTTTCTGCACTATCATTGCTTGATGATGGCAGATGTTCACAACTGTCCATCTAGGTATTTGCTTGTTAAGTGCTAACTCATATTTGTGTTCCAAGGGAGGCAGCTTCCCTTTCACTTCGTTACA
Source organism: Dermochelys coriacea (assembly GCF_009764565.3). NCBI lineage: Eukaryota > Metazoa > Chordata > Testudines > Dermochelyidae > Dermochelys > Dermochelys coriacea. The sequence continues at coordinate 42,921,895 of NC_050076.1, forward strand.
GCTGTGTATATTTATGTTGATTTCATAACTCTTACCGTATATCATTTTTAAACAGTCGGAATTGATTCAGATCATCTAATCTGACTATTCATAATATAAGATGATCCTATTATTTAGTTTGTTAGAACTATTGAAATCAGATAATTAACTAGTAGACACTCTCTTAGTTATTATAGTATCAGACTATGATCATTTTATTCCTTTTGAGTAAAACAAAGATGAGATTTCAAATGTCATTCTTAATGTGTGCAATCAGTATTCCTATTATCAATCTTTTGTAATATACTGTATTAATCTAACACTATCACCTGTCATTAATACTAAAGATGGAATTATATGTTCATAAATGTCAACCTTTTTTGTAATCTTTAAAACAATTCACCTTGAGTAGTGGTGCTGGGAGATGAGTAATGATCTCAGAAAATAAAATTCTCTAGTCAGAGACCATGGTAGAGCAGATGCATCAGTACAATCTGCCCCTCTGTACCTGAAAACTGCCCTGGAAGGACCCTTGCTAGGGATAAGGATACTTATTATATTAGCAATTGTGAACCCCAATCCAGGCAAAATAGTAAAGAAAATAGCTCCTTCCCCATGATTTTACAAGGCTGGTAGGTCCATGCCTACTTACATGTTTGGGGTTTTTTAAGAAATATACACATGCTCTCTAGTGATTTTTCTGTGAATAAGAGCAGAGGCTGAGTTTTTTCCAAAGCTGCCATAGGCAACACAACTCCCTTTAGTGTCAATGGAAGCTGTGGAATTAAATCCTCCCCCAACCGAAATTCTTAACCAGGATAGCAAAAAATGAACCATGAACATTTAAACAGGAAATAAAATTGAATCGTTCACATTTTGTCTGATAACTCTTTTCATGAGCCACCGCAGGGCTTCCGACAGGGTAAATGGACTGAGAATGTTTGTCTATGATCTGAGGAACCTGCACTTGAAAAATGCAACATGCAGATTTTTATGAGATGATGAATTACAACACTGACACATGCACACAGAGGCTTCAGCTTTATTAAAGAACATTGTTTTTTCCAAATAAGTACAATAGCAGTTACTGGCTGCTATTAATAACATACATACAAGGGATAGCCTGTATGTCTGAATCTCCCACACACAGAGTTCTCAAAACTGCCCCTATTTAGTAAGTGTTTAAAGCCATTTCTTTATAAGGGTAAGATTTAGAACCATTCTGTTTCTTTTCCAGTTCTAAGGTGGTTAGCAAACCACGCTGCCCCTGGCTAGGAAAGCAAGGCATTTTGTATCTGCAAGCTGCAATTCAGTACTATGACCATGATCATACAAACTGTATCATTGACAATGTCTTCAGGCACAAAAGCAAAGGTGCATTTGGGTACATTTTGTCTGCTCTAATAATACAAAGAAAGCTGTTCTTCAAGATGCTCCCTGCAGATCAGCATGTTATGTCTTAAGATAATCTTCTGCGTTCAGGGGGATAACAAAAAGGTTGATCAGGGATGAACTTTTACTGCTTGGGCATATAATTGAACTTCTCTTCCGATATGGGCTCCTTATGCCTACAGCCACCTGCCACATTTGGTCACTCAGAGTAGAATTTTCCACAGATGCCCATTTTACACAACTAAAGCTAATCCTATCAAGTGCTTGAATGCTCTAAACTCCCATGGACCATGGTAGCAATGCAGGCTCTCTTACAGGTGCAGGATCGAGCCTTAACTGCTGATGGGCATCTCAGATGGAAGACGGCTATCCTAATATGACATGGGCAGCTGGGCCTCATCTGTAATTTGTTTCACTTCAGAAGAACAGATACAGTGTTTGGCAAAACAGCACCTCTACTCTGATTAGCCACACGTGGGATGCTTTACACACCATTTCTCTTTGTCTTTCTGCAATATAAATTTTGAATGCCACATCCAGTCAATTCTACAATTTCAAGGAATGTTGGGGGCAGCATGGGGCAGAACCCTATTTGGGGACGGAGATGGGCAAAACCCTAAGGGGAAACATGGGAGATGTAGAAAGTGCCCCTGCCCTCTGTTTAGCAGAACCACAGCTTCAAGCACCTTTACAATTGTCTGTACGTCAAACTGATGGCACCTTCTTATTCTTTGTTAGTACAGCTCCTAGTGCAGTGGGATCCTGGTCCATGACTGAGGCTGGTAGGTGCTGCAGTAATACAAACACCACCTTCCACCATAACCGTCTCTAGCCTCTCTGCCTATCCTCCTAATAGAGTTTAGTATGTTGACACACTGAATGACTCATCTCTGTGACAGAAAGGAGACAATGGAGGGTGCACACAGCCCCTGCCATTGCGGGATGGGGGAGTTGGGAGACCGTTGTATGGGCAGAGGGGATAGCACGTGCTTTGAGGGATAAGGGGAATGGGGGTGTGCACAGCTGCTGGCATGAGGGGGAAGAGTGGGGAATGATAACCTGAGAGATCATACAACCTGTCTGCCAATGGGGGGTAGGGAATGGACAGACAGAGCCCCAGGCATGGGAAGATGGCAAGAGAAGCTACAGAGAGTCCCTGAAATAGAGGGTGTGGGAGGATGGCTTGTGGGGAAATGGAGGGATGTAATGATTCCTGTGGATGAACAGAAGACTTGAGACACTGAGGCTGTCTCTCTGATTTCACATACATGCTCATGCAGTTTAAAAATAAATAAAACTGTTTAATATGCCAGATCAGTAATAAAAAAAAACCTCTGAACAGCTCTACACCTTACCAACAAATATAATATAAACCAAAATTCTTCATTCACTGTCAAGATCTGCATCTAGGATTCTGCACTACTACTGCTGCAGCTGATAAACTTGTTTCATAGAGAATTCTATACATTTTAAGAGTATGCTATTACAGAGCAAACATGGGTCCTAGTAGGCCTAAAAAGCTTTCAGCTCACACTTATAAACTACTTTACATATGAAGAGTGCACAATATTTAGGTTATTCAGTGTGCAGCTGGTATATGTAGCAAGCATGCAATGCAATACAATGCAATTTTAGACCCCAGGCCTGCTTTCAGATCCATGCTGACTCCAAGCTGAGCCTATATGGATCCAAGTGTAGGGCTGGAGTTTTAATGTTTTGAAGCTTCAACATCTTGCTTAAACAAGGGATCTACTGTGAGTCCTTGATCATCCCTATATCCATGGTGGCAGCAGGCATCTCCTTTGTCATAGTGATCCAATAAGCTGTGGGCAATGAAACTGCTTTCTGAGTGCAGTGTCTCACACTTCCGGCAGATGATGATTTCACATTTCGGACACATTTTCCCCGAGTGTGGCTGCCTTAGAGAACACATTTCCTCCCTTGGGGGCTTAATTTTTTTGGAACCTTTCCTGTGTAAGCATCTCTTCTTGTCTTCAAAAACCCGATTCCTCCCCTGATGGCTAGAACAGAAGGAAAACAGTGACATATTTAACCTATAAAGTTTTGATAGCAAAATGAAGTTAGCAGAAGTTGTTAATGCCCTATTTTTAACCCCCCACCCCCGAGGTTTTCTCTGTGGCACATTCTAAACAACAGGTGCCATATTTGAACACCATTGAAGAATATGTGTGTGGAAGGAATAAGCAGAGTCTGGTACTTACAATATGATACAGGTCACAGACCTTGCTTTTTAGAAGCTGGAATTTGTGAAGATTTTATCTTCAAGTTTTAAAATTGTAAAACAAACTTGTCTTGAATGCCCTTTCAGTGAAAGTTACTGCAGGTATCTTGAAAGAGGCTTTAATTCAGAACAGCAGTTTCACTTTGGCGCCACACATAGGCACTTTCCATGGAGCTGATCATGCAATGAGTCCCATGTGCAGACTTCCATAGGGCTCGGTGCAGGGGTCTGCCCATGCAGAGATCATTACGGGCATCAGGCCCTAGTTAGTAAAACAAAGTCCAAATATATCCTACAAAGTGCCCATTTGCATTTGTGAACTCGCATGCAGCTTCATCGACTAGCAGGAAAACATGACAATGCTCTGTCCTTGAACAGAGACAACTGGAAAAGCTTAAAAGGGACACTGCTAGCACTCACAAAAATGAATACTAATGACCTGAGTATCTCTTTATAACAATATCCTTCCACTGAGTTGAATGCTAACTGAGGTCTCAATCCTGCAAGCACTTACATGAATAGTCCCCAAACAGTGTTTGTGGGATCGGGGCCTATCGGTACTTCTATGTACCAAGACAATAGGATCCTTAGAAATACATTCAGTCCATGTGAGGACTGGATCTGTTATGTCAGCTTGTTGGTGTAGTAAAATACCGAGAGAGTGGGCAGCTAGAACAGTACTGCTTTTTATAATAAATTTGGAAAAATCTCTATTCCATTTTCAACTGTCCTCACTTTCAGATTAGTTTGATGCCTCCTTGTCTTGGAAAGCATGATTTTCCCGTTTTTATCATTATACTGAAATTGAATTCTTACCCCGTTCTGTCCCCAGAACAAGCTCCCGAGAAGACAGCAAATGTAACCCACAAAATCTGTCCATGTTCCATCACAACTCATGTCTCAGGGTCCAGTTCTGCTAGTGAACCCTACTGCCATTAATAGAGTTATTCCATATTTGGTCCATTGTAATCTAGAGCAGAGTTTGGCTCTCAGTGTCATTTCTGGCTAGTTTATTTTAATCTGTGCCAAGCATGTAACAAGCTGATGTGGCTATCAAGCCTAATGTACTAATTGCTGATACTTACATGCTCTTCTTGCTAAGATCATAATTTCCTGGGTCTAATGACCCAAGACAGACTGCTTTTGGCAGAGCTGCAAAGAAAGCAGCTTTGGACTATGGGTTGGGCGAGGACATTTTTCAAGTTAATTTGTTAGCCATCCACAATAATTTCTGCACTGTGCATGCCCTCAGTTTATCTCATCTAAGGGGGACCTGGAGTGACATGAATAACACTAAGAAAGGTAATAGGTAATAACAATGAACATTCCAATGGGCTAACAAGTATGTAAAAAAGCAGTTAATCGTTTTTGTCACTGAAGTGATCAGAAAGGAGTCTGAGCATACAAGGAGCAAGCCTGCTGAGTAAAGAGGCATCAGTTTTACATGATCATATTGCAGAGGGAAGAACTGAAGTTTAAGCCCACAACTCAAAATGTGGTATCATACACACGCCTCACCACACTTGCAATTTTCAAGTACCTATAAAGATGTATATTGATTTCAGCTCTACCTATATATTGCTACCATATCATGTCTTCTCCCTAGGGTGACCAGATAGCAAATGTGAAAAAACAGGACTGGGGTGGGGGGTAATAGGCGCCAATTTAAGAAAAAGTCCCAAAAAACTGGACTGTCCCTTTAAAAATGGGACATCTGGTCACCCTACTTCTGCCATGATTCCAGGATACAATACCAGTGCAAACACTGATTCACCAGCTTAGTAATGTTATCCCTGGAAGTGATTTCCAGGGCTGTCACAACTCACAATCTTGACAAGTACTGTATAAGGGTACCAACAAGTAAATGGGGGCACTGGGAAACAAGTCCACATAAGTCATTTAATCTTTCTATACCTCAGTTTCCCAGTTTGTAAAAACAGATCACAGGGTTGTTTGTAAAGCTTTTTGTGGGTTTTGGTTAGAAGATGCTTTAGAAATGAAAAGTATTATGTATAAGTAATGGCCACTAGTTAAAGATTATACTATGGGACCCAGCACTGTGTCTAGTACAGCTACTTATCATGAGGCATTGAGCCTCAGACCTACTTACAGTTTACTCTTGGAAGGCCGAGAGAAGAAATTCAGTGCAGAAAACCTTTTCTTAAACAGACGCTCTCTCTTTTTCCTTCCATGTTTCATATCACCTATGCTGTCATCTTTACTCTCCCTCTTTGCCTTCTGCCAGCTCATCTTAACTATAACAGCAACAATAAAACAAATGAGAGCAGGAGACGGCAGGTTCACAAATCTATGCCGCTATCACAAAACAACATGAGTAACAATGTGCAATTGAATTATATAGACAAGTTTCTGTACTAACCTGTAGATGTTCCAGGAATGCAGCAGGTTTTGTGGAGTTCAGACAGCAGGCACTTTCCATCAGATGGAGCAAACACCTGCTTTGGAAAATCCTAAGGGAAGAAGAGGCAAGTATGGCTATTCTTACTTAACTAAGCTATGGATAATAGGCTTGGCTGTTAAATAAGATAAATGTCTCCATTCTAGGTGCTACCATGTACTATTAAACTAATTTCCAAAGAAATAGAAAGATGCTTACTTGATAAAAGCAAATAATAGGAGATAATAAAACAATCCTGTACAGAGAAGGGGAACAGCAAACTGATTTCTTGAGATGGAACTAACATAAAGCAACAGGCAGGGAAGGCACTTGGTCATTGCTTGAAAATAATTTCTTCTTTTTCCTGATAAAATATTTGATTAATCTTAATTTCCGCATTGTGCTGCTTCGTCTCCAAGCACTATCCCTGTAGCCTCTGTAATTAAATTAGTCTCTCTGGTCTACATTTGATATTCAGTAATTGCATTCACTTTTGGTTGATTGACTCACATAGTAGTTTTGACTTGCTCCAAATTGCTGGGAAGCAGCTTCGGCCCATCCTGCCTATTTGTTGTAGTTTAAAGTATTTCCCAATAATTGTTTTCTAAAATAAATCACACAACCCTAATTTTTAGGTATAAATGCAAATGAGGTAGCATTCTATTGAGTTAACGAGTGATCAGAAAATCCGTCATGTCTGAGCTATGTATTTTCCTTAATTTTAGCCTTTGTATCCTCACATATAATAGTCCACAACCCAGATCCTACAACAAGCTCCATGCCAGCACAGAGGTCTCCTGTGTACAGCTCTCCTTGCAGAATCAGGACCAATCTAGCTCTCACTTTTATAAATTCACTTATAATTGTTTACTAAGAACACACTATGACATGTGTGAATGTGGAAAGTAGGAAGAACTCAGGAGTAGCAGAGCCACTCAGCAATTAACCCCACTCTTGTGCTCAGTAGGCAGCTGCCCACATTTTTTAGAAGAGCGGAGGAAAGTCCCTCCCTTTTTATGATTAATCTGGGGCATGGTGTGTTTTCTCTGTGCAGAGTGAACAGAGGTAAGCTGCGACAAAAGAGGTTGTGAATATCTCATTGAAATGCACAAGGAAACATTCTCTAAAAAAGTGCCCCAATGTCAAGGAAAGAAGAAAGTTGCAGGTGTCAGACATTTACCGACCTTACAGGTCTCTCTGTAGTTTTTAATGCTTTCCACAACCTACTTCAAATTCAAGGCCTGGCCTGATTAAAAAAAAAGGCATGTTTTTCTGTAGCAGGGATACAGCAGTCTCAATTTGAAGCTTCCCTATTAAACCAGCTTTGAAGAGTAGACCATAATCTCCACCTAAGTGGCAGCAGCTGGAGAGGCAGGAATTTCGTCTACCTCTCAGTGGTGAGTTCAGAGCCCTGCAGATGAAGCTATTTTAATATTAATGCTGAAGTTAGGTAGCTTATTTGTTTTTCTCTTTAAACAGGAGTTAGAAGATCAGGTAACATTAAGGTTATCAATGTAAATGTATGGGAAAGTAGGTAATGGAAAAGCTAAGGTACTCAAAATGGACCTGTTCTAAAGCCCATTGAAGTCAGTGGAAAGACTCCCAGTTCAAAAAACTTTTGTCAGGCCCTATATGTGGATTTTTTACAGGACTGGGCCCAGTAAGATTAAGTTGCCCATATTCTCTTTACTATTTGTATTCATTAGTCTAATATAGCTAGTCCTTATAATAGAACTATTCTTGTCCTTACAGTTATGTATGTGATTATGTGCTGTGCTGTGCTGAGCTGCTGTATGACTGAGCACTTCTCTTTTCTTCCATCCCATTTATATTTCAGGGTCTTTTGCTTTCCATTGCTTTTAACACTGTAATTAATTGACGGTGTGTTTTTTACTGATGGCATTCCTACACAGAAATAATGGCCAAGTATTCTTGGTTACCTCAGAGGCTCCCTCACTCGCACGCGCACACACACACACACACACACACACCCTCCAAAATATCATTGTTAAAACAAAATTGAAAGCAATTAGAGCTCAGCACTTCAGCCTGCAAAGTATCTCTAATATCTGGATCTTACTTAAAAAGAGCTAGGAGAAGAGTAATAGTCTTCAGGTGGAACACCTACAGATTTTTGGGGACGTAGACACATAACATCATTTCCAAGTAATTAAATGCTATAATTCCATATTAGCTCTAAGTAATGGCAAGAAAGGCATGGTATCTTCAGAGCCTTGGAATGCTGTTTCATCACTGATACTTAGTGATTCCATCTGAAGGCTTTCTTCATAATTCCTGATATAGCTGCTTTGTTGGTTAAAGAGTGCTATCAAGGTATTAGGTTAGGGGGAATTAAGGACATCCAGCTCTGAACAGATGTATAATATTGCCTAAGGCAAAGTGACATGGACCAAATTGATAACTCTCTTCCATCTCTAGCTATTCTGGAGCAAAATGCCTGAGTGAATGGCTCTTTACTAGCACTACAAGACATGAGTGTGTGTTAAAGACTCCTCTCTCAGAGTGTATTTTATTAGACTGGTACCTTTGTTTCTACTTGTGTAGCCTGTGTGCTGCTAGTATGTCCATTAGTAAGTGGCCTTGAGACTGCCATGTTTGTGTACGTGGCCTCAGCCCAGGAAATAAATATGTATTTATCAGTTTAAAAACATTCCCAGACCAGTTTTACCGCTGCTGTTACCTAAGTATGATTTTACCCCAGCTTGGGAAGACTGTCAGGATAGCAAGACAGAAGACTACCTTACAGACACAGCCCATTTGCCTTTCCTCATGTATTCTCAGTAGGACTCAGAGGCCCTCAACAAGGTAGGAGCCCCACTGTGTTAGAAGTTGCATGTATCCGTAGTGAGAGAGCATCACTGGTCCCAAATAGCAATTCAAAGGGTAAGAGACAGGAAAGTATCCTCATCTCACTGAGGGACAGAATGATGAAATTACTTGCCCAGCATCACAGGAACTCTCCCTTAACTGCACGATCATCCTTCCTCTCTAATCTAATACAAGACTTTATTTGAAACATATTGCAAAAAATCATCAAATAATTTGACCCACTCTTCTCATATCCTTTCAGCCACCACAGGGTGTCTCTGCATCTCTTCCTAGAAAGACAAAAGCCTCTGGTAGCCTGGCCCAGAGTAGCCAGGAATACCCCACCTTTGGAAAGATGGCATGGGGGGAGGTAATATCTTTTATTGGACCAACTTCTATTAGTGAGAGAGAGAAGCTTGCGAGCTACACCAAGCTCTTCCACCTTGAAACACAGAGATCCAACCCTTCCAGTGTATTTGACACAATTTAAGTTTTAAAAGCTAACAAAAAACCATCACCCACTTCTCTGTGGATTTTCTTCAGCAACAGAGAACTATGTCTGGTTTGAGAATGCTGTTACAATAGGCAGTGCTTCTCAGTGGGCAACGAGAATTTATTTCCTTTAGTGACTGAAGATGCTTGAAACCTGAAGATGTTTTGACAGGGTAGCTGCTTGTAGTTCATGAAACAAGGATGATCAGGTAACTGAAATCTAATCATGCCTCTCCCTTCATGTGAGCTGCGCCATGCATTTCAGAGCAAGAACTGAGTTCTCAATCTCCATATTTACCAATGTCTATATACCAATGTCTTTGACGAAGCAATTAGTGTAGTAGCTTTGCCAGGATATGGAGCTAAGTATTGAGCCACACACCTTAGCAGCTCTGTTCGAATGTCCTTAATATAGGTTTAAAGTAGTGTTTATTTGCAATGAAATGAAGCCAAAGGGCAAGCAAGTGACTTAGCAATTACTTGATACAGTCACCTCTAGACTTAATATCCACCTGCTGCTGCTATGATCATTTTAGCTTGCGACTCCTATGGGTGGTTATTTTCTCTTTTTAAGGAACATGCTTTGTAATATATAATATTAAGAAAATGGGTTAATTGCTTTGGATTAAAACATGAACCATTCTGGACCTACGTCCAAACTCCAATGCAAATCTGAGCCTGCTTGAAGCTTTTAGATTTGGAAAAGGTTGACTAGCTTTTTTTCTGCATTGCTTTTCATTTTCTCTACATCCTGGTCTTCAAGTCAGTGCCCAGCAGGGATTTAAATACTGGGGCATGGGGAAAAAGAGGCTGTGACTGTTGGGTCCACTGCTATATAGATCCCCTGGCTGCAATACATGTGTAACATTTGGGCTAGGAGGATTTCATCCCCTCAGCTTCCTTGTAGGTCCCATGTACAAAGCACTGCTCTGAGAGCAGGATTTGGCACTTAGGATCTAAGCAAATATCAGATGACCCCAAAGCTGGGCTTTTTCATAGCACTCTGTTTCCCTTCGATTGGGTTCTGGTGTGTTTTATGCTCCCCAATCTATTTCTTTAGCTAACTATTAGGGGGCATATATTGTTCCACTCACTAGGAAACAGTGCGGGGTTACAAACTGGCAGGGTTTAGCAGAATATGTGGGTAGATGGATGGGTGAAGACCTCTACCTCTGCTCACTAACTTGACATGAAAATGAGCCTTGGTGAGGTCCTGCATCTGAAACGCTTTCTTTGGAACTCAACACCGCCACCAGACTAACAAGATGTTTCTCCATACTACCAGCCCATCCATCTCTGAGGTCTAGATTCTCAAATACTCCCTTGTTTGTGCTGTTTAAAACTTTCCCTTATCCAGGCATAGATCTGTTCTGAGCCAGCTCCCACTAGAGTGAGTGGAAAGACTGGCTACATGGAGTGTTGGATAACACACCAACTAAAACAAAAATTCATGTCATGGGGAGACAGTTCTGGATTTATATTGGTTAAATGATCTTTCTGCACCGTTTCATCCCTTTATCTGAGTACAGAGTAACCTGGATTTAAATGTTTTGTTGTGCTTTCTCTTCCAGAATGGGTTTCACTTGCATGGTCAGGAGGA